>NW_012267290.1:3130034-3137182 GCF_000151885.1 Dipodomys ordii | reverse complement strand
AAAAAAAAAGAATTCAAAAACTACAAGAAGGGAGAGAAAGAAAGACACTATATGTAGATTGAAGGATTCACCGTAGTTCCAGTGTCACACCTCCCCCAAATGATCTATAGATTTGACCCGTTCCCAGACATCATCCCAGCAGAGTCTCGAAGATTCTAGAATTTATCTGGAGAAGCCTAAGATCTGGTCAGGGGAGGTGGTTTTGAAGGCAGGAGCACAGTCGGAAGATCGGCCCCAGCTCACGTTAACTCATCCTCTGAGAGTCCAGGACGCCCACAGCACACGGCCTGGTGTTGGTGATGGGGATGGAGGGCAGCCCCGGGGTGAGGCCTGGTCTCCCCGGGGTGCGGTGCTGAGTAGGATCCTGGGTGCCTCACACAGAGCACAGAGCCCCCTCCAGATGGGTCACGAGGCAACTTTGGGGTGGAGAGCTCATAGAAATAAATGGGAGAAAAACCGCCATGAACTTGGTACAGGTTAGAGTTCTTTACTATGCAGCAAAAGCAGATTCTATAAGAGAAAAGATTGGTAATTTGGGCTTCATCAAAATTGAACATTTTACTTTAAGAGTAAATGTGAAAAAAATTATGAAAAATATTAGTCAGATATTTGTACTACTAACATTTGCAAATCTCGTGGCTGAAAAATTAAAAAAAAAAAAAAAAAGACCAGGCACCAGTGGCTCATGCCTGTAATCCTAGCTACTCAGAAAGGTCAGATCTGAAGATCACAGTTCAAAGCCAGCCTGGGCGGGAAAGTCCATGGAGATTCTTATCTCCAGTAAACTACTCAGAGAAAGCCAGAGGTGTCCCTGTGGCTCAAGTGGTAGAGCACTCACCTTGAACACCAAGAGACTCAGCACCTAGGCCCAGAGTTTAAGCCCCAGGATCCCAGGATTGACAATAAATAAATAAATAAATAAATAAATAAATAAAATGGCCAGCCCAAAGTAGTGGCTCTCATCTCTAATCCTAGCTATTCACAAGTCTGAGATCTAAAGATCTCCGTTCAAAGCCAGCCCAGTCAGGAAACTGTAAGATTTATGTCTCCAGTTAACCAGCAAAGCAAGCCAGAGTGGAGCTGTGGTTCAGGTGGTAACAGTAAAGCTAAGCAAAAGTGCTTACGCTCTGAATTTAAGCCCCAGTACCAGCACACATACACACCCAAAGTAGCTAACCATCCCTCCCCCCAAAAAAAACAATTTGTTTGAACAAATATTTACCAAAAATGTACAGATGGTAAATGAGGGCATGAAAACAGGTACAGCATACTGAGGCACCCAAGAAAAGGTACTGAAAACCCACAGGAGGAAACTGCCTACCTAGTAGAACCGAAGAACAAGAAACCCCGGCAAGGCTGTGTGCCACCGGTGGGAGTGGAAATTTCCATAGACACCCCATAAAGCAGAGCTGCAGTTTTATAGAATGTCAGATATCTACTTTGTCTCACTCAAAAGTTCCCCCCCCACCTCGCCCCCAGGTACTTACCGCCCTACAGAAATCAGAGCTTGGGTCCAGGCAGAAATCTGCACATGGCTGTGTACGGCAGTGTTACTTAGGATGTCCCGGAGTGGTGAGCAGAAGTCCCAGAAATGGAAGAGAGTCCTAGCAGGAATGAAAGGGAAGCAAAGCTGGGCTAGTCCATTACCTTTGCGGTGCGGAGCAAACCATCTGAGGGGTCAGATACTGTCTGACCCCATCTCTGGGCTGCTCCGGAAAAGGCAAAACTGTCGGCAGGACGGACACAAGGAGCCGGGAGCAGCAGCCAGCAGCAGCCCCTGGGGTGTGTGAGGGGTAGGAACTCGTGTGTGTTTGCCCTCCCAGCACTGAGGACCCCATGCATGTGTGCACACACATGTGTAATGAACCAGTAAATTGTACTGCCTGTGAGTTCTCTCTGGAATGTTCATCCAAGAGGGCTCCTTACTTAGAACCGGCCCTCGGATGTCTTCTGCTTGGCATGTTACCTTGAATTTTGATTCTCCCCAGCCCTCAGCTGGGTACCTTCTCCATTCGCCTTTCCATCCTGTTGGCCTTATTGGGAACCGGAGAGTGCCCCATCCCGCATCAGCAGGCCGCCTCTGCCGACCATGATCATGCTCACAGCCGAGCGTGACTGGCTCTCGAGCACCACCCCTGTGTGAGCAGAGCACCTCTGGAGAAGTGCTGGGCTCAGTCCTGCCCCTCATCCTGTCTCCCAGAACCGAGTCATTCCAGTGCTGAACCCAGACACCAAAAGGACCTGTGCAAATACCCCAAAGGTTTAGCACGTGGACAACATCTTGCCCACGAGCAACAATCGCTTGAGGACTTGAACTGCCAGGCCCTTATTAAATTGCCAGGATGAAGTCGTCACTTCCAGATGGTTTCTTTCCACCAGGTACTATTGAAACAAACCATTTTCCAAATGATGGCCTGAGCTTAACTAAGGACCGACTCTGTTTTTCTGGGTCAGTTCTCTCGGAGACCTGGTCACGGCCATTGGGATGAAGCAGCATATCTGCAGGGCCTGGCTGCCTGGCTGGCTTCTCCTCCCATGCCGGTGTGTCCCCCGTTCTTCCTATGGGTGCTGCTCGGCCAGGCCTGCCCCCTTCCCGCCGGGGAATACAGACTCCGGGCGCCCTTCCTCCCGCGCCTACGCACCTCTGCCACCAGTGGCTGACGCGTCGGTGCTGTGGACATGGCGCACAGTGAGAGCCTGGCGTCAATGTGCGCCCCGGGGCCATTCCCCAGCCCTGAGAGCACACGGGGGTCTGTGTGCACTGGTTACTGCTGACTTGCACCCTCCAGTGAACTAAATCTCTGCTGTCACAATGAGACAAATGGAGCTGCTGCTCCCTTCCAATTCTAAAAGAAAGTCAGTAGTTGAAACCAAACCTTTCTCTAGGAGAAAACAACTGCTGCCACCACCTAGACAGTCACTCCACGTAATTACCAAAATTGAGTAGCCAATTTAATCCGTAAGTAGTATAAAATGATAGATGACCTTCTCAGGTTGTAATTTTCTATAGGGTCAAGGTGTGGAGAGGTCATAGTCTATACGTTGATGGTGTTGTACGAGAAGTCCCTCTCCCCAGCCTGCCCTCTTCCAGCCTGTTTCCAGTGCCGTTGGGGGAGTCTTAAAATATTCTCTTTGGCTTACATTAGAAACTGGTCTCCAAGGAAAACATTACTAAGAGTGTTTTCATTTCAGGGTTTGTGTAGTGTTTTCTGGAAATTTCTGTGAAGGATCATTGTAGCGGTTCTTCAAAATCAGATGGTTGTCTGTGGGCAGTTAGTCATAGAAAAAAATCACGGCGATTCTGTAACAAAAGTCAGTTTAAATTTTTCCTTAAAGTTTTTTGTTTCTGTTGTTTTGCGGCTTGCTGGTGATTCTGCATGCTCATAGCAGTTTGGTCTTCCAGCGCAAACTCTTATTTTCAGGAAAGACAATAATTCATGTTTTTCCTGCTTCATGACTAAATTGTCTGGCAGATACCTAGAAAAGAAAATCATGTCCGGAGCTGCGCTGTTTCCTGTTCATGGGAGACAGGAAGAAACACAACAGAAAATAAAGCAATGGATGTGACCACAGTGCCCCTGGAGACCTGAGCTGATTGTCGCATTGTGTTTGCGTGTGCTGCTGTATGAATCTGTGACCCTCACTTGGGACTTGTCGTTGTAATCGATGTGCACTTGGGCACTGCCTTGTGCCCACTGGACGCGTCCTACAACCCAGTCTCCTCTCTCTCCCCAGTCCACTCCATGTGGCCGGGAACCCCCTCCCCCACCCCCACCCTCACCCCTGCTGGAGAGCAGAGCAGTGGTGCAGAATTCAGTTTGCCTTGGGGTTTAAATTCTCATCTTGACAGTGTCATGAATAAATCTTGATCAGAGGTTATGAAACTAGAGCAGTCACAGATATTCAGGCTTATATGTATTTTATAGAAGTGGAGGAGGCAAGGTGACTCCAAACGACCTTTTTTTTTTTAAACTAGAATATCTTAAGGTAGGAAATGTCATTTCCCAAGATGAGGCAGGGGAGAAAATGTGGGCAGGGTTTGGGGTGCAACAGGAAATGCTGGGATAGTTATATTGAGTTAGCATTTTCTAGCCAACATTCATGTAGAAATGTGTATCAAATGTGTGTGTGTGTGTGTGTGTGTGTGTGTGTGTCCGTCCTAAGAGAAGAGATGGAGACTATAAATACCAGTTTGGGAAGCGCCAGTGTGCAATGGCAGCCATGCTGTGTGTTAACTGAATGTACGGTGCGGAGAGAAGTTGGGGTGTGGTGAGGCCCAGGCCTGAGCGCCCAGGGCCAGGCAACATGAGGCTCTGGGCAGGGGGACAGGTGGACAGGGAGACAGGAATGGCACGTTGCATGCTCGCCGCGCATTCTTTGCCTTTTTCAGTGAAAACATCTAAAAACCTGGATTAAGGTTTGAGATATTAGAGCAGAAGTTGCTATGCCAAGCCAGTAGTTTAAATGATGAGGCCAGAAAGCAGCCAGCAGTTCAGCCTTACCTAGCTTGTCTCCACCCAGCCCTCACAATACCGTGGACTCACTGTTTTTCCGTAGCCGTGTTTGACTGCGGCCACGGCCCATGCTCTTTCCAGCTCTGTCACCATAGCTTGCCTGTGGTTGAGAACTCCCGGATCTGGCTTAAGTCCATGTTGAATTGTAGCACACATGCAGAGCTCACTTCTAGAAAACCACCTCAGCTGTTTCCGGAGGTGCATCTTTACCTAGGTTTTGTTACTTCCTGACTGCAGATTTTCACTGCTGTTTCAACCAACTCTCTGCTCTAATAGTACAGAATGTCTCAACCAGAGACAGTCATCAGAAGTGTCACCAGTGATTTGGCTGGTCTGGGTCTTTGGAGATACTGTGCTCAGCTATCTATCATTAGGTACCTGTCAGTGACTTTGGCTGTGTCACTCACCGTCCACACTCTCAAGTGTCTGAGTAAAGGCCGATTGTCAGAGAGCGTCAAAGGTGAACACCACCGGCCTGTGGACAGGTCCCTCCTGGGAACTAGGCCTCTGTGAAAAGTGACCTCTTCTGAATCCATTCATTTGTTGTTCTACCGTTTGCCTATTGTGAACTGTGCCGCGGTACACGTAGACATTAAAACAAAAAGAGAACAAAGCAAACTTGTCATCCAAAGGCACAGAGAGCATGAACAGCAGCCATGGTATTCGCTTGCTGTCTGGCTTGGTGATAATTGCTGCTTTGGTTTCATACAAGTGATGCTTCTGCTTTTTATTCAAGCTACATTGGAATTTGTCATACTTCTTTGTTTTCATTTTGATAAGAAAAGTACGTGCTTCGGTTATTTATAAAGCTGTTTGGCGTTCACGTGTAACTTCAGTGGTGAAATGCTGGGCCATTCTGGTCGTTGCTTAGCAGTATCGAAATGTGACTGAGCAGCTTTCGTCTCAGAATCTGAGAACAGCCTCCTTTCGTTCTGGGAAGCTGGAAAGGCTGGGTAAAATAACAAGCCAAGTCACTACACAGCAAATATCTGTGTAGAGTAGAAATGACTTTATGTGAGATGACTCAGTGACGTCTTACTATGCAACGCCTTTCATCATCTGATACGGGTCTATCAGCAAATATTAAACAGACTGGAGTCCTTAACTCTTGTATTTATTTTTCGTGCTTTCTGGTTCTTGTCCATCACCAAGTGTTAGAATTCTCCCTTCCTGACAGGCCTTTGAGAATGGCAGAACGGTGCTTTGTAAACTGTGGTTGTGTAGGGCAGCGCAAGGGCCGAGTCGAGAGCTCTGGCCCAGAGCAGGTTCGTGTGCTGAGGGCTCAGGGAGCGACCAGCGGACCAGCATTGGCCGTATAGGGAGCTGAGGACCAAGTGACCGTGTCTGAGGGTAGGTAGAGGACTGCCTGTACCGAAGGTTCGAAGACGTGGAGTTATTCATCGGGTGGTTTACAGGTGCTCCTCATTGGTCAACACAATAATCATTTGTGGAAATTCTTCCATTTCTAAAATTCAGCGTAACGTTGCTTTACTGAGGAAGCTACTAAATAGATTTGTATCTTTGTTACTTTTTTTTCTTTTTGTTGGTCATGGGTCTTGAACTCTGGGCCTGGGCGCTGTCCCTCAGCTCTTCCGCTCAAGGCCAGCACTCTACCCCTTGAGGCACAGTACCACTTCTGGTTTTCTGGTGGTTCATTGGAGATGAGAGTCTCACAGACTTTCCTGCCCGGGCTGACTTTGAACCACAATCCCCAGATTTCAGCCTCCTGAGTAGCTAGGATAACAGGCGTGAGCCGCTGGCGCCAAGCTTTAGATTTGTATTTTTTAAGAGCTTTATGGAACTGTAGGAAGCCTTTCTTGACTTTGTGAAATGCATTGGCAATACAGAGGAACGGCTTATTTTGGAACAAAGATTATTGCCTGGAGCTTGGCCAGTTCAAGCTGGTTTCTCTGGAAGACTGGACCTCCTCTGTTTTTGGCTCCCAGCATGCTCAAAAATAAGAACCCACTTACTTGTGATTAGAAATTATAGCACTTGTATCTTTTTTTTCTCCTTGTATTCAGTGTAACCTAGGAATTGCTATTCCGTGATCACTTAATTATTTGATTACTTGTGGTAGGTGACGGTGTGTTACCCGTTCCTGTACCAGGACCTTCCTCAGAGCTGCGGGGCCGAAGATTGGCTCCACCTCACTGCTTGGGTTCCCTGTGTTTAGCCAGCGTTTCACGGGTGCAGTGGGGAGGAGCCACAGGTGTCATTACAGGTGTCCTGTTAGGGCAGGAGATGTTTCCTGCCATCGGTGTATTCATGGTGTCGTCCAAGCCCGAACAAAACTGTCAGGACAGACAGATGGCTGTGAGCAGCGGCAGGGGGCATTTGAGGGGCATGCATGTCCTTCCCTCACGGGCCTGACCCCCGCCCGCCCTGCGGGGAATGGGAGTGAGTGCAGACCGGCAACCCAGGCAAGGTGCGGGAAGTCTCATGAAAAAGCGATTTCAAAGAAGTAGTGTCTAAATGGTGAACAGACTGTCAGCTGGTTTACCACAGCTGGGGCCAGGGACAGTTACAGGGAGGGAGGATGGTGGTAAAAGTGACCGCCCCTCCCCCCTGCTCCGCCCCCTCCCTCCCCCTGCTCTTTGCCCTTCCTTCCCCCTCCCTCCTCCCCTCACCCCC
>NW_012267290.1:3099426-3129499 GCF_000151885.1 Dipodomys ordii | reverse complement strand
TCCCCTCATCCCTGCTCCTCACCCCTTTCTCCCCCTCCTTCCCCCCTGCTCTTCCCCCCTCCCTTCTCCTGCTACTCCCCCTCCCTACCCCTGCTCTTCTCGCCTTCCTCCCCTCACCCCTGTTCCTCACCCCTTCTTCCCCCTCCCTCACCCCTCCCTCGCCCCTGTACCTCATCCCTCCATCATCCCTGCTCCTCACCCTTCCCTCCCCTCTGCTCCTCCCCTGCTACTCACCCCTACACCTCTGTTCCTCAACCCACCTCTACCCCTGCTTCTCCCTTCCCCTCTCCCCCCTGCTCCTCACATCTCCTTCTCCCCTGCTCCTCACCCCTGCTCCTCCCCCCTCCCTCCCCCCTCCCTTCACCCCTCCCTTACCCCTGCTCCTCCCCCCTCCTCTCACCCTGCCTCTCCCCTACCTCTTCCCCCTGCTCCTCACATCTCCTCCCCTGCTCCTCCCCTCTCCCTCCCCCGCTTCTTCCCACCTATCCCTTTGTGGTGGTTCAGGCAGCTGCACGGGGGACCTGCTGGGTTAAGGGTAGACTTCTGATTGTTCAGGGGTGGGCAGGCTCCTGTGGGTTAAGCCTGTAGCTGAGGCTTCTGTCAGGTTTGATTTGCGGTTGGCTAGTGAGTGTTGGAACAGCATGAAATGTGTTGTATGCAAAGAATCGTGTAGTTCTGCCCTAGAAGACCTCCCCCTTTTATGTTGTGCACCAAATACATGATTTTTATTTGTTAATTTTAAAAAGTCAGATAGGGAGGGTGTGGTTGAGCGGCAGAGTTCTTGCCTGGTATGTGGGAAGACCTGGGTCCCTTCCCCAGCACCAAAAAGAAAAGAAAAGGGTCTATAAATAAAAAGACAAAGAAGAAAAGAATGAAATGACTGGAAAAAATTTAAGGCGCTTGTTCGCACCGGCCATGGGTGAGAGTGGCAGGTCACTCAGCAGACGCTGGACTCAGCTTGCTGAGTGAGAGCTGCACAGAGTTCTGGTAGGGATGGACTCAGCCTTTGGTGGTTGTCTTGTCTAGTTCTGTTTTAGAATTGGTACTAGTTTTAAATGTGGATTTTTGGTTTTGTGGCCATGTAGGGTTCTAACTTACCCCAGCCTCCCAGCCACAGGGGTTCAAACTTCCCCTTGTCTGGAAGACACGAATAGTATCCCAAAAAGCCTGCTTTCTGTGGTTGGACTAATTCATGGAGAGTCCAGGGGCCTGAGGCTGGTGACCGATCCTTCTCTAGACCTATGCTGGATTCCACTTCAAACTATGCAGCCAGTCCAGGCACCCTCCCACCCCTAAAGCTGGCCCCGCATCACCCGCATTATGAGACTTCCATGGAGCTGCTGGTCCGGGAAGTCAGGTGCGGCTCTGTCTCTAATTCCCACTTGAGGTCTGGTCTGGCGGGGACCTGGGGACCAGATCTGAAAGCAGAGGCAGGCAGGGCTCAGGAGAGAAGTGGCCTCCAAAAGTTAAAAACACCATTTGTTTGCACCCAACTTGCTACATGGAAGATGCGGAACATTGTTGTCGTGGATGCTAAAGTAACGCGGCCCAGTAAAGGCCGTCCCCTCGGTGAGGGATCACCGCATTGGCACAGTGCCATGCCCTGCCTTATTTTTATCTCCATATGACATTAATTCATGGGATGACTAAAGAAATTAAATCGACCGATCTCCGTACCATAATTTTACTGTGACTGCCTTAGGTTCTATTTTGTTAACATTTAGAAAAGGACAAACTCGGGGAACGTGGATTTTATCCGCAGGTGTTGGAATCCCACTGGCATTTCCGTGAGGCTTGTCCTTGAGCTTCAGCGCCACCGCATTGTAGGAGTGGTTCCCTGGCTTTGCTCATTGGCACCTCGTGATTCCCAACATTCTGTCTTCCATTGCTTCGTGTCTGAAATGAGCCCCATTCTAAACCATCCCATTTTGTATTCTGGGCTAATCATACGGACTCACAGAGATCTGTACAGACGGATGGCACAGTTGTGATCACAGACACTGTCTGATAAAAAGATAATGTAAGTACTTCACTCCTCACACAGACCAGACAGAACCGGCGTTTGGGGTGTAGATGACCAGTTGTCTAATACTTTCTTTTCCTTGAACTAATCTTGATAAGCTGAGCCTCCTTCTCTCCCATCCTCTCCCTCGCCCCTTCTCTCAGTAGTGGGGCCTAGGGAAGGGGCAGGGGGAGAGGGAGAAGGAGGGAAGTGGGAGAGGGAGAGAGAGAGAGAAGAAAACCGAAAGGGACTTAATTGACAAAATGCCCCCACACTAAGCTGGGAGTGCAGCTCTGCCTGTTGTCTGGGCCCTGCGCCCTGGGTGCGGTTTCTCCGGTCTGACCGGCAGTGTCCCACACCCGCACTGCCCAGCACGTTGGAATAGCAATGGTGTTTCGCGACACCTTGCTGTCTGACCAGCCAGTCGGCCTCAGCACTTGCCAAACCAAGCCAACATCACTTCTGTCTCCTGTCCGTGTTGTTCTCACGGACAGTGGACTTTGTGCGCATTGATGGTCCTCTGGGGACCTTTTCCTTCTTCCGGGTGGGGTGTTTGCTGCTTCCGAAGGTTCCCAGCACACTGCGGGAGAGAGAACTTCCTATAGAGGTTCCAGTACCTCGCTTGGGTTTTGTGTTTATTGGTCTCAGGCTCTCACTGAAATCCCCACAGATGAGTGGATAATGGATAATATAGCTGTTGAATAAATAAGTGCATCTGTAAGAGCCACATTGGTACTAAGAGTTGCATTCTACTTTTGAATCCTATATTTATTTCACTCTTGTGCCTGCATTTCCCTAGGAAAAGAAATATTGTTTTTGCATGTTAAGTATTAGCTTTAATTTATACAGAAGGAAGTACTTAAGATTAATCTCCCATAGATGGTACTATGCACTGGAAACTACCAAAAAAAAAAAAAAGGAGCCACAGACCCATTCCTGGTCATCCAGCGTGAAGAGCTTAAGCGTTGCATAGCAAACTCAAAAAAAGGGATAAGCTCTCTGAGTGTAAGAAATAAAAATGCAGATTAAAATTAAACATAGGCATGCAGTTCAGTTTGATTATCTTGACCATGAAGTTCTGGTGGATAGAAATACAGATTTTGTTTAGGAAGCTTGGGTATGAAATAGACATGACTTCCAAGTTGCAAACATTTTTGAACAAAAAATGAAAATATCATTTTGATCATCTAGTAGTGTATATTCAAGTAATTAAAATAAAATGATGATAATATGATGATGATGATGATGATGATGATGAAGATGGAGGAGGTGGAGAACAAGTGACTTGTGAAACATTTTCTTCATCCAGACTCTTGGGTTTTCAGAAGACAGAATTGTTTCCAAGTATTTGCCAGTACCGGAAACAAAGTCACAAGTGAAGGAAGATTGCCGCTGAATTTGGGCCTGTGCCCTGGATATTCACAGCTATTTATTTGCTTATTTGTTCTTTGTCATCCACCCATCCATTCATCCAACCATCCATTTATGAATTCATTGTGTGTTTTTCTTAATCATTCTAGGAGTCAAACCCAGGGTCTTAACTACAGTGTTCTACTACTGAACTATACCCCCTTTCTAGATTTTTTAAATTCACAAAGTCCTGAGTTATTTGTGGCAGGTTATGTGTAAGTAACTGTATAAAGTGGAGAGTTGGATTTTTAGCAGTATGGGAATTTGAACTCAGTGCCTTGCATTTGCTAGTCGACACAGTATCACTTGATCTCCTTATTAGTTGAGAGAGGCTTTTGGTAACTTTTCCCTAGGCTGACCTTGAACAAAGCCTCCCTGATCTCTGCTTCCCAAGGAGATGGCATAACAGTATACATGGTACCTCATATACCTAAAACCAGGTCGCTGTTTAAATGTGTGACTTCACACAGATAACCACTCAGATCTGTATCCCTGAGGAGGGCTCTTCTTCTTAATGCGCATCACCCCAGTGCAGCGCATGTGGGTAGTGTTCCGGGCCTGTGGAGGGCTTTGTGCTGCTCTCTGTTTGGTTTCCGCGGTAAGCGGAGCGAGTTTTGATGATGGCCTGATAACCCCATGATTAAGTTCCGTGTGTTGCATCTCTTGCAGGTACTGTGGTCTTTGGAGCTGGGTCACTGGATTTCTGAGGAACCTTTTGAACTTTCAACTCACTTCCCTGCTGCTCCTGTAAGTCGCTGTCGTGACAATCAATGCAGTTTGGTGTTCTCGGGAAATTCTTAGAAGCATAGTGCAACTTACTAACAGCAGGCATGCTGAAACTAAGAACACATATTTACACGATGTAGGAATGCTCACCTACTTACCTGTAGGAGCACATGTGTGGATACTCTGTGAAAAGTAGTGAAAATGTGATTACAAAGGCCCACAGGATAAAGAAAACAGACATGAAGAAACTAGATTCTCAGAAAGGAAAGGTAGCAATATAGTTTAATTTTTGTTCTAAAAAGGATGCTTTTGTTGTAAGTGGAAGTTTCACGCGTAGATACAAATATTGTGCCTTGATTGTGGTGTGGTCATTATACTTTGATTTCTCTTTTCCTAAATGCCACTTAAATGTTACTGACTAGTAAGAATTTCAGACGGTTAATGAGAAGTTCCAGGTTCTAAATTTTTCAGATTGAGGATACAAAAGTGAGTAGAGTCTGGTTTGATTGGGAGCTGGACTCTGTAGAAGCTGCCTTCTGTTTTCAAGATTGTTGACTAGTCTGAGGCAGTCTGTTCTTGTAAAAGGTGAGGGTCTGCAAGGCCAGTGGGAGGTCCGCAGGGCTCCTGTTGTGCAGTTACCCGGCGCGGCCCCTCAGAGGCCCACTCTGTGTCCTCACTGTCGCTGACGAGGTGGTTGCTTGTTTCTTTTCTCATGTTTAAGGTGACTGTTGTGATTTCCTTTTGACTTTGTAAATTTTTTTTAAAGAGAGGAAATAAGAAGTTCTCCCAGGGAGACTGTTTGTTTGAACTCCTGAGTAAGGAATTGAAGTGTAAAGTGAAAACACCAATTCCTCCCATTCCTGTGTCAAGAGATTGTGGGTAACCCCGACCAGTGAGCAGTACGGTAGCACAGCTAGTCTCTGGTATCCGCACACGAAGCCGCATGTCCTCCCGTTTCTCCTGCATTCTCCTCTCCCCCCTTGCTGGATACCTGCGCTGTGGCTGTGGAGCTCTGGAGCCTCCTGAGTATCTCGTGCATTTCTAACTTGATAGGCCCGTGACGCCCCTGTCGAGGTTTTCAAGCTCTCTTCAGCATGGTGGGAGGGTCCCCGGCCGGACTCTGAGCGCGCAGCAGCTCACCAGGTCCTGATGCTGAGGCTGGGGTGGCAGGGATAAGCCGCATCCGCAGAGGAAAATGGGGCAGGAAGCGAGGAAGACAGACACGCAGGAAGTGCCAGCAACAGACGACCCCAGACTTCCTCTCCACTGACTCAGATTCCCTGCACAGATGGCATTAGTAAAGATGCACTATGCAAACTGCAAAAGAAGGTAAACCGAAGGGACTATATTTGCAGTCCCAAGCATTTACCAGTGTTCCCAGATTTTTTTCCACACATTTGAGTAGACTGTGCATAGTTGGTTTCATTTTGCATTCTAAAGCATTTCATTTGCTAATGAGCTTCAGCATATTACTAAGGTGAATTATATTTCTCCTTAATAAATTTAGAGACGAGTCCTGAGACTATAGCTTTGTATTTTTGTTTTTGGTCAGTCGTGGGGCTTGAACTCTGGGCCTGGGCGCTGTCCCTCAGCTCTTCACTAGCCCTCTACCCCTTGAGCCACAGCGCCACTTCCAGCCTTTTCTCTGTATGTGGTGCTGAGAAATCGAACCCCAGGCTTCATGCATGCAGGGCAAGCACTGTACCACTGAGCCACCTTTCTAGCCAGAGAATATAGCTTGTAAGTGGCTTAAACAGAATGATTTTTGTCAGTATAAATTAAATGTTAGCATAGTTTTCTAAAATATGTCTTACTAGAAGAGAAAATAGACCTCTGCATGAAACTAAACGTATAATTTTCCCATTAAATATCAAATGTTTCCTTGTCATGAGGCACAGTTGTGTCATAACCAAATTACAAAAACTGTAAATATTATCATGAAAGTTAAACATCAGTTCATCTAATAAGTTATATTTAATTACTAAAAATACCTTCATATTTCACAGCCAGGCCAAACAGATAGTAAATCATCATACAAACACCCACCCAGTGATTTCAGAGCTCCTGGAAGTTCTCACTTTTTGCAGTATATATTCTTTGAGCATTAAATTAAAACTAAGCAGTCAACAGATAATATAAATATACTGTTTCAGAAGGAACATTTGAAGCACCTAAGAGGAATAAAAAATGCACTTTTTTCAGAATATTGAACTGTGATAGCCACTTCCTGGGAATCCCTGAATGCACGTATATGTTTTATGGCTTACAGAGTGTGGTATTCCTTTTCAGTGAGCTAGCGAGGTGAGCTCAGGACCCAGGGCTGTACATAGTCTGCAGACAGTGACAGTGCCTGGAGGAGCACGGCTCCGGGACCCTGTGTGGCACTGGCATTCTGCTTTCCAGTTATTTACGACAGCTCGCCCGGGACGTGCTTGGTTGTGGTGTAGACGCACAGGCTGCAGTGGTTGGGGTGACGAGCCCTGAATTCGCCTCTGTGAGACCACAGAGCCACGGCACGGCTTCCTCGGGTTTCCCGAGGTTCACTGAGCGAGGCAGGCCCAAGTGGCGAGGTGCTCGGGCCCTCTCGGGCCTGCAGCTCCCGAGCACCCAGGCGGTGTCTGGTCGACGCTTTGGGCGTAGAACAGTCTTCCTGGTGCAGACGCTCAGAAGTCTGCTGGTCGGATCATCATGGTTGTAGCCTTGAGTGAGTAGCCTGACCCCCTCCAGTAATACCACTTAATACCGTTGAACTTGTTCGTGTTCTGCCTCTGTGGGTAGTACATTCCATTCAAGTTCGAAGGCCCACACGCATCAAACCACCAACCTGTGGGAGCAGAGCATCAAAGGAGTTAGGACCAAGCGGAGGCCACGGGATGCAGACGCAGAAGGGCTCCCCCGAGGCCCAGGCCGCATTCCCACCCGCCATGCTGGCACACGCACATCCTCGCGCCGAAACCTGTGTCCCCGCCAGGAGCGCGTACCCCGCCACACCCCGTGTCCTCGTGGCTTCTGAGTGTGCCCCACTGCACCCCGTGTCCTCGTGGCTTCTGAGTGTGTCCCTGCCGCACCCCGTGTCCTCATGGCTTCTGAGTGTGCCCCACCACACCCCGTGTCCTCGTGGCTTCTGAGTGTGTCCCACTGCACCCCGTGTCCTCGTGGCTTTTGAGTGTGCCCCACCACACCCCATGTCCTCGTGGCTTCTGAGTGTGTCCCACCACACCCCATGTCCTCGTGGCTTCTGAGTGTGCCCTGCCACACCCCATGTCCTCGTGGCTTCTGAGTGTGCCCCGCCACACCCCATGTCCTCGTGGCTTCTGAGTGTGTCCCTGCCGCACCCTGTGTCCTCGTGGCTTCTGAGTGTGTCCCTGCCGCACCCCGTGTCCTCGTGGCTTCTGAGTGTGTCCCACTGCACCCCGTGTCCTCGTGGCTTCTGAGTGTGCCCCGCCCACCCCGTGTCCTCGTGGCTTCTGAGTGTGTCCCCGCCGCACCCCATGTCCTCGTGGCTCCTGAGTGTGTCCCCGCCGCACCCCATGTCCTCGTGGCTCCAGGGTGCCAGTTTTCCCTGAAGCTTTCCGGCTCCCACCGCCTTGCCCGGGGCAGAGGCCTGTCACCCCGGCCTTCTGCGTGACGGGAAGCCGGCGTAGGATCTCAGGCGCTGTTGGACAGCTCTCCACAGGCCTTCATCACACCCCAGGCTGGCTGCATGGTTCTTGATTGCCAGAGGGCCCAAAGGTTTCGTTTTGGTTGAAATAGAGCCCAAATGTCAAGCAATCGGCTTGGTTTTTTAAAAAAAGAAAAAGCTTCACAGCTTGAGTGGTCAATGCAGATAGAGCCTGGCAGCAGAACACACACACACAGACACACACACACAGACACACACACACAGACACACACACACAGACACACACAGACACACACACAGACACACACACACAGACACACACACACAGACACACACACAGACACACACAGACACACAGACACACACAGACACACACACACACACACACACACACACACACCTTAGTCCACAAATAGAATGGTGCTAGGATTTGCCAGAAAAATGAGTACATCTCAAAAGCCTTGTGTGGGAGGAAAGTAAATGAACTTCAGTGAAGAGGCCACCTCAGGGCAGGAAGGGGATGATGTTCATACAGCAGCTTCTGTGATTGTGTGTGTTCCGGGACTGGGGCTTGAACCTGGGTGCTGTTTCTTAGTTTCTTTGATCCAGACTGGAGCTGTACCACTTGACTACCCCTATACTTTCAACTTTATGGTGGTTCATTGGAGATGAGAGTCGTGAACTTTCTAATCTGGGCTGGCCTTGAACCTCGGTCCTCAGATCTCAGCCTCCTGAGTAGCAAGGATCACAGGCGTGCGCCACCCACGCCTGGCTAGCTTTACTTTTCTTAACTGAAGAAATGGGCACGGCTGCTCTCCTGTAATCCCAGCTCTGGGAGGTTGAGGCAGGAGGCTCTCTCGGGCGCCGTGATGAGACCATGTCTGTGCTGTGCGTGCTGCTCGTTCCCCGCAGCCCCCTTCTTTCCTGCCCACTGCTCTAGCATGAGATGCAGCTGTGAGAAGTGCACACATGTGTGCGTGTGCATGCATGCACACATGTGTGCGTGACTCGGTCTTTGAGTGTTTCACAGAGTGATCCCTTCTAGAACCTGCTGTCTGCCTGTTCACAGAACCACAGACACCTTGTTGCTCTAGGGCGGCCTCTGGTCCAGCCTGATGGGGGGCATGGCCTCTTCAGAGGCCCAGCTCTCTGCCTTCTCTCTTGGACTGCCTTGCTTTCCCCAGCCTAAATGATATGGGTAAATAAATACATTTTGTCCTTGGCTACTAATGAGTTTCCTTGCTCTCCAGGAGAGACTGTAGTGCCAGACCGCCCACCTCTCCTGTGCAGAGCCCCTGCCGGTGTGGGTTTGGCAGGCAGGGGAAGGCGGGGTGGATCTGCCCACCTGCACCCCCACCCCCCAGGTCCTTCTCCCCCCTTTGATAGGAGGGTCTCCAGCTCTCTAAGCAGTGGCACACGGGCCTTTGTGTATGGGGTCCGTTTCCACTTCTTCGTTAGAGAACCGGACAAAAAAAGTGGGAGACAAGATCCTCTTGTCTTAAAATTGGTAGCCACTCATTTTACTCTTAGGCATGTACTAATTGTTTGTATTTGTAAATACTTGCTATGTGTTCATGGAGTCCTTATGCAAAAAAGACAGCTGAAGTTACTCCTTCAAACCTTAAATTATCGTTTGGAAAGAAAGCAGGATGGAATGGCTCCATCTTCCCCGTACCTGGGGTTCAGCAAATGCAATCCCAACACCTCCTCTGCGTGGCAGGCCTGGGTCTTGGGGGCGCGCCTGCTCTCACTTCCCACTTAGTCTGAGTAAGGGAGGAACCAATTTTCCTGGGCCACACTAATGTGTCTCTCTCTGAAATGTTGGGCCTTGTCAGCCACCGAGTGAGGCTGACACAAGCCTGTGTGCCGTGAAACCACTCCTTGCCAACACAAATAGGAAGCCCGGGCGGCCCTACCTCCCGTGAGCATCTGGGAGCACTTGCAGATACATTTGTCGTTGTCCGCATCCTTTGTGCTAAAGTCATTTCCTGGTTGGCTAATGCTGCTTATTTTGCCCGCCGTGCCTGTGAGTCCTTTGAGGTGAATCCTGTAAGCATGCAAAGGAAAAAATAAAAACTGTAATTGGCTTGGGCTGTTGATGGACCGTAGTGGAAAACTTTCCATGGCGAAGAATTCCATTCTACCCAAGGGCGACCTGTGCTGGTCCGTGCGCCCCAGTGCCTACTCCGAACAAAATATTTTGCACTGGTATAAACAGGAACCAACTTATCATCAACTCCTTCAGCACAGGGGGATGTTTGCGAACTTTAACACATAGCGCCTGCACAAATATCAGCAGGGACTCTTATTTTCCCACTGCTTTGCGATACACAGAAGAAGGACCCCGAGGTAGAGAAGTGCACAATGCCTGTCCACCTCAGACGTCATCGCTTCCCCCAAGGGTGGGGGTGGGGTGGGGAAGGAGGCCGAATAGGGTCCTCACGTTTGGGATGGAAGTCTATAGAACTGCATGGAAAATACTCCTGAGGCTGCCTGGCCCCAGTTCTATATTCTGATGTCATGAGCCTTCCAACCTTGGAAAAGAAATAAACGTCGTACTAAGACACTACTAGGTAATGGCCCACGCCTCTCAAACCCTGCACAGCCGGGACTCCTTCCCCCCACACCCTTGGTGCCACAAGGAGAAGCCAAAGAAAGCGCGGAGAGCCCATGATTTCAAAATGAAGCCCTGGAGATCCGCATGCCCCACGCCCCACCGGGCGGTTAGGGCAGGAGGGGCCTGGCTGGCATCCGCACGGCCAGGGCGGCTGGGGGGACGGGCCGTCTCCGGGTTGGCACGCAGCGCTGTGCCGTGTCCAGGCACAGGAGCCAGCCGCCCACAGAGCAGAAGCCCACAGTGGCGTTAGGGCCCGGCCCTCTCATCACCAATTTCACACTGTGTCGTCCAGCCCCCGCCCGGAGCGTGCTTGCATCCCAGCACCATGTCTGGGAAGGAGCGAGGTCCCGGGCTGCAGGCACTGACGCACGTGGAGTGCCCATGGCGACCTCCGTACACCTGCTGCTCGGGGTCAGCCAGGAAGGCCATTGGAAGCTCCCTCAGTCCAGTCCCTCTCCACCTGGCCAGGCCTGACCTGACCCGCCGCCCTGCACACTCCTTTAACTCCTGTCTCCCTCAAAAGGTTAGTTAGGTTAGTTCTCGTGACTCTCCTCCAATGTCCCCGGAGGCGAGCGGCTTAAGGAAGAATGCCGTTCATTTAGTTAGTCTACGCTTGGAAGGCTGACAGATCCTTCAGCCGTCCACTAGCCTAGCACGCTTTCTTACAAACTTTGAGTTTGGAAAGTAGAGCCCCACCCTCAGGCTTGCTCTCAGGAGACCTGGTTGATTTTGTATGGCCATGAGGGGTGGCATGTGACTACCTAACAGTGAAATCTCCGTGTTTGTAGGAAGCTGCCAGAACGTCTGCGGAAAGGGACCCATTTAAGAGTTAGTCCAGTTTTATTAAAAGGACTCCATGCTGTCGATTCATTTACCCATGTCTCATAACATGTTTTCATTTATCCAACAGCTAGGAATAAGATTCCCCCAAAGAATTCTTCGGGGGAATAAAAGCAGATGCTGAACACAGACAGCATGTAGAAGCCTTCAGAGTCGCCCACAGTTTCAGTACATCACACTGGCATCATGCTTTATTAGGGTGATAGTTTTTTGCCATGTGAAGTAAGATTTAAGCCAGCGATGGGGAAGGGTTGCTGAGGGTAGTCCTGGGTTTGAACTCAGGGCCCTGTGCTTGCGAGGTTGGCACGCTGCCCCTCGGGCCACATTCTCCAGCCCCAGTGTATACTTTTTAAATGGCAGATCCAAAACTGATGCATTCCTAAAGATTCCTAAAGGAAATATCTGCCAAAAACCATCTCAGCTTAAAGTATTGTTATAAAATGTCAGCATACGAGAGTAAGGACCCATTTTGTCAAATCTTCTTGTGCAAACAATCTAGTCCTTAATTTTGTGTCCTTTCTTCTTTATTTTCTCTGATTTCTCCTAATCATTGCCAGTAGAGAGAACACTGAGCGTGGAGGGAAGTCCACGCGGACTCCTCCCGTGTTCTGAGCTGTCTAAGTCTCGGGTCTGCATCTCCCTGCAGTCATGCCCCTGCTATCTCCGTATTGAGCGGTGACAGACACTGAATGCCTCATCGACTTTCAAACACCATGTCAGAGTTTCTCAAAACAGGCTTCTGAATCTTTGTCCACTGCCTCTAAAGCTGGTCGCGTAGGCGTCATTCCGCGCCCGGGCCCTGGGCTCCCAGCCGGCCGGCCCGCGCTGCCCGCCCTGGCATTTACCCGGGGTGCAAGGGCTTTTCACTTGAGTTTGCTCTCCCCACGGTCAGAGGCGGGCACTCAGGAGACGGACTGCCACCGAGGCGCGTCCAGCAGCAGCACTCACGCGCGCGTGCCCACACAGCAGGGTCTCATCGCACCCACAATCCCCCCCCCCGGGGCTGGCTTTGGACTCCCGTGGGGCTGAGCTGGCCACAGCTGTGGTGCCTCTGGCTGCTCTCCACCCTCTCCCGTCCAGCACGCCCAGCACATCTGGGGAAGGACGTTCTCCGTCAGCGCGGCACCTGCCCTGGGACGTTCAGGCTGCTGCCCCAAAGGGTGGGGAGCTGCTGTGGATCCAGAGTACCTCCGTCTGGAGAGCAGAGGGGTTGAGGAGCCGTCCCGCCCAACTGGGCCGGTTTTTTTCACTTGGCAGCTAATCCTGACTGAACAAAACGGCTTCACGTATTTCACCTTCCAAAAATAGATTCCCTTTGGAAGAAAATAGTAAGCCGTGGGTATCTGCCAGCCATAACGTATGCTACAGGACACATGAGACATGACACAGTGCCTGATACAGGAACACATTGACATTCACTTACTCTATGCTAGCTGTGAACACCCCATGTTTGCACGCAAGATCTAGTCTTTGAGGGTGCACGGAAAATATGGCTGAAGGCCATGCTCAGGAGTTTCCTTTGTATTATGTGAATTAAAGTCAGAATTTTATAACTCGGATTCAGCAAAGGCAGCAGTGACTCTGCAAACAAGGCAATTTAAGGTCACCTGTGTCTAGATCTTGATTGAATGGCTATGGAGGGCTCTTGTGTTCTGGGGACCCCCCCCCTCCGCCATGAGGTCCTGTTAAGGCCTGAAATTACAAATGACTTACCTGTAGTTGAGCTCCTCACTGGACAGATAGAAGTGTTCGTAGAGCGAGTAGGCCTCGTTCCCCTCCCAGTCCTTCAGATGGATCTTCAGCACGTAGCGCTGCTCATTGGTCAGCCGTGAGACAAACTCATTCCCCAGCCAGTACTCTCCTGAAGGACTGCCAAACCCCTGGGAAGCAAGGGATGAGATTCCATTACTTTACTTGCTGTCCCAATGCATCTAAAATCAGTTCATCAGTGAACTGTGGAATGACAGCAGAAATTAGTTAGTAAAAATTAATTAGTACTGGGGAAATATGGGCTCTTTCACTTAGGAAATGGGGGGGTGCATATAGGAATCTCACAGACTTTTCTGCCCAGGCTAGCTTCCAACTGAGAGGCTCAGATCTCAGCTGCCAGAGTAGCTAGAATTACAGGCGTGAGCCACCAGTGCCTAGATGTGGTAATTCCTTTAAAGTGCTTCTAGTAAACCGGGACCTGGGAAACAGTTATTCCAGGTACTGGGGCTTGATTTGAATTCAGGGCTTGGGCACTGTCCCTTAACTTTTTACATCAAGCTTGGCACTTTGCCACTTGAGCCACAGCTCCACTTCCAGCTTTTTGATGGTTAATTAAAGTTAAGGGTCTCGTGGACTTTCCTCACCGGGCTAGCTAGCTTCAAACTGTAATCCTCAGATCTCAACCTCCTGAATAGCTAAGATTGCAGGTGTCATCTTGCACTAGGCTCAGGAAATCGATTTTAAGAAGATTGGCTTTGAGAAACTACACTGTTCTAGAAGAAAATTAGTATTAATGAGAACTGTCTGAGGGGCCTCTAGCAGAGACAGGAGTGTGAGAGCTAAATGTTAACGTGCGAGGCCCTGTGTCCCGGCGCTGTAGGCTGGGTTTGGATACACAGTTCCAATCACTTGGACTGGAACATTCTTCACTGGAGACTGAAACACTAGCTGGAAAGAATTTTCCTAAAACTCTTCAAAAGACATTAGCTAATTTGGGATTTGGGATTAAGGTTCTGAAGATGTTGACAGTGTTCACAAAGGAAATGATTTCTTTGGAGATGGCGTGAGTATATCCGTACCACTTTATACTCTTTCCACGTCCTCTGGAAGTCCACACTGCCGTCCTCGCGGTGCTGGATGACCGTCCACCCGCCTCCGCCCGTCTCCATGTCGCAGTAGGCCTGCAGGGGAGGGCACAGTGAACCAGGGCTGGGCAGGAGGGGTATAGGTGCTGGTCCTGAGACAGCTCTGCGGGGTCCCGGGGACAGCACCCCTGGCAAAGCTTGGCTCTTAATTTTTAAACAATAGGTTGGGAATATTTGAAATGATAATAACAAAACATAGGGATATAATCCAATATGCTGATGAAAATACAACTTTCTGGTCACCCTCTGTTCCAGGGTAAATAGCCCAGGGCCATAGCCCAAGACTGGTAGTCTGGGGAGATTCGTTGTCAATGGGCCAGGGTAGCAGAGAGGCCCCTGCCATCTCTAACCCTGACTGCCTGCGTTCCCAGACCCGGAGGAGCCCTGGCTAGTAGCCCCTGTCCCGTTTTCCTGTCCATCCTGAGTACAAGGGCCAGCCCAAAGTGCCCAGCCCACGGGACCCACACTTGGCCAGACTGCCTCTGGGGCACCAGTTTGGGTTTCTCTGTAGTTTGCTTATGGCCTATGGTATTTTTCTCCCCAGATCTTCATTTACTTTTTGAGCAGACTCTGGATTTCAACTTTGTCCAGACCCAGAATTCTTTCTTGGGCTAAGGGCGTACATACTCATTTTCAACTCAACTCTTGTTTTATTATGAAATTCAAGACTCTAAAAATGAGATTTCATAAACAAGGTTTTCAATAATGAGGTTATAGTAGGACAAAAAATAGTTCACCAGAAAGTAAGATACATTCCCTAGAGCACATTAGGTAGGAAATGGTAACATGCTGGAAGGAAAGCATAAATATCCTTCCTTTGCTGTGTTTGGTGGTCTCCCGGGGAGTGAGGGAGAGTCTTTGGCCAGCTTACTGTGTGAACTGGTCTTGGCTATGAATTAAGATCGTAGGACAAGCACAAAAAGGGAACCAATAGAGGGCAGGATGCTGCCCTTTACCATACAAGGGGCAGGGGCTCACAGAAGCCAAGCAGGCCGCTGAAGTCTCCTGGCTCATGGAACTAGAATTCCTCCTCCACAGGGACCTTTCCCTCAGGATTCCTGTCTCTCCCCACAAAGATCACCAGCTCGTGTTGCCTTCCCCAATGACCATATTGTTTGGACATGAAAGACAATCACATTTTTAATGAGAACATTATTTCTCTGGTTTCAACCAATTGGTTATATAAACTTAATCTGCTGAAGGAAAGCCTTCACTCTCAGCCACCCTGCTTTGACATTTGTTTCCCTAAATATCATTCTCATGGCTATGACGTGTCACTCTCTTCCAAGCTCTGTGCCAGGTATTTTGCATCTGTTTTCTGCAATTTTGCAGCAAGCCAGCTGTGATAACAGCATTCTGAATTTTTCTCAGATGAAGTGATTTAATTAGACCTGATTCATTTTATCAGTCATTCAGTTATTAAATAGTGGGTAGGATTTAACTAAGGTCTCCTGAATTCCTGTGTAATATTTTTTCCACTATTTCATGCTGCAAATAACAGAGAAACCTGACCCTTCTGTTAATAGGCCAAAAGTCCCTCAGCCCAGCTCCAAGTTGAAATCAGTACATGAATAACACTGCTGCTTATGTGACTGTGGTCAACAAAGCGGTCAGTGCTGCTCCAGTCTATCTGTGGGTTCTGAGGTCCGTGTAGTAAACTCATGGAATGGGCGGGCTGGGCTCCGTCTCCCGGGGTTTGCAGAGAAGTTACCTCTGCCGTGTCCTAAATAGCAGATGTGACCCCTGCTGCATCGCACCCCCCCCTTACAACCCCTCCACCCCCCGGTGGTCTAAGACCATTTCATTCTTCTAAGCCAAATCACCATTGCGAAGTTAATGGTTATTGAATGATATTCAAAGCCATGCTATCTCTTGCCTGGAGTACAAGTTTATCTTGTTATGAGAGTCAGAGGCAAGAATGGGATTTCAAGAATCGCAGTGCATAGATGAGTTCAGCCGCATTACTGTTCTTCCTGGCTCCATCAGGGACCGTGACAAGGCTAATTAGAACTTTTTCTTAATACTCCATCCAGAAGTTTTGTTTAAAAAGCACAACAACAAATGATTTATAAAAACCAAAGAATTACGGTTCATTGGGTTATGAAACTTGCAGAGAGAGATAATGTTCAAATAGTTTTCCACATAGCCAGGAGATATTAGGTGAAAAATGATGAAGTAGATTGTATCAGGATCAGAAAGACAGAAGTTCTTGGGTAGTACTCAAGACCTGGCCACTCCAGTTACAGCAAACCTGGAGGCATTTAGTACTTGATTAGCGTGTGGTTGCCTGACTCAGGGACCTGACATCTTGCTATAAAGTTTGGTGCTTTGCAGGAAGCAATACCCGATTCAACTGTCAAGCTTCATTCAGCTCAACATGTTAGCTAAGTGACAGAAGAGCAAACACAGAGAGAGATAAGCACTAAGAGCTGAGTAGCCTCAGAAACTGAGGGTTAGGACTAGGAAGGTGGCTCAGTGGTAGAGTGCTCGCCTAGCATGCATGAGGCCCTGGGTTGGATTCTGCAGTACCACATACACAGAGAGATAAAAATTTAAAAATTAAAAAAAAAGAAATGGAGGGCAAGAATCTGAGGCTTCTAATTAGCAAACACAAATAGTCTCATACTTCTCATGAATAGTATGTATGTTATAGAAAACCTTAATTAAAAAAAGTAAAGTTTCAGTACTCAGCCTTTTGTTTAAAAAAAAAAATCTGCCCAAAGAAACACTGAACATTGTGTTCTGGAGTCGGGTGACTCAGGGCAGAAGTGTATACCGGGCCTGCAGAGATGTCCCGTGCTCTGGGGGTGGACCGCGCCCCAGGCGAAGGCCAGGACCCGCCCTGGGCACTGAACATTGATCGTCCCAGCCCCCCCCCCCAGAGCATGCCGGAGGCTCGGGAGACTCATCCTGTGGGTATAGCGGCACGTTGACGCCAGCCCATCCAGACGGGTCCAGCACCCACACTGGGAGGGAATGCAGAGGTAACCTAACCTAGACCATTTATATGAGAGCAAAGGAAAGTTGCTTGCTGTGTAAATGAACTGACTTTCACTGCAAACTAAATCCTAACGTTTCCAGCCAGGACCTGAGACTCACAGGACCCCAGAACCGTAGACCTTTCCAGCTTTGCAGAGTGTGTTAGTGAGGGAAGGGGCTGAGGGGCCGCCAGGGTAGGGGCCTTGTGCTGAGCCAGGCAAGCAGTGCTCCCGCGACCAGGGTCTGCATCGAAACTGTGCTCCTCCCCAGACCCAAGACCAGAACACACTGATGGCTGCACAATAACGTAAAACGCCATCCTGCAACCCAGACGGCCAAGGGGACCGAAAGGCGGTGCCTGGGACTAATTGCTTTTCAACTGGAGCAGACGGGTTTGTGCTTTTCCCTCCTCGGACCGCCCTACTTCCAGGCTGCTGGGGACATTAACTGACTTTCTAGGTTGATTTAAAGCAGCATGAATGAATTAGAATGCTTTCTTTGGAAGGCAGAATCTTCAATAGCACAGTACTTATCTCTTAATTCATAATCAAAGTGTATGTTACCAGTTCAAATTCCACATCTTTAAACCCTTAAATGCTTGTGATTTTCTTTGATACCTTGTTCAATGCTGAAGCTAATGCTAAGTTCAAAAAGACTATGTCCAGGAGAGTCTGCAGTTTCCACTTTGACACAGTTTCTAGAAGGTTGTGTTGTGTTTGTTGGATGGAGCTGCTTCTGGGTTTAGGGGTGACCATGTTTGCAGACAATGTGCACAGCCCTTCACACTGATTCTCTTGCGGTGTCATTCTGCCTTCTCAAACACAGAGAGGCACGCAGAACTGCTTCCGGCGGGTGGGGTGATTTTCTTTAAGGCAGAGCCCTGGCGGTGTCAGGAGACAGCCCCGGTCAGGCGGAGCTGTGTGGAAACCTGGCCTGCCCAGCAGTGCTGGGGCAGCAGCGTCCGCTTTCCACACATTTGAGACTAAAGATGAGCGGAAAGGGCTTCCATTTGCTGTTGTTTGCTTTGTATTTTTCCTGTGTGCCTAACAGGGCTTCCGCTCATGCTCCACTGAACCATACTCGACTTCCAGCTTCTTGCTAGTTAACAGGATATGAGTCTTGAGGGTGTGTCTTTGTGGAGTAGCTTCAAACTTTGATCCTCAGATCTCAGCCTCTTGAGTAGCTTGGATTACAGGCATGAGCCACCAGCTTCTGATTTTCTTGAGGTGTTTTGTTTCCTTCCTTATGGAACACAAACATTCCTTGAAAGAATGATCGAAATAAAAGCTAATACACGGAAGTACCACATTGATGCCCCTCGCTTTATAATTAATACGTGTTCATAGCTTTTTTTAAGACCAGCTATATTTTATTCGCATTTAAGTTTTTGGACATTACCTGCTTTAAAATGAGTGAAGTGAGCCTCCACTTTAAGTTGACTCATTCAGAGTGTTTCCTGCTGTTGTTGACATTAAGATAGATCTCTACACCATTCGCATGAAGGGTCACTGTTCCCTGAAGAGCCAGCCACCTCACAGCCCTCAGCCAGTGCTTGGGAGGGGCTGCTCCCCAGGCCTGGGAGGGAGCCCCCCATCCTGGCATGCCGCACTGGGAGCCAGGAGCGAGGTAGGGAGGTCTTACCTTTACCTCTTCCGTGGAGTTGGGAAAGGTTAGTGTGTAGATGCCGCTGGTGGTCAGTCCTGATTTGAAAACTTCAGCACAGTCTCTGAAAACGATCTGTTCTTCTTTCACAGAAAAGGAGCTCTTGGCTGCATTTATAAAACAGAAAGGCATTTAAGTAAAATTCGTAGAGCATGAGCTCCTCAAAGCTGGACACTGTCTTGGTCCCCCCGCTTCTGATGGCTACCTTTTCTTTTCTCTGAGCATGGGGGGAAATAAGATCTTTCTCGGTAGAAGAGAGCGAAACGAATTGGAAAACACACACTGCACACTGCAAGCCACAGCCGCCCTGCATGTCAGGCCTGTGGTCGTGCTGCTGTCTGTGGACGTGGGCGCATGGGCACGTCGTGAGGCCTCTGAGTCACAGCGGGAGAATGCATGGGCATGTGCCCAAGCTCTGGGGGTGGCAAACGAGGGACTCACACCCGTGAATCCTGATTCGTAAGCAGAGCAGACCCGTGTCCAAACAGTGCTTGTTGAGAGGAGATTGACACTGGACCATAGTAAAAGGTAGGCCAAACTGGGCTAGGTCACAAAGATTGTGCATCACATCTTATTTAATAAAGGAAGAGTCCTCCCTCCTTCCTCCAGTATGTAAGAGAAGCTGATTGATAGAACAGTAATGAAGAGGAAAGCAGCATATATTCAAGGACTCACTACAAATAGGACTTGCGCCTCCTTAGGGACAGTTTTTTTGGGGGCGGGGCCTTGTCGAAAAAACAAATCAATGAAGACCCCAGTCCCCCCTCTAGTAGCTTCCCAACCTTGCTCATCCAGTGATGGAACAAACTCAAAGGAGCATTTTTACAGACGTGAGTCCAAAGTATGTGTGAGCGGTTTTGCTCACATAACACTTAATTAGCATGATGCATATTTCCTCTCCCCCCTCTCTTCTTCCTTTGCCCTTGGCTCTGTCCCGAGACCCCCACTGAGCTTGACTACGAAATACAGAAGGGCAACAACACCACCTCTGGAAGATGAGGCATTAGGAGAGCTCGTGCGTCACAGGGGCCAGGGCTACAGCAGAGGCTGTGAGCCGTGAGCCACTCACAGTTGGAGGCTGCCATCAGGACCATGAGGTTGCTGACTTTCTCCATCAGATCGTGCTGCTGTCTCTGAAGGGCGGAGTTGTTCACGGTGGCCGTGAGCAGCTGCTTCTCCAGCTCCTCGATGACCGAGTGCTGCCTGGACACCAGCACCTGCAGCTGCTCCTTCTCCTCGCGCATGGACTGCAGCTGCACCGTGTGCTTACCCTCCATGTCCAGCACCTTCTTCTCTAGAAAACTTACAGGGAAAGTTCCCGTTAGAACTCTTCAGGAACACACACACCAGAGCGAAGCATCACGTGCTCCCCTTGTTTGAAGACAGCGTGAAACCGGGGTGCGTGCCCCCGTTGGGAATCCTGGGGAGTTTACTGAAACCCTGCCCTAGGGAGCGACGCATCGGTGTGGCGTGAGCACCACATTTCCCTGAGTCGTCAGGGCAGCTCCTCATCCAGTCTGGACCACATCCTACTTTCCAGCTGTTGACTCAGTGGTAGAGCGCTTGCCTTGCATGCCTGAGGCCCTGGGTTTGATTCCTCAGCACCACATAAACAAAAAGAAAAAAAGCCAGAAGTGGTGCTGTGGCTCAAGTGGTAGAGTGCTAGCCTTGAGCTGAAGAGCTGAGGGTCAGCGCCCAGGCCCAGAGTTCAGGCCCCATGACCGGACCCAAAAAAAAAAGACATGCAAACTTTGTGCAAGGCATTCCTTAGGTCTTTTTTTTTTTTTGGCATGAGGGATTAAGAGACAAAACCATCATCAACCATAAATGCTGGAAATCCAGAAATCTTAATGATCTTCATATCGTCTAGCTAAAATTGGCAAAGCTCTTCTTCCACTGAAGAAGAAATACTGTCATAAAACGGTAGGGTCGGTACTGCGTCAGGAGTTACCACCTGGGAACATGTGGAGACCACGCGAATGCTTTGTCACCCAAGATGGGGCAGTAGAAGGAGCGTGGAGCCTGTAGTTGGTCCATGAACCGTCCAGCTGGTGCTTTTCCACTGAGTGAATATCTATCCTGGTCAGATAAACCTCTGTCTTAAGAGAAGGTGTTCGATTGGATGACCGCTGTGGCCCCTTCCTGGTCAATTAATCTGTGTAAGTATGAATGACACCCTCTTTCTCCCAAGGCCCTTCCGGTACAGCTCCAGAGGGCTGCTATATAGTGATCTCAAAAATCTAACCTTCAGATCAAATGTGAACTCAATTTAAGAAGGAAGCTCAGCATCATGTCATTCCATTCTAAACTGTGTCTGAGACGGATGTCTCCAGTGGGTTCAAGGGCAGATCCCTGCAGAGTCAAACCACCTGGTGTCTTGGGAATCTTATGTTAGCTCAGCATTTCTCAAAATGCAGATTGCACTCAGTCACAAGTGAATTTTTTAATAAGGTAACATGAAATGGAAATTTAAGCAGGTGAAATCCATGCAGAGTAAATTCATCACAAGGACTTTGTATATTGTAGCAAATACCATGGCCAAGTGCAGAAAGAAAAGAAGTGGACATTGACTTGCCTTCGGTAATCTGACATTTTTTTCAGTGTCATCTTCTTTGTGTGTGTGTGTGTGTGTGTGTGTGTGTGTGTGTGTGTACATACATGCATGTGCACAGACATACACCAGTCCTAGAGCTTAAACTTCTCCTACATGCTGTCTCTGAGCTTTTGTGCTCAAGGCTAGCACTCTACCAAGTGGAGCCACTTCAGGCTTTTTGGTGGCCAGTTGGAGAGAACCAACTTCCTGGCCCGGGCTTAGAACCAGAATCATCAGATCTCAACTTCCTGTGCAGCTAGGATCATAGACATGAGCCACCAGTGCCTGGATCTTATTTCATTTTTTGTTTGTTTATTTAATATAGGATGATCAGTCTGATCATCACCATAAAAGTCAGCTACAGTTTAGGTTTCCATTTGCAGAATTTGTGGTTATGGAACTGTGGGAGAAGTATCCTAAAGGCAGAAATACAAAGCGTTTGACTCGTCTTTGTTACGGTTTGGATAGGTGTGTGTCCTCCACAGGTCCCTGTGTTGGAAGCGGGAGGTGGAGGGACCTTGGGCAGATGGGGTGTCGGGAAGCCCTTAGCTTGGTGGGCAAGCCCCACAGGACTACAGCTGTCATGAGAACCCAGAGCTCTCTTCAGGACAATTAGGAGTGAGCACCTCCCCTCTCTATTTCCTTGTGATCTCTTCCTCCCACACTAGCTTTTGATAATGCGGTGCCACATGCAATTAGATCCTCACCACAGGCCAGCCCAATAGGGCCTGGAGAGGGCCCTAGTCTTGCTGTAAGTCTTCTACTTTATGCCTCTTGTTGTATCTCTTCAGAAGGGCAGGGGGGAGGGGGGCACAGGGGCGCAGAGTACGCATGGTATCATGTTCAGAGCCAGAGCTACTTAACTATAGACACAGCCCCGTAAATTAGTCATTTATGTTTAAAAGAAATAGTTGAAAGCAGGCACAGACTGGCTCCTTCAGCTGGTAAATCTAAAAGTACAGTAGTGGCTACTTGGAAAGAACTGTTGTTCTTCGTATTTTGACCTTGTTTAAACCTATTCTCTAAAAGCATTTGTACTTTGGGTAGTTGATGATTACTGAAAATAGTATTGTCACCAGGCACTGGTGGTTCATGCCTGTCATCCTAGCTACTCAGGAGGCTAAGATCTGAGGATCACAGTTCAAAGCCAGCCTGGGCAGGAAAGTCTGTGACACTCTTATCTTCAATAAACCACTAGAAAATCAGAAGTGGCGCTGTGGCTCAAGTGGTAGAGCTCTAGCCTTGAGCTGAAGAGCTGAGGGACAGCGCCCAGTCCCAGAGTTTAAGCCCCACAACCAACAAAAAAAAAAGAAAGAAAGAAAATAGTATTTGTCAAATGTGGAGCGCCATTCACATATCTTTATAACAAAGTTCTTAGGCTAGTCAAAATTTAATGCAGGAAGCACTCATGGAAATAGGTAACATCCAAAAGCTTCCTATGTATTTTTTTAAGTTATTAGTAAAAAGAGAGTATTAGTGCCTTGTTTTAAAAAAAGAGAAGAGCTGATTTCTGTGCCTTTGGGTATTGTTCTTCCCCCCGGAGTGGGTTTGGCTCCATAAGGTTGTTACGGTGAGCCAGAGCATGAGCAGAGAGCTGTGCTGGGAGGTGGCTCCAGTCGCCCCACACTGAAGTAGATGATGCAGCCACGCTGAAGGGCACTGCTTAGACGGCACACGTTACATATGTGTTTCATATGTTTGACCAGGTACTCTTATGGAGAAAAGGTGGTAATATTTAAATTTAACGCTATATAAAACTAGATTTGAATTACTGGGAAAATTCATCACTGGTCCATATAAGTTAAACGAGAGGGAAACGTGAAGGATTTAAGTTCAAAAAAAATTGCAAAGGATCATCTAAGCAAGGATTTGCAGGAAGCATAACAAGTTACAGTGCGGTGGAAATCAGCCTCCTGTACGCTGTAAAACCTTGATGTGTTAGGAAATTTAACCAAGTCGTGAAATGATCCAAAAGCAGGTTTCTGAATAGTTGTCTTTGTATAGCAAACTGCTTGATGTAAAGCAGTGTGTCAAACGAAGAAATGAGTCACACTGTGCTACATAAAAGGCAGCATGACTTGACAATACAGTTGACTCTTCGTGTGTAGAATCTGTGAATTTAGCCAATCTTGGATTAAAAATATTTGATATAAAACATACCCATGCATTCTTTTTTCCTTGTTAGTATCTAGGCATTATGAGAGACAGCTACTTACACGACACCTTGTGTGGTTACTTTGTGTGATCCAGAGATGGCGTGGGCCGGGCAGGAGCAGGTACATAGGTTACATGCGGATTTTGTGCCATTTTATGTAAGGATGGCCCTCCGTGGACTCTGGTATGAGAAGGGTTATGGAACTGACCCCCCGGGCTATGGAAGGATAACTGGCTTTACTAAGATTAGATGGCCTCACTGGTATGGTGATCAGAATTTTCAGTATTAGGGTAAGTTCAACCAACTAAGCAGACCCCACACCCTGAGGGACATAATTCTCGCAGGAAGCCAGGGCAGCTGCAAGCCTCCACGGGTCCCTGGCTCGCTACAACATGAAATTAGTGTTCTCCGTTATTGGCATCAAATTTTTATTTCCTACTGTGCAGCAGAGAAATCAGAAACATGAAAGAAAAATATTTGGGTAAGGAAAATCTATTGGCTTTTCAACCCTTAAATCAATAAGAAGTTGAGCTTGGTACCCACGAAGCAGAAAGAATTGTTTTTCGTTTAGTTCTGTACTTACAGTGAAGGGTTAGGAGAATGTTTCTCACCATTTCTGGTTAAGACTAAAGCAGTGTTTAAAACCCATGAACAGGAAAAAGGTATTGTGGTAACTGTTCTATATGTCATTGCACATCTCCATTAAAAACAAGAAAAAAAGCAGACTTTGCGTATGTGTAAAACCGCCTTCCTATATCCCCAGCCAGAAAAAAGCTGTGAAAACAGGCCTCCCCTGGCACATGGAGGTTTTAGTTCTGTATTGTTTATCTTGGGATTTTTTCCTGTACTTTATTTAAATATTAATAGAACCAATTAACATTTACCTTTGCCTTTGCTATAGCATAACTTTTTTTAAGTAACATCGTGGCATCATAAGGCAAAGACTTTACAATACTGCATAGGTGTAGTTTTCCTACTGTTAATCATTTTGTATTAAAAGAAACAAAGTCTCAAAGACAAAGACCCTTGGTAAAGTTAATATTAAAATGCTTGGCCAGTGTTTCTCTAAACCAGAGGAGTTTTTTGTTGTTGTTGTTGTTCTGTTTTTGCTTTGTTTTATAGATTAACCTGCAGGATAAAATATTGAGGCAGTCGGAAGGTTATAAGAGTCTCAGGAGCTACCAATGAGCAACAATAGCTAGACAAAATTACTTGTAGCTACAAGTTGAGACCTTTCCTTAAACTGCTCTCTGAATATTGACATTTCACCATTGTGAAAAATCACACTTATAATCAATAGTAATTAATAATTATAATTAATAGGTAGGATTTTGTTTCTGGAGAACATACAATTATGAACTGCAACTATTTTTATTACCTGTTTTTATCTTGTAATTTGTTGATTTCACTGGTCTGGTCCAAAATCTGTTTTTCTAATTTGTTGGTAGAAAGGGAATGTTCCAGAAGCTGAAGTTCAAGTCTTGTCGTCTGGTTGAGGACCTGAGGACAGTGAAATTCCTGGTTAGCGTTTGTAATCAGCAATCCCATACCCGCCTTTGAATTCAGTCATCCAATTATCAATTATTTATTAGCCCAAGTCTTCTGTTTTGGCATACTTTTCATTTTCATGCATTCCATCCACGTGTATTTCACACGTTGTCACATGTTTGGCTTTGGAAAGCATTTAACAGCTCTGGACTGTGGCATTTGTGTCAAGTAACATAATACTGCTTTTTCTGTGAGAGTCTAAGTGACCGTATTTCAGAAATCAAAATCTTATTTTTTCAGTTTTTTTCCTCACACAGAATGGTCTCGTGCGTCTTGTTTGTCAGTAGACAAAGGAATGAGAAGTCACATGCTTCCAGTATTTAAAAATACAGCTCACGTTTAGCCTGGCATTCGCTAGTGTGGCCCGCAGGATTAGCCTCTTATTTTCTCTTTGGCATTTTTCCTTTTCCCATTTAAAGCATCTCTTCAACCAATTAGGAAACAATAAGATCTCACTCTGAGGTGGAAAGTCACCTCGGCCCGCGGGCACCTGTGCCGGGTGACATGTGCGCGGTTGCCTTCCTATTGTGATCAGGCAACTCTAAAGACGGGCCTGGGCGCTGGCCGGCTTCCCGCAGGAAGAACCCATGACTCACGTCCTTGTGCCATGGCTTTGCAGGATGTGATATCACCTGTGAATGCAAGTCAGGACTGTCGCCAGATAGCAGAGTCCTTGAACAGTCACTGTTTGCTGGGCGCCTCTGCCGTGCCCCAAGCCCTGGCCTGGCCACCGCTGGCCGAAAAATGCCCGGTGAGTGAGCGAAGCTCTTGGGTGCCGGTCCTCACACCTGGGGCGTAGATTCGGGGCAAACATTCCATGTTGGCATTTCCCAAGGAGCTGGAGAATCAAAACTCCTATTGAATTCATAAGAATTACGAAATAACTGCAGTCCAGGAGACAGGCTGAGAAGGAAGCCACCTAGATCCTGCTTTGCCTAGGAGTCACCGCAGTGTCACACGTCCTTGTCCTCCGAGGCATGAGCTGCACGTCTCTTGGGACCTCCATGCTAAGGTGACAGCCAGGTCAGGTGATGGCTTCCGCCACCTTCTCCAGCCACCCACCAGGGCCCACTTCCCAGTCTCTCACTGTGACCGGCCGTAAGAAGCTAAGCAGAAATACTCTTACTCCGTCGCTTACCTGGGCTTCCACGTCAGTCAGTTTCCGTGTTTGCTCCGCTGTTTGATTCAGCAGGTTCGTCCCAATTTCTATCATCACAGCGGTCTGATTCTGCACTGCATTCTGCTGGACCTCTACCATTTCCTTCTTCATGTTGTCCTGGATGTAACTCTCAAGCTAGAACAGAACAAGCATGAGGAAGACGGGGGTGAGGTCAAGCAGTCGGAAACCTTATCCTCCTGCCTGCCATCTTCTCCCCTGTGAAGACCACCGTTTGGTGACCAGGCCTTGCCCTGGGAGAAAGTGGATGTGCAGGGTTGAAATCTGTGGGGTGGTTAATGCATTGAGCCTCATGACTGGTGGGTTTGGTGAGAGGATTAGAACTTGAACCGTTCGTTTTCTGCTTCCGCTGCTCATTCACTGCGGACTCGTATATCCTTTCCTCTCTGCCTCAGTCTCCCTCTAACTGGTCCTGAGAGAGGTCCCTCCTCAAGGGCCCTCCCTCTGCTGCCCAGTACACCCAGTCAGGGCCAACCGTGGCAGGTCCCCCAGCTGCTCTGCTGCCCAGTACACCCAGTCAGGGCCAACGTGGCAGGTCCCCCAGCTGTGCTCATTTACAAAAGCTTGTCATAGGAGCCTGTGCTGTTACTTGACTTAAACTAGATCCGAATATTTATTTTTAAAAAGTCAGTCCAGCTTCCATCTCTCTACGGGTTCTATTTGGAGAATCCAGTGCCTTCCTCAAACTCTCCCCACATCTTGCTCAGGCTTCCTGGAGTCTGTGAGCTGCCCTAGCTCATTCTTTCTCTGTTAATTCCCTAACTATTTCCTCCTGCCTTCCAATAAATGGTAACTTTTATTATTGAAATTCGCTGTTTAAAAGAATTTCGCATAGCCAGTCCCCCCATCACCCTGGGAATGAAGGAATTTGTGAGGTTAAAGCTAAGGCCTGGCCTTGCAGAGGAGCTAGCTGGGTTACTTAGTTACTCCGAACACCCAACAAAGCGGGTGTTTATAGATTCATCCTGGGAAGTTGGGGAGTGTGAGTTTGTACCAGAGCTGTCGCTTAGTGTAGGCCCGTCCTTGAGAAATAGTCATTTTACAAACTAGCACACACAGAAATCTTAACCTTTTGATTTCAGTGCTTGAGAAGGAAATAAAAGCAGTTGGGTCTTTTCTCACCGCAAGGCACACAAGCTGGAGGGAAGACATGCCTCCTCCCTTCCACCAGCCGCTGGGTCAACTGTGGTTACAACTACCAAGGGACATGACAGTACTGCTTATAATTTGAACATTTTAAGGCAAGTTCCAATTTAAAATTAGACATAGAATCTTTAAAAGACAGGCAGGCCTAGTTTTTAGAAAGAAAATTTCCTGCCTTTATTGCCTTCCCTGTTTTTGGCTTGAAAACAATAGAATACCTTTTTTAAAAATTACCACTGGCCAGCTGCTCAGGATGGCTCCGTGTGTGCACACATATGTGTGTAATGTATGTGTGTGCATGTAGATCTTGGACTGTTGCAACTTACAGTATGTATTTACAGACAGGTGCCGTGTGTGCAGTGTATCTGTATGTCGCGTCTACACCGTGTACACCATTTTAAAAGCATGTCTCATTTATTTTTTGTTAACATCTGTTAGTGTACACAGGGGGTTTCGCTGTAACGTGTGCGTTTATGTATGAGGTGCATCTGTTTTGCTGTAACGTGTGTGTTTATGTATGAGGTGCATCTCGATCAGGGACACCTCATATCACTCTTCCTGCTTGTGTATTTAAATAAATACCACAGGAGACCGATCTTCCTGATTAAAACACTGATCATTTTCTCTCTTCCGGAGAAAAGGATTTGTGTTCTTACACTTGAAGTAGTAAACGTTAAGGTTCTGAGAGAAAAGGTGTGTGACCTGATCGTTGACCACTCTTGAAGAACAAAGACAGAGATACTTGTTCTTCAGAAGCCATGAGAGCTATGCCGGCCTCCTTGACAACAGCTAATGGCTGGGGGTTAACTGCCGTGTCTCAGCCACTCTGTAGAGTCATAGGAGACGCTAGGTGTCTAACTGAGACATGGCGTTAGTGAGCAAAATGGGAGTATGCCAGGGGCCACCTCTCGGAACCGCTGGAGCTGTCCTTCCCGGGGGGTGTCACGGTTTCTTAGCGAAGGACTTGCCTCCCCTCCCAGCCCCATCTTTTTATGTAGCTAAAGCTGGAAGGTGAGGGATTGACCGCGCCTTACCCCCAGACGGAGTGAGACACCAGTGCACAGGAGAGCTTGGCCACAGGCCTGTCCCCAGGCAGGGTATCCCCACCTAGCCTGGCGCCCCGTTTGGGACCTAACCGAAAGTACCCACCCCAGTGCCCCCAGTAATTACAGCCTGATTCTTACTCCTTTGTTTCCTTGGTAAGATCCAGAGAAGCCAGACCCCAACATAGAGCCAGACACACACAACTCTGTTCCCAGGCGCTGGCTCTGTTCCTCACTGCTAGCCTTCTACAGTCTGCACCTATGGGAGAGTGAATCCAGCCTGCTTCCCTTTTCCTTTCTCCTCCATTTTCCTAACACTTAGCAGCCGCAGACCATGTGGCGTTCATTGAGGGCCACTTTCACTAACAAGGAAACCTACAACACTTTATCTCCTTAGAGCATGACCAAAGAACTTGTTTGGGTTGGGTTTCTTTTTTCCTCCAAAAGTTAATTCTTAGAAATAGAAAAGAATATGTGTCCTTGACATAATGTGGCAATGAACATCTTTATTTAAATAAAGCCTTTTAGCCTTTCCATCAGTCAAACATCTCAAGAACGTAATTGAGAAGGAAATTCCTTTAGCTGATGCACTCGGATAGATGAGTGCTGGAGTTTCTGACTCTGGGCCTGGGTGAAGGTTCTTTCCTAGTTTGTTGCCCCGGGCTATCTTTCTGGTCTGTGGCTCTCTTGTTTTTACTGTCTGTGATTGCCACCAACAGTACAGAATCTGCTCGGTGAGACTGTATTCTGCTACAAGAAGTCTCTGTACATGGGACTGTCCTCCCACTAGCTCTCTTCCTGGGCACGCATTTCCCATCCTGGGCGTCCGCACTCAGCTGCTCTTACCAAAGACCATCTCCCAGACTCTGGCGCCCTTCCCTCAGGAGGGGCCAGGTCACACCCCTTTGCACAAGTTCACGTTTCTGAGGAATGGTTGACTTCACCCTCGTTGCTGCAGTGAGAGTTGTGGGCACACAGAGCCTCCACACAGGCTCTACACTCATGCGAGGAGACGCGTGCAGCGGGCCCCCGGCTACGCTTCACTCAGAGCCACATGCTCTGTTTGAGGGCCGAACCCGTTCTTGTTCTACTGTTGCACCAGTCTTGGTGCTCAGGGTTTGATTTGCCACACACACAAACACACACACACACACAAAGACCTGCACTCCTCTACCATGACCTTTAAAATTTGTCAACACCAGGAAGCCCAAGCAAGCAGAATAAAATATCTTAGCACACCACATTGAGAGAGAGAGTGGGAGAGAGAGGGAGGGAGAGCAGGAGAGGGAGAGGGAAGGGAAAATAGATTCTGGAGTTTTCTGTTGCTCCCCCAACACTTTGAGTGATCAACTCTGACAGGAGCAACGAGTCCATTAGTGGGAGAGCCGTGGCAGATGGGTCACGTGTTAAAATGTTCCCCAGCTGTCTTTCTCACCACGATTGTCTTCCTCATTTTTACACCAAAATAAAAGTCAGCTTGTAGCCGGCTGGCACTCCAGGAAAACATAGTGGCAAAAACGAAGTTAGCTTGGGATGCTGCTGCTGGTTCCTGACCAACTGTAGTTGCTGGTTGAGAAATTATGTCATTTCCATTTAAACAATGCCAAGTTCTTGTGTCCCTTTCACTCGCTAGTTTTTGTCCATTGGAGGAACCTAATTTTCCTGGAAAAGTAACAAATAATTTGAGGTTTCCTTAGAAAC
>NW_012267290.1:3076698-3099276 GCF_000151885.1 Dipodomys ordii | reverse complement strand
CTCCCTCTCTCCCTCTCTCCCTCTGTCACACACACACACACACACACACACACACACACACGAGAGGATCCCTCCTTCCCACCTAACCCTGCCATCTTTTATAACCTGGTCCTCCACAGCCCCATCTTTGCTCTCACTACCGCACCTTCAATCAAAGTGACCCGTCTGTGTCTCAGGTGGTTCTCTGCACCTTTGCCTGTCGGCTCCGTCCAGATCCCTTCCCTTGGAAACCTACCAAGACTGGCATTGTATTAGCCCCTTGGCCACTGTATCAGTCTACTTAACATCGCGATAACAGAATTCCTGAGACTAGGTACTTTGTGACGACAGCAACAAAACCATTTTCTGTGAAGCGTGGCATAATCCCATCTGCAATGCCACTCCTTAAGGGTGGGGATAGGAGGGTCAAAGTTCAGCATGAGTCCAAGGAAGTTAGTGAAGCTCCATCTGCAGACAAGCTGGGCGTGGGAATACATGCTGTAATCCCAGCAACTCGGGAAGACTGAGATCCAAGGCCTGAGCAAAAACACCAGACTATTTAAAAACAAGCAACAACAACAACAACCAAAAGGCAAAAAGAGAAGGAAGGCATGACCCCGGCTCATAGGACAGGCCTCCGGGATGGTGGACAGCGCCCACCACAGCGTCTCTGGTGCCGGCCTGTGACATCACGGCCCCGGCCATCGTGGTAGAAGCTTGCAAGAGGAGGAGGCGGGGAGACGGACCAGGCCACCCTTACTGTTTTAAAGCAACCCTCCTTGAGTGCAGACTGCCGCTAGCCTTCACCTCCCCAATCTGCAACGCTAGGACCAGGCTTCCAGCACACGAGGCCGCGGGGGACACGCTGGTCCGCTTGACCTCCTGGCCACCGGGTCCAGCCGGGCTTGCCCACGAGGCCTCTCCTCCCCGGTGGGCAGCTGTGTGCTGCCAACAACATACCAAAACCATTTTGTATTGTTTTTGTTTCCTAACCCTGCAGGTTGACATTCTTCCTTTGCTTCCAAGCTGACATTCTATCACCATTCTCCATCCATACCTTAGTAACAACAAGCAGAAACATTTTCTCCTATAATTAGTTTGAACACTGGAGTGCAAGATTCTCAAGTCCCCGGATCTTCTGTTTGGAAGGCTTTTGACCTAATGTTCTTGCTTCTCTGTCTTAAGGAAACTCTGAGACATTATTTGAGGTTTCCAGACAAAAATGGCAAAAAGAGGCTCTCTTCCTTCCTTCCTTCCTCCTCCTCCTCCTCCTCCTCCTCCTCCTCCTCCTCCTCCTCCTCCTCCTCCTCCTCCCTCCTACTATGTTGGTTCAGGTTTTTAAATCTTGATTCTGCTGCCCAAGTGGTTGGATCAGCCGTGGTGCTGAGAGGTAAACATTTGGGGCAGGACTCTGACACCTGGGAGGCCCATGGGGGTTTTAAACCACTGATCACGTCATGTTCAGATGCCCTCCAACTGGACAAGCAAGCCTTTCCCCAACTGCTCTGTGTATGGATCCTAGACTTGAATTGCCCAGCACAGCTGCCTGCCTGGTCCTCCGATGGCTGCCCAGCCCCCCCACTTATTTATTTATCTATCTATTTATTTTTGCACATGAATTGTAAGACAGCCTGGAAAGTGGAGGAGGAGGAAAGCTGGTCTTGCTGCCTTCCTCTCGGTAAGCACGGGCCCCACTGTGCACCCGGTCATCCAAGAACTTCTGTCTGTGCTTCCCTCTCCTCTGCCATCTTCTCCCTTTGTCTGTGAATGACTTGCCATTCTCCGACACGGGGCTGGGATGCCAGCCTCTTCCCAGGGGTCGTGCGTGTGGAGGGACGCTCAGCGTCGCCTGGGGATCTGACATGAGGGAGTGGACACGGTCTCCGCCTGTGGTGTTGCCTCCCTGAGACATCGTGACCCACCAGTGTGCGAGAAGCATGCGTGGTGGAGCTGCGCCCAGACCCGCCGCTCTGCTGTGGTCTCGCTGTGACCACGCCCCCCCGCCCCGTGGCCAGGCCACCACGGTGCTTTGCCTATGCCCACACCTCTCCTTCCCAGCTCCTCTCCCAGTGCTCCTAGTCCGGGAAGGAAATCAGTTGCTCCCCCAGAACATTCCAGTCATTTCCCCCAGACACTGTGACTGCTTCTCATCAGACACAGGCCCGATGGCGCCACTTTGCATGGTGTTGGCTCCCGGAGCCCCGTGGTACCCCAAGTTCTTTTAGAAGGGTCTTGGGATGCTCGTGTTCACCCTCGAGCCTGAAGTGCTCAGGCTCTCTGACACTTAAGACGGATGTCCGACACTCGTGCAGACACCTGCGTGTCAAGGAACTAAAGATAAAAATCGCGGCTAGGCCGTAGCAGAGCTGCCTTCCGTGGGGATCTTTTTTTATCTTTCGCAGTGGATTCTCACATTCCTAGCATGGGTTTCCCCAGGAGCAGAGCCTGGGACCAGGCAGGCATGCAGGAAGTTTATTTAGGAAGTGGTCCCAGAGAGCCACTGTGGGGGGGGAGGCCAGGGAGGCCGCAGAGATGGCCAGTTCAAACACGCAGCTTCAGCTGGCCGCCACGGCGGTGCTAGTGAGAAATTCCACTGGCTCTACCGGGAAACCACAACCCCCGTCACCTGCGCAAGGAGAGTGCCCACCCTGCGGGCTTCGGCCTTGCGCGCTGTGGAGGTTCCCAGTGGAGCCCCGGAGCCAGAGCCGGGGCGTGCGGGTGGGGCGGGGCAGGGCGGGGGGCAGGCTCCCAGCCAGGCCTGTCTCTGGGAATGGCACCAGGGTTGGAAGAGGTCACAGAGGCACTCCCCAGGGCGGCAGGGTGGCACTATTAGGCCTCGTTAAGAGGGAAGGCCGAGGCTAAGCAAACACAGGACCCCCCTCGGGTCCTGAGGGCCAGCATGTGTGGACAGAGACGAGGACAGGAGGGATGGGGACGGGGGAGGGAGGGCGCATGTTGAATGGGACCCTTTGATTACAGTTCCCAGGCAGCAATTTGTGCAGCGGGTGCGTGGGAGAGCAGAGCTATGGCGAGAGCCGACGTTCCGCCCAAGACCGTGTCCCTGGCAGAGGGCAGCGAGCATGGTGGAGATGGGAAGTGGGGGAGGGAGCACAGGAGCCACCGCTGTAACAGTGAAAGCGTTGCAAAGGCTCACCCCCCCACACACACACACCAGCAGCAGCAGCCCCCCCCCTGTGCCAAGCCCTGCCCACCCTCAGTTCAGGACGCCGGTGGAGAGGGTAGGGCCAGCCATTATAACCCTGCTGGGTCATAAAAGATTACAAAGAGCAGCCATTGAAATTCAACTCTGAGAATGTGATTGCTGAATTTCAGGCTACAATATACCTTTCTTCATCTTCATGTAAGGCTCACTGAGAAAAAAATACTAGTGTGAGCAAATTTCATAGCGTCTTTCTCTGCAAGACAAGACCCCTGAGACACGGCATCTTAGCCCTGTACTCAGAAGGCCACGGGGTGATCTGCACGGGTTTGTGAGCATGCAGCACCCCCACCCCCAGTGCTCTGGGACCCGAGGCCCCTGGGGAGCTGGGGGAGGGAAGAAGACCCCATGGTAGGAGCAAGGCTGCCGGGCCTGGGGACAGGCTGGATTCAGCACTGCCCTTGCCCCGTCAGGCATTGTCCACCACCCCAGCGTCCTTACTCACCTTAACGATGTGCCACCCAGCCGCACACTGTAACCTGTGACGAAAGGCTATTTGTGCCTGTCCTCATCTTGTTTCCTCCCTTTCTGTGCTGAGTTTGCTAAAACCTGAACTGATTCTCTGCAATGTGGTCATCACTGAAGCACAATTGCTCTCTCTCTCCCTCTTTCTCCTTCTCTCTCTTTCTCTCTCCTCTCTCCTCTCTCCTTCTCTCTGTCTCTCTCCTCTTTCCCTCTTTTCTCTCTCTGTCTCTCTCCCTCTCCTCTCTCTCTGTCTCTCTCTGTCTCTCTTTGTTTCTCTCTGTCTCTGTCTGTGTCTGTCTGTCTCTCTCTCTCTGTCTCTCTCTCTCTCTCTCTGTTACTGGGGTTTGGATTCAGGGATTCAAGCTTGCTAGGCTGGGGCTTTGCCACAAAGACAAGCCTCTCTGACTTCCTTAGGCTTCTCATAGTGACCATGATGACAGATTGGCGGCATGGCGTCCATCTGTCTTCCATTGTGTCTTGCAGATTTTCTGTCCAGGCTGACTGGACCTGTGATCCTCCCAATCTGAGACATGGGTGACAGGCGTACTCTACAGTGCCCAAACTCAGGGAGTCTCACAAACTTTCTGCCTGGGCTGGCCTTGAACTGTGGTCTTCCTGTTCTCAGCCTCCCAAGTAGCTAGAATTGCAAGCACTCGTGTTCACTGCTAACCTAAACTAGACGTACTTGCCACATGTCACAGTGCCTTACTGGTGGCTGAGTGAAGGGGAAGGCAACCGTTATCTAGAAGCCACCGTGGAGCCATAGTAGTTGATTATCTGAGAAAGAGTGTGGGCATCCTGCTGGGCACTGGTCAGACCAGCTGAGCCCTTGTGCACCTGGGGCCTCAGGGGCAAAGAATTCTGCCAGGGAGCATTTTTGGGGAGACATTGGGAGCTGTGGAGAGTTACTGGGGTTCATTTGCATGTAGCCAAAGGGTGCTGGTGTGGTCCTTTGCGTGCGAACTGCACTGCTGCCCACCCCTAGCCAGCTGCACTTGCAAGTGTGTGCTCAGCATGGGGCTGCTGACACCCGCCCCCCTGCTTTACCTGAGTTGAACATGTAGACACAAACGCGTGTGTCCTCTCCAGCAGTAGCCAAGTGTGAGGGCACACTGCGTGTGATTTGAGGCTCCTACCTGGAGAATAAAGCAGCACCCAAACCTAGTGTGATGCCAGGAAGTGGTTAGACAGGAAGTGTGCTCATTTCATTCCGACTGTCAGGCTTACACACTGATAGCTGCGGCTCTTTTTATTTTTAATCTAATGACTTTATTATAGCTACACTTCACGCTTTTCTCAACTATGTAAGAGAAAAAAAGTCTACCTCTTCTTTTTGATTAGATTCTCTCTCCTTTAACCTTTAGTTCAATTCCCATTTTCCCAAGTGTTTAAAACTACAAGTTTTCTCATATTTCCATATTTATTTACAAAGTTCCGGTCCCTCGTGTGCACATACTTCACAGAATTGTACATCTGCTCGTGCTTTGCAGAAGCTAAAAGTCCCCAATCTTTTTTAAACTCACATTAGAAACACAAATTATTTGCCTAGCCGGGCTCTGTGTGCACACTAACCTTCTTTCTTCCTTTTCTTGCTTTCTGGTACTGGGGGTGAAACTCGGGGCCCCCTAGGCCAGGCACGCGTGATAGCACTTGAGGTAGACCCCAGCTTCCACCTCTCCCCTCCTCTTATTTGTTGTTTGTTTTTGAGACAGGAGTTTTGCTACCTTTGCCCAGGCTGCTCTCCAACTCCCAACCCTCCTCCTGTCCTCTGCCCCCTGAACGCTTAGGATCACAGGCATATGCCACCACAACCACCTGCACATTAATCCTTAAAGTATTATATGGATATATTTAAGCATTTTAGCAAACTTCATTTAAATCTATCGGGATTTTTTTAAAAATAAAAAGCAATCTAGCAAAAGCAAGACAATAGTCAACACCCAAATTGTGTGGCAAGACAGGACACATTACCACGTTTTTCCTTGGAATTATAATTCGCCTTCATTCCTTGCTCTGAAATGATCCAGCATACCTCGGGTTGCCATTTGCCATTTAGCATTTTGGTAGTTACGCCCCATTCGTCCTCCACTGTGGAAGGCCGTCGGCAAACCCTTACGCATGTTCTACTTGGGTCTGGGGCACGCCGTCCACGGGAATGTCCTGCTGACCACAGGCACTGTGCTGTGTGGAGGGTTCTGTGTGACTCCACTGAGAAGAAAGGCCTGGCTGGGAATTGCAAATGGTGATTATGACTTTGGGCAAATCACGGAGCATCTAATTACGCCTTCCAAGGCCTCCTGACCCTGAATAAGCAAGTACCTCACCACAAAATGCATGCTGTGCTGAACTTCTCATTATAAGATGCCATCTCTAGGGGTGATGTTGTTTCTGACTCGTTTTCAGAGGGCATTGATCGGATTTCTGTTTCATGGATATGTCGTTCACGCGGTGGGCCCTGGGCAGCTTTCCACTTTTGCACCATCGCTGCAGTGGGAGTCGATACACGAAATCCGGCCACCCAGTGAAGGTCCACTGCCCCATATGAAGTCTGAACACACACTGTTTTATTTCTGTTGCATAGTGACTTATTCCAAAGGAAACTTTGCATTAGATTGCACACTACAGGAATTGGTGTAAGGCACAGGTGTGCACACGCGGCGTGCTGAACCACACTTGGCTTGCGTCCTCACTTGCCATCGAACCACACTTGGCTTGCATCCTCACTTGCCATCTGCCCAGCTGTACAGATCATGAGGAGCTAGAGGCCGCTTTGTGGCCAGCAGCACAACTCCAGATGGAACTTGCTAACTGATGCTCTTTGGTCCACACCTTTCCGCCAAGTCTTTCCCCACTGCAGGACCCTTTCTTTGATAAGCCTGTTGCTTCAGGGAGACTGACAGGCCATGCTGATGCTCTGCGGCTCAGTTCTCAAAAATGACGAACCAGATGGCTGTTGACAAGGCTGCCCCAGACACCAGGAGAAGCAGAGGAAGCCCGAGGAAGAGTCATTGGCGCCCAATCACCGTGAAGTAAACTCGAGTGGCCCAAACTCCCCAGTGGTGGTGCAGTCCCTGTGTGGTTTGGAGACCATTAGGGCTGCAGGGGCTAAAGAGGCCCTCATCTTGTAGAGGCTACAGGGGGTTAAAGAAAAAAAAAAACAACCCTGTCTCGGACTTAGTCCTAGGTACTAGGTAAAGTTACATTTCAAAAGCTTATCATGCCAGACACAGATGGCTCACGCCTGTTTTCCTAGCTACTCAGGAGGCTGAGATCCAAGGATCCCCTTTCAAACCAGCCCAGTCCCTAGCAAGAGAGACTGTGAGACACTTATCCCCAAATAACCACCAAAAAAGCCGGAAGTGAGGCTGTGGCTCAAGTGGTGGAGTGCTAACCTTGGACAGAAAAGCTCAGGGACATCGCCCAGGCCCTAAGTTCAAGCCCCAGAACACACAAAAACCTTATCAAGCCCATAAGCTCCATCAGCTCAAGAACAGTGTGCTTGGTCTAGCTCCTGGGCCTTGTATCTCAGTTAAAAAGATGTTTTAAAGGTCAAGACACTTAAAAATGCAATGCCTGACACCTTTTACCGTGGAGCTGTGACCACAGTTTGTCAAGCCTCTCGGCACCTTTCGTCGGGGAGTGCCTAAGTGTGCCTGCGTGCAAACTGGAAAGTCAGTGTCCACGGACAGCCAGGGAGTGCACCACCCCAGCTGCCTGCCGAGGGTTAAACGGGGCTGGTTAGGTAAATTAGCAAGTCAACATTCCGAAACACGATTCTCCCTGAATAGAGCATAAAAGGCATGTGCTCTGGGAGGCCCAAGAAAGAATTCACACAGTTCCCATTAGTCTAAAAATAAACGACCCCGGGAGTCATGCATTGCATTTGTCGCAAGCTCGGCAGCCTGAAGGGTGGAGAGAAGAGTCGGTGCTCTGCTTGCTGAGTGCACAGCTGCTCTGAGGAATGAATGAATTTAATTCCTTAGCAAGTTCCTCTAGTGCAAGAATTTGTCTTTATGGTGGTCCTTGTTGTTGTTGTTGCTGCTGTTGCTATTGTTGTTGTCTGTGGTGGTCCTGGAACTTGAACTCGGATCCTGGGAGCTGTTCCTGAGCATTTTTGCTTGAGGCTAACACCACCCAAGCCCCAGCTCCACTTCTGGCTTTTTTGGTGGTTAATTGGAAATAAAGGTTTTCGCAGACATTCCAACCTGGCCTGGCCTGAATCACCATCCTCAGATCTCGGCCTCCTGAGTGGTGTGAGCCACGGCACCGGGCTCGGCTTACATTTCTTACTTTTGAGTAACAGCATCAATCCCTGGCTGAAGCCATTTTGTTCATGCGGTGAGGCTGGGAAAGGTGCGTTTGCTGTCTTAGAAGCTGGTGTGGAAGTGTAACTACAGCACGGATGTGAGAATTAAGCATAAGCTGCGTCACATTTCTCATCGGTAAGCTGGTCTATACATGCTCATTCTGCTGGGTTCTCAAACTGTGTGCCGAGGCACCCGCGTCCCCACTGCACACCTGACAGTGGTTCTCAGCGTCTGTCAGCCGCTCAGAGCAGGTGCACTGTCCGACGGCACCTCTCTGCGAGGCTGGGCCACCGCTTTGAGAAAACACAGGCTGTGCAGGAGGATCGAGCGCTAAAACGGGGCTGAGCAGAACGCACCTGATCTGATCCCAGAGTTTGAGCAGCACCTGCCTAGAGTCCAGTCCGTGCAGAAGTCGTGGTGGCTGCTAGAAACCAACCTTTTTCTTACAGTTTCTGTGCACTTGTTTCTCGGCAGCCCCTGCATCATGAGGGCACCAGTAATGAAGCTTTTTGAGCCAAATGCATTCATAAGGCACTCATTAGGTATTTCTTTTGGCTTAGAAGCACTGTGGGGGAAAATATATGAACTATGAGAGTCTAGAGCTGGAAAGTTTGGGAATTCAGAGCCTAGAACCTTGCATTTTGGTAAAACTGTCGGCACAACCTACCTCGCCGTTGCCCTGCCTGCGCTCCAGGTCCTGTCTTTAATTAGACTTTGTGTTTATTGGAAAACTAGAAAGAAAACGGTCATAAATTGTGCAAGGCCTCATTAAGGTAAACAACCTCAACGTTGTCCTAACTCTCCATCCCATTAGGAAGGCCAGCCACGCTCCCGCAGGCTCGCTGGCTGGCGCTGGGGCTCGTTCAGGTGTGAGTGGAGCGGCTGGGCGGTGTTCTCAGAGCCGCGTGCTGACGTGTGATAGGTTGCCGCGGGCGCTCTGGCTGGGTGCAGGGCCGCACCCCAGCGCTGTACCCCAGCACCGGGCCCCTCTCCTCCGCCATCCGCACTGGTTCCCAGGCAGGCTGGTGTGACATTAAGTCACACAGAGAAACCAGCTGGGGTCGAGCCCCACAGCAGTGCGGCTGCGGCTGCGGTTCTCTGAATGCTTGTGGTGAGAGTCCCAGGGACTTGGATCGTTTCCTGCGAATGGGTTGCAGCCCCGGGGCCGCCCTCTCCCTGGCTACGCCTTCGCGCGGTTCCGCTGGAAGCTAGTGGAAAATTCCTGCACCCCTTCCCCCCCACTGCGGAGAGCTGTCAAAAGCATGCCATTCAGAACCAGCTTTTCTCCTGCATAGCGAGCACAGAGTCATTTCCAGGGCTCTTTCTCGGCGCGTGGCGTGGCCGTGGTGGCCGCCGCCTCCCCCCCATCCCTGCAGGACGGCTGGCTGGCCTGCTGCCGCTGCGGGAGCTTGGGGAGATCCCGTCCTGCCTCACCCGTGCGCGGGAAGGCAGCAGGAGCATTGGCTTCTCTTTGTTAAGGGTGTTGGTTTGGTTCAGTCAGAAGATGAGTCACCTTGCCTCCAGTTTTGACCCAGAGCTCCCTGCAGTCACTGGAATCCGGTCCTGACTCCTACACACCATTTGAACTTGATCAGTGCCACTGAAGTCTAGAAACTTCTGTCTGCCGTGGAAACCAGGTTTCGGAACTCGGTGGTCCATGCCAGCCTAAACTGGGTGGCTCTGCGTCTTCATGGGCTCACCCGGCGGAGGGTGGCGCAGCCCGGGCCAGGCCCTGGCATCCAGATGATGAGCGGTGCTGGCCACTGGAATGTTGGCGGCTCCTGGGTGGCTTTTGGAGGCCACAGTGAGCATTTAAGTGCAGGTTTTGTCCCTGCATGCCAGTGCCTCCAGGAGGCCCCGCAGACCCAGTGGAACCTTGTTCTGCACAACCTCGGCCCCCGTCCCCTCCGCTCCATTGTGCCGGGGACAGAGCCCATGGCAGCCTGGGAAATTCCATGTACACATGGCAGAATGCTCCAGGTCAGGATTCTGGTGCTGGTGTGCACCAAAGCAGACTCCACTCCGGAAAATGTCCAGTGGCGCCGGAGACAGAATGTAACAGGACCACGGTAGCCCAGCAGGGCCGGGGACGGCTGAGCAGTCGGGACAGGCCCGCTATCTCCAGTCATCTGGGCTCCTCACCTCCCGGGGAGCCTGAGGGCCTAACCTCAGGGTCCAGCACACACACACACTGAAGCAACCTACGCCTTCGGAGCTCTCCTGGGGCCCCCAGGCCGGCCCTCCGCCGCCCGCCATGCGTGTCCTGAAGACTGGATGGCATTAGCAAGCAGACCGACCTCAGAGCTCCCTCCAGGCAGCAGTCAGTCGCTCCAGCTGTATAGATGCCACAGCTCACAGGGCAAGGAAAGCCACACGTGGCTTTGGCCGATTAGGAACGTTTCATAGGAGGGGGAAGGTAAGAGAAGAAGGCCTCTAGGCCTTGCCTGCCTACAAAAAAGGAGTGTTTGATACCCACCAGGACCAGGACAAGGGCTGTTCCCTGCCAAGGAAAGCACATTCAATATAAATAACAATGCACACGAGCCGCAGACGATGAACTGACAGGAAAGGACATGTGCTGTAGTGCTCCAACGGAACAGAACTCGGACTCCGCGGACCCAGCCTGCGGCAGCTGGGGAAAGCAGGAAAGCTGTGGGTGGAAGGTGCCAACGGCACTGAGCATACAAATAGAAATACTCATCAAGCGTTGTTCTTGGGATGAGTGAGGTTTTATAAAAACCAGCCCAGCCTAGAATCTGAGGCCCCTACGCCAGCAGTCTGAGTTGGCAGAAAGTGGGGGTGGCCTCATCAGGGTGAATGATTGCAGGAAGAGGGCCACGGGGCAGAGGTCGCAAGTTCCTCTTCTTCAAGGCTGATTTTGCCCTCTCTTTATCCCTCCAGCGCAAGACAGTGACCCTCACCTTTGCCAGCCACCTTGCAGGTTCCCGAATTCCCCCAGCTCTGACATGTGGGCCTGGCCCAAGGTGACAACTCAACTCTCAGCTGTGTGCCACCAGGGTGGGGTCACACAGAAGCTTTAGTGTTCTTCCTGACAGGCCAGGTTCTGAGCAAATAATGGTGAGCGGACTCAGCACAGACCACAGAGCCACGGGGGTGTAAATCTGTGCCCTGCACTCTGTCCTCTCCCCAGTGACCCAGTGAGGCACCTCAGGATTCACCTTCTGTCCCCGCCCCCTACCACCCCATCTACCTTCAGTCCTTTGGAGGAGCCAGGCCTGCACTGTGACAGAGCAGCAGGTACTGGACGATGAATCTAGGCTGTCGCCTGTCCTGATCTCCTCCCTCCCCAAAAAAAGTATGTAGGCTTGTTTTCCCCTTACTGCCATTGACCGTAAGTCCTAACATAGGTTTGGGGCAGCCAAAGTAGAAGTCTTCACTCTGTAGCAAGTTCAGTGGCATGCTGCTAACTGGTGACTGAGAGGGGACCCAGATTCCGCTTTAACCCGGACAGTCATGCTGAAGGTGCAGTGTACGCACGGCTGCACTCAGACAGGAGGACACAGAGGCTGGCGTCATCGCTACATGGGAGCCTCCTGGTGGTAGAAGCCCCCCTTCCACGGCGGGGGGGGGGTGCCTGGGAGGGGGCAGGGCCGACGCCCACCGCAGATGCTGGAGGATGGTGACAAAATGAGGCGCTTTGGTTACTATTTAACACCCTGGTGCTTTATTAATATTCTTTCCTCAAAGGTGTGAAGGTGGTAAATACTTAGTACCCAGAATCTGTACTTGGGTGAGGCCCTTGGTTCCTCAGAAAACGACCTGTTGTTATGAGACTTCATCAACATGGTAGACTCTGAGTCCTAATATCTCTTCCCTTATAAAATGTTCTATTTTCTAGCTGGGAGTCAGTGGCTCACACCTGTAATTCTAGTGACTCAGAAATCTGAGATCTGAGGATCAGGGTTCAAAGCCAGCCTGGGCAGGAAAGTCTGTTGAGACTTTAATCTCCAGCCACCAGAAAGCTAGAAGTAGAGCACATACACACACACAAAATCTCCATTTTTTTATGGAACAATATAAAATTACTATATCCAAAAGTGATGCATTATGTTTTAATAAACTTATTGGTTTGGTTTCTTGTTGATTTAATTTTGGTTGATACTGAGGCTTGAACTCAGGGCCTGGGTGCTAACCCTCAGCCTCTCTGTGCTCAAGGCTAGCACTCTACCACATGAGCTACAGCACCACTTCCAGCTTTTTCTGAGTAGTTTATTGGAGATAAGGGTCTCACATACTTTTCTTCCCCTGGATGGCTTCAAACCAAGACCCTCAGATCTCAGCCTCCTGAGTAACTAGGATTACAGGCGTGAGCCACTGGCACCCGACTCTTGTTATTTTTTTTTAAGGTTAAATACTGATTTGATACTCTATCGTGCTATCAAAAGGAATGTAGAGACAATTGAGACATTGCTTAGAGGGAGAGAGAAGGCTGATTTTGAACAAAGCAGTTGGAGGGGTCTCAGAGGAGCCCTGGAGGGAGGGTCCCAGAGTCTTTAATTGGTCCTAGTTGAAAGGCAGAGAACTGTCTTAGTAAGTGGAAGGAAGAATGCTGTAAAAGGATGAAGTCCACTTCCTGGGAGATTTTTAATGGGTTTCACATCTTTTGTCAACCAATGCGGCTGGGATTAAGACATGAAAGAAAGGTAATTTCATGAGGAACTATCTAATTAAAATATTAATCTACAGATGACCGGGCTAGTATACCTGACCTGCAGTGAGTGGTGAGGACTTGCTTCTCTCGTTGTCCACCCATGTATGACACAGTCCTTTTAGTCCCAAGCAGCTGAAATGTCTAGAACATTGCCGAGGCGTGGTGTCTACGGCTTTGTTTTCACCCAGGCACTCGGACCTTTAGTACAGCATGGAGATGGTGATGGGAATGCCCAGGGGGAGGCCCGGCAGGTGGCGTCTGAAGTCACAAAATGGAAAGCGAAGGCCACACAGTACTTCCCAGTCTGAATTGTACTGGCCTTTCGGGTGGTGGACAGTGAAATTCAGGATTTCACCCTCCACCAACTTGTAGAAAGGAGCCATGGCTAAGGATATCCGTGATACTTTCTCCCGGTTAGTTATAGACAGAGATTTGCTTTGACTTCTCTGAACTACGCACGCAGCAGGACTTCCTGTCACCACTTAGTCCGGGAGATATCTCCGCCTTTGAGTGGCCTGGGCACCGTCCTGCCTCGGAAAGGGCAGCCCGTGCCACCTGCCCGCTTTGATCCCAGAGAACCACCATGTGGCCGGCCTGATCCGCTGAAGCCGGGCACCGGCCCAGGACGCCCAGGACTGGAATAAAACCAGGTTCTTCTTTTTAGTGGTGCATGGGCCCCGCTGGCCGTGCCTGTCATTCTCCACGCTCTAAGAATGTCCTGCGGCCTCCCAGGGCAGGGCTGGGCATTTCCCTCCCTCCACCCATCCAGCACCTGGAACAAACCCTGCTAGACCAGTGTAGGCCCACAGTAAATATTTTTCTAGCAGATAAATAAATGAACTTCAGTGACGCCTACCCCAGGCCAGAAGCACCCAAGAGAGATGGGGCAGCCCATGGTATCCACTCACTTACGTCAATGACCTAAGAAACAACAGCACTTGTGCACAAATCCATATTCATACACCTCCCTGAGCCATGCCCTGCAGGTTTCCTGCACTGACAGGGAAGGGACCTGCATACTTCCCTGAGTGTATCTCCATCCCAGGCGGACCCCAGGGCTGCTAAACCACACGATACCTGGCCGGTACTGTTCTGTGTTCCTTCATGGGCTTAAAAATATACGTAAGGATTCCATCTGCCATACCTGTTTAGAGATCGTGGCACAAAGGAGATGAGATGTGGAAAGAGCTTTATTTATTTAGTATTGGGAGGGAGGGAGGGAGGGAGAGGTGCCACTGGGGCTTGACCTTAGGGCCTGGCGCTCTCCCTTAGCTTTTTCACTCAAGGTTAGCACTCTATCACTCGAGTTACAGTTGCACTTCCAGTGTTTTGGTGGTTGACTAGAGATAAGAATCTCACAGACTTTCTTGCTGGGACTGGCCTCAAACTGTGATCCTCAGAACTCAGCCTCCTGAGTCTCTAGGGTGACAGGCATGAACCCCTGATGTCAGGATTTTGAAAAGGCTCTACAGGGCTGATCACACCTGCTTCTACCCTTTCCTGCTGCAGTGTACCTCGGAAGCTTCTGGGATGAGAGCCTGGCAAGGAAGTGTAAGTGGCTCTCACTGGATCGGAAGAATTCTAGAAACTAGGAGAAAATTCTCCTGGTCAGTTCCTTCAGGCCAAAGGAAGATGTAGTAAAGAAAATAGTCTAGATGTCTGTTTCATGGAGGAGACCTCCACAGGGTCTGCACATGGAACAAAACACACACACACAAACTACAATTATAGCGAGAGACAGGAGGAGAGAGAGGAGAGCTTGTCTGCTGAGCCATCCTGAGCATGCAGAAGTAGCATTCTGAAAACTGCGAGCACCTGTTTCAGGATGGGCACTCACATGTCCACGACTCATCGCGTGCACCCTCTCGACCTCCGCACAGGAAGTCCCAGGGCTCTCCAGGCCCTGCTGCCCTGCCATGGGCAGATGTTTCTTAGCGGACGCTCCAGGCTCCTTGTACTATGTCACTGGCGCCCCCCTCCCCACGGCACACCCCTTTCCTCCAGACTCCTTTGGCCCACTCCTGTCCTCCGTGGGTCCTCCCTAACACCATCTTCCTTCCAACTTCCTGCCACTTGTGAGCCAGAGGAGATCCTGTCATGGCATCACTCCACAGCTCAGGTCTTAGGAGGAAGCCGTGGGTGTTCCTTGGACATTGTCACAGCCCGGCAACCTCAGGGAAAGGGCTGAAGGTGGTTAAGAATCTTTCTGTTTCTCTGCCGTTTTTGATGTTTGCATTTTCTTTGCCTTGCTCATATCTTGCAGAATATTTTTGATTTTGCTTGTGGTGGAATTGACTTGAACAGATGTTTTAGGGTTGCAGATGTGCAGGATTTTATGGGTTAAAATAAGTACAGTCGACCAGCCTGAGCCAACCTGAGCTTGTGGTTATACTTGCAATCAAGTCGTTATCCTTGTCAAATGCCAAATACTGGCTGGCATATCAACTGTTAGGTTACAAACTCTTCATCAAGGGTCACAAACCATATTGATGGAAATAGCAGGTTTTGAAATCTCAATGTGGAGACCACATGGATATAGGATGTAAGAGGTCATAAAGTCCACTGCAAGCCAACCATCTTGGTCAGTGGATTTCGGTGGTTAATGCAGTATGTCAGGAGATGCTGTTTGGTAAGCAGAGACTCCTTGACCTCAGAAAACAAACACTGTAGATGGACTCCATATTATCCACACAAAGCAAACATTTAATACATGGTGTGCACGGTGTACCCAAGACGATGCATCGCAAACAAGTACACTTGTAGTGTATTGAACTTTCCTTCCATAGTAAGGAAATACATGAGATAATCAAACCTAGGACCCGCAGCTGTTCCTTAGCAGTCTTGCATAGGGGAGTAGCCGCATGCACTTTCCTTTTCACACGGAACACACTCTCCATTCATGAGTCAGGATGTAACGTGGGCAGCGCCGCGGAGAACAGGCCTGGGCTGCCTTGGCTGTAAGGACCAGGCTCTGAGTTTTGTTTGGAGGTGTTTGTTTTACTGTGTTTTGTCTTTTTAAGACACAAAGGAGATTTGACAGCCACACATGGTTTAAAAAAATTTGCACCTATGCATACACACATATAGACATGTGCACACACGTGCACGCACACACGTGTGTTTGGCAGGAGTGGGGAGGGACGGGAGGGCTGCAGCCCACACTCTCCTCCCTGGCTGCCCTCCTGTGCTTGAGGGAATCCCAGCAAGTTCCCTCTGCATGCACAGAAGGACCAGCGGCTGCAGCCTCAGACCTAGTCAGGATGCATGATTACCACTTAAAGGAAAAAAAAAAGATTGCAGCTCCACTTACAGCTGCTAATCTGTACTTGTGTTGTTCAAAGAAAAATAAAACATGTCAGAGGAAATGTTTACATCGGTGTAGCAGGCATCGGTTTTATTTTTAATCGTTCACTTTTAAAGTGGGTGTGCAGTTTATGGCTGTTTATGAAATTTGAGGCATTCATCAGCGTGAAGTAGTTGTTTATTTCCTTTCCATATTTCCTCTCATCAGGAGAAAAAAAAAAACACCTTTGGTCTCATAACAAAATGCCACTCGTTTGTTCCTGCGAGCGGTGGGTTTCGGAGCTGTGGGAGAGGGCTGTCCTGAGGGGCCGCACACCGTGTCCCCGTCCAGCCCCCCAGAGAGCCACCTGCCCGCCCCGCACTCTCCACACCCCCCGCCTTGCAGCTGCAGGCCGGCGCGAATCTCTGGTCGCGTGCACTCAGCCTGAGTCTCTGGTGATGCACACGGCTCTCCTAGCAAGCCCCAGGCCTGTGCTCCCCACCCAGCCATTCCCCCACCTCAGAACTAACCATAAACACGGGCTTGTTTTCCTTCCCAACAACTTCTTCATACTCAAGGTGGGGTTTGCAATATGTCTCTAATTTTTTTCATGTTCGTCAGGAAACATGATACAACAGCCCCAAAGAAAACATGTGAAACAATGAAATACAGAATCCTGCCTTTTCTCCCTGTGATGATCTATAAATAGACACGCACTGGCCATGTTGATTCTGATTATCACACTTACCTATCATTGCACTATGGACATGATTTTCTTCCTTGGAACAAAAGCCGTGTTTATTATTGCAGGTGCCAAACACAGAGGAGACAAACAACAGAGAGGTCACCTTTAGCTACCCAGAGAGGGTCATGTTTGCTTTTTGCTTTCTATGGGGGCCAGGAGCCTGTAAACCCAGCCGGGATGCAGGCCGATCGCCTTCCCCAGGTGTGCAGTACCTGGCAGGACAGGTGCTGAAAGGGGCAGGGCAGCGCCAGGAACAGCACAGCCAGCCGAAGCGCTCCAGGTGGGGCTTGTCAAATTCCATTGTGCTGCTGTTCACATATTCACAGCCTCACTCTGGGAAGGAAGATTGTCCTCACCTAGGATAGAATTCCTCTCCCATCTCTAAGGAAGGCCTCAGGACCTGGAGAAGGGCCCGCGCGGGTGGGCAGCTAAGAGGGAACCGGAGCTTTCCTAAGGGAACCGCAGGTATCAGTGTGGGCTGAGCCACACAAACACGGCTCAGCAGCCCTGCCTGTCGACAGGTCCAGATGTTTACCAGCTCAAAAGTGTGCTTTCCTCTCTTTCTGGGCTCTGCCCCCGTGACCCACGCCACAGTAGGTGGGGAGAGGTCACTAACCTGAGCGTGAGATTCTCGGAGCGGTAGACAAACAAGCAGGTGTCTGGGGTGGGGTGCAGGTTACCTCTCAGATATTGGGACCTGTGCAGTTGAGATTTTAAGGTTTGGCCTGAGCTGTTGGCATGTCTGTGGATTTTAGAGCAGTCAACAGGAGCATGTCAGAGCAGCCTTAGAAAAGGAGATGGGAGAATTCCCCTCGGAGCTGAGAGAGACAACGGGAGGGGTTTTAAGTTAACACCGTCCCTGCCAGGTCTTCCGGTGGGTAGTTGTTTTCTGAGCTTGTATTTGAACTACCTCCAGCCACAATGAGTGAGCCCGTCATTCATTTAAATTCACGGCTCAAGTAATAACTCAGTCGCTTCCTCTCTGAACATAAGGGAGATGCTGAGAATCGCCGAGTAGGATTCCAGATATTGTGAGATTGAGCTGACACTGAAGAGAAAGATGGAGAAAGTAACCAGGCCTTTCTTGAAAAGAGGAAGTGTTGAAAAGGCGTTGTACTGCTGTCACGCACCACGGTGCTGGCTTGTCGTCCGTGCACAGTGTTTAAGGGTTCATCTAGTGTTTACGTGTTTTTTACAACTCCCCGCAGAGTACATATGGTTCATATAAAGAAGATCCCAGGGTTGTTTGGGTTGGTTTTCCATGAAAACAATCATTTGGGAAAGAACAACAGCACTATGGTTGGGGTGCTGCTGGCTCTCTGTGAGCTGGGGGGGGGCGGACGGCTCGTGGAATGCAGCCCCACGTGGGCGCGGGCAGAGCCACTGCGGGGACCCAGGGGGTCAGGTGCAAAACGACACCCCCACCCCCCTCCCAGAAGGCAGAGCCTTGGCAGTGGAGCGCCGAGGTTCTGAGAAACATAAGGTCCCTTTATTTAATTTCCTCTCATTTACCCGAGTGAGGCTCTATTTTTGTAAAGAAATTCAGGAAATTGGTAACGCACTTGACTTCATCCGTGAAGTGTCCATGATTAACGTGATGGTCACATTTTTCCTGGCTTGAAGCTTGCGCTCCCCCCCCCCCCCGAGAATGTGGGTATCTCCAGCTCCCACTACTCAAGCAAAACAGCCTCAGATTCGCAGAGAAGCCGGCTTCCTCTGCTTTACTAGAACTGGCTCTCAGGGGCGGAGATTTTCCACCCTGATTTTGGTGTTTCTCCCCAAATACTCCTCCTTGTCACTCTGTACTCGGTGACTGCCGCCCCCCCTCCCAGGTGCCCTGAAAGAACTGTCCCTCGAGCCCAGGCTGCCCCCTGCAGCCCTGCCCCTGCTCACCGGGCCATCTCAATCGCATGGCCCATTGGCGGGGGCGGGGAGCCGGTCCTACCTACCTTCATCAGCCACTGTGTGTTGTTCTCCATGATGGTCTCCAGCACCTGCAGCCGCTGCACGGAGTCGTCGTAGTCGGGGGGCGCGTCCCTCTGCACCGCATTGGACACGTAGGGGCTGGAGGCCACGCGGCAGCTGTCCGTCTCGGGCAGCAGGAATGTATAGCTGCACGGCCCGTGCTGGACCTGGTACTGCTTTTTCCCCGTGCTATCCACACTCTTCCGAAAGTTGTTGTAGGCTGCGGCCAAGACAAGATCACAGCCCAAAGTAAAGAAAACAAACTGCCACATTCTCTCTGTCTCTCTCTCTCTCTGGTCATAAACCACGGGTTCAGCAAAGTCCCAGTCGGGCTGGCCCCTGGGCTGCCTGGAGTCTAGAGCGCAGGGCCGGGCTGCATGGCTGAGCCCATCAATGAAAGCCTTCTCTTTCTCCCCCTGCAGTGACAGGCTGGCTCCTGAAGGAGCTGTCAGCCGCGGCGGGAAGGGCGTCCTGCTGGCCGGGGCGCTGCCACTCGCTCCGCTCCGCAGGACGCTTTCAGGACCGGACTCTGTCAGAATCCCAGGCACTCGCTTCCCTGTCCTTATATGATAAGTTGATTAAGAGCAGCCAGACGTGTGGGGCGAGCGGCTCCGCCCTCCTGGCTTCTCCGTTATCTCCCCGCAGGGGGGGTCACTAGCCAGGCAACAGGAAAAACTCAGAGCAGAACGCCTGCTGTCCAACCAGGATCCTGCACCACACAAGCCCTCTGGGAACCGGATGGTCACAGGACCCCTGGGCATGGGGCAGGCCCCTCCCTGTGAAGTACTTCCGAGAGATGGCCAGGCCCTTCTAAAAACTCATTCTGCCGGGCAGAGCTGGCAGCCGGGCTGACACGAAAACTCTTAACAAAGTTCCTAGTTTTCCCTTTAGGGAAATAGGTTAGGACTTGGGCTTATTTGGGGTCTTAAAAATGAAGAGGATGCAGTTTGGCTCTTGGAAATGGTGCCTTCTCAAAAGGAGAAACACTTTCATCCCTGTTTCTTCAGTTTTTATCAGCCAAGTCATGCAACATGTTCATTTTAAACAAGTTTGATGTTAAGTCAATTTACGAAGATCAGTTTCTGAGCCCCGACACTTATTAGTTAAGACAAAATATCCCCTTAAATATTTAAAATACTGAATTAAGTTACAAAAGTGGATCCAAATTTAAATAAAAGTACTTTTGAGAGCGTAACATACAACTTTTTCTTTCGTCCTATCAGGATTTACTCAGAACTCATTGTAACATTTTCTCAATTAAATTAGTCCTGAGGTCTGCTTGGGCACATCACGTGTGTCTCATAAGGCCCTGCTGTCCTCAGCCAGGGGCAGCCCTGCCTTCCCAGGACCCTCTGCTCCCGTCCGTGTGTCCCTGGGCCTCTCCTTGCTCCTTCAGTAACGAAGGCTGGGTACTTCAGCAATTGCCAGCGTGTGACTCCCCAGCCGCGCTGGGGTCTGTTTATATCTCAGTGCTCAGGACTCATCACCCGAGGGACAGGTGAGGGTCCGCTCAGAGGACCAAAGCGTGAGTGTTGCACTTTCTAGGTGAATCTGGAGCCGCACAGTGGATTTTATTTCCCTGAGATCTGTCTTTAGGGACTGTAAGTTTTAGAAGAAAATCCCTCACCTGAAGCTCCTGGACAAAGCTGAGGTGGGAAGGTACATATACATTCTTTCACAACCTCTAACCGAGACAGAGCCCTGGCCTTTTCCATGTCCCATTAACAAGTATGTAACTTTCTCACCAGTAGATAAAATAAGTGTTATATTGTAAATATATATTATTGTTGCAATAGTTAAAGGGTCTGTGATACTTTTGTCACTAGCTCTGATTTGTCACTCAGCACTGCATTGTCATATGCCATCCCTCGGTGTTCGTACTGAGTGTTTAAATAATTAGTTATACCTGATGCCTTCTGAGAAGGGCTGGTAGATTCTCCAGACTGCCAACAGCTTCTGTGTCTCCAAAAAGCCAGAGGGGCCGTGAGTTCAAACAAGGTGGGGGACCTGGTCCACCAAGACGCAGGTGCAGGTTTGCAGCAGGGGGAGCCAAATGAAGCTCCCACTTGGCCAGCACACCACAAAGAGAGCAGCCAGTGTCAAGGTGAGCCTCCTGTGGTCTGGCCTCGCAGCCTCCAGTAATGGAGACCAGGCTTCCCTGTGGTGTTTTTCAGATACAGGTAATGTGTCATCCTAAGTAACGTTTAGGAAGACACGTTCCCTTTCTTTATCAGCACTGTCATTAAGTGGAAATCAGTCCTTCAGCCATCAAATCATGTCACGGTTTTTCTCCGTTGAACGTAAAGAGCAGGGCTGTGAAATTCTTCTCAGTTCCCTCTTTGCTCAGAAGCTCCCAGCTTGAAGGAGCCATGGTGAGGGGTGGGAGAGGGGAGCAGAGGCCCAAACCCACGCCCCACCCAGCATGTGAGGCCTTGCTGCACGGAGGAAGCCTCTGTAGGGTTTTTTATCCCTAGCCGTTTAAGAATGTCAACGGCCGCCGAGCTCACAGGCCAAAGCCTGGCTCACAGGCCAAAGCCTGCTGAGGGCTGCAGAGCCTGGGGGCCTGTGCGTGGGACCTGGACTCGCCGGCTCCCCCTGCCCGGGGAGCATGCGCCTGCCACCCCTGCCCACGGCCACCCAGGACCCCCGGCGTGGCCCTGGTGGGAGACAAGGTCGGCGTGGGCCTCCCCAAACTCCCCGCCTTCCGTACACTGGTGGTCTCTGCAGTCACCGCTGACAGGACAGTGCGAGGCAGATGAGGATATAAAAGGAGAAATCTTATCCCAGGCCTCCCCAAAGCCTCCTGCCCGCCCGCCCGCCGGCCCCGCCGCTCTCCCAGCAGCTCTGCAGAGCAGCTGTGCGCGGTCCTATTTGTTTTTCTAAAATAATGTTTGCTTTCCCCCATACTACATGTCATCGGCTGAGACTTCAGAGGCCCCCTCCCCCTCCGTAGACCATCTCAGATTCTCATAAGCTATTTATGGCACCGGAAAGACCCCAGCTCCCCGAAAGAGAGGAGCAGTGCAAAGATCCTTCCTGTGCCCTGCCGCGCCCCTATGCCTGCCTTCACCCTCTCCCGCCAGGCCCAGCACATGGTAAAGGCCAACGGCTCGGCCCGGGCGGTGGCATCCGGGGCCCCGGAGCGCAGGGAGCCGGTGACACAGATCTGCCACTGTGTGGACCATGGGTCAGGGCGGTCACAGCCCTCGGGGCCCAGGTCACGCCGCGCAAGACTCGTTCTATTGCATGGGTGGTGTGGGAAACCAGAAACCAGAAAAATGATGCCAGCTTCCAATTGGCACAAAGTAGGGCAGCCACCAAGCCACAGGCATCAAAACAGAGCCGGTGAGCGGGCTCACGTGCCCCCTGCCGCTGTGCTGTCTCGCAGCCCTGACTCCCGGGACGGCTCCGTCCCTGGACGGAAGTGGGGCCTTCAACCGACCCGGGGAGCGAGGCCTGCGCCCCTCTCCCGCCCTCCCCACCCCCGTGGAGCCCAGCTCTCCTCCTGACATCCCAGGCTCAGTGGGCGGTGGCTGCACAGCCGTGTTTGGCTGGCATGGCCTTGATTTCTGGAAAGTGTCATGTTGGGAGATGAGGAACACTGAGTGCTGAATTACTCCAGAAAAGTGGAGCCGGGACACTGTGTTTTCTTGGGACACTGGGGCGCCTGGCACCCCGGAGCGGGACACTGACAGCCTTCTTGGCCTTCTCCCCTCCCTCTCCTCAGCGTCTTTAAAATTACCAAAATAAAGTGAGACAACATGTTTATATACAGTATAGTATTCCATGCTCAGAGCAAACCGTTGGAAAATTCCCGGACATAAAACTGTTGTCAAGAGAAAAGGCTATTTTTACACACACACACACACACACGCATACACACGTGCACACACACACACCACACACACACACACACCACACACACACCACACACACACACAC
>NW_012267290.1:3055508-3076623 GCF_000151885.1 Dipodomys ordii | reverse complement strand
CACCACACACACCACACACACACCACACACACACACCACACACACACACACCACACACACACACACCACACACACACCACACACACACCACACACACACACACACCACACACACACCACACACACACACACCACACACACACACACACACACACTGTATTCAATGATGAGAAGCAATGAAACAAATACAACTGGGAGAAGAGGGGGGAAGAAGTAAAAGCCAAAGGGAAGTGGAAGACTCTAGAATCCTAAAAGAGGCTATAGTACTCTGTGCTGTGCCTATGTTTCTGCTCAGCTTTGATGTATGTGGAACTGGAGTTGGAGAACACACAGTCAGTCTGGGGCCATGGGAAGCCCAGTGCCTGTTTCCCACTCTCACAGCTGCCCATCTGACTGGACCAGCGCGAGGCCCGGCTGGGTCCTGCTAGGCCAGTGCAAGGCCTGGCTGCCCGGCTGCTGGACCAGTGCAAGGCTGGAGTCTGGAAAGCTGTGAGAGATGATTGGAGATAAGTACCAGAGGAAAGCCCCTTGAAGTTACTGGAAAGGCAGACGAGAAGGAAGGGAAGTGTAAATACACACATCTGTGAACACCTAAGGGGGCCGCCTGCCCCCATCTGGAGGAAATCAAGGCTCCAAGAGGGGAGATGCCAAGAATTCTGCCAGCCAAGCCATTTCTGCCCCGTCTTAAGTTGGCAAAACTCATACACCCCCTGGAGAGAACGGGGACTCGCCCTGGTACCGATGTACTGTCCGCTCCTCCCAGCCACCTTGCGTGCTGGTGGCTGGCTGCATCTGACTGCCCTGGGGGCTGTGGCCTTTGGTCGCCCAAGCGAGAGCCTGTGGTCTCGTGTGGAGCCTCACCCAGCGGGGCATCTGCCCTGAGGACGCTTGGCCAGCTGCTCCAGTTGCACGAACCGTCTCCTGCGTGCAGATTGAGGCTGCCGGGTTGTTGAGCAGCCCTGCACCGCACCTGTGGAGACAGAAAGCCGGCGTGGCCCGAGTGCCGCTGTGGGCTGCATGGGCCCGTCCACCCATACTTGAGTTCCTCCAGCTGTCACCCCGCTTTCTGCCTCTTCTCCTTCTGTGTGTGATGTGCTCTTAGAACCAGAGCAGCCTGAGATGCAGGGCCTAGCCCAGCACCATTTCCTGTTCCCCTTGGGCTGAGCAGGCTAGAAGATGAAGCTCAGGCACTGGCTCTGTGAGAATCACCTGGGTAAGAGGTGAGGAAATGTAAATTGTTTAACTAAGTTCTGACTGGGGCTGGGGCAGGGGGGTGCGGGCAGGGGGGCCCTGCCATTGGTGTATCCAGACCTCTTCCTTTCCTGAGAAACATTCTCCCACATGGCTGGCCTGCGTTTGGCGCTCATCCCCCGATCCACGGAGAGGGGGTGGAGGAAAAAGACCCAGGCTGCCTCTGCGTTCACACACTTATCTATCTCCCTGGTCAGGGCTGTGGGACTTCGGCTTGACTCAGACCCAAAGAAAGGAAGGGGGTGGGTAGGAATTTGAGGAGTCTCTACATTCGTACCACTTCTCAGCTGCCAGGCTCTCTTGTTTAGGTTAAATGGAAAAGGTACTGAGTGTTCATTCACTCTAACTTATCTGAATGTTTACTGTGAAATTATGTATGAATGACATTTAGATAGGACAGATTTTTTTAAAAAAAAGAAAAGATTCCTGCCTTGTTTTCTTTTTGTTTGCCCAGCTATGAACTAGCATAGCATCTGCTAAAGCACTTTTCTATCATAAAGCTACATGGTGTATCATCGGCAGCCTACAGACTCTGAAAAGGAGAACTGCTTATTTACTGGGAACTTGAGAAGTATCCAAGCAAATATTTTGTTTAAGATTGCACCAAAAATTCCTTAAATTTTTAGGAATATTTCAGTTTATATAATTATCCTGTTGTATAGAGTTATCTCAAATGCTGTTTGATTTTTAAATATTTTCATCCTAATATTTTTATGGAAGAGTTTATCTTCCCATCAAAACTCAAATTCCAAAAAAAAAAGATCCGGATACACACCGCAGCTTCACAGAGGCAGTGAGCAACAATCCCGGACAAAGGCAGTGAGCGACAGTCCCGGACAATGGGCCAGTGCACTTGTCTGACAGTGTTTTTGCCAGTCATCCTGTGTCCTGTTTCTCCCTGGAGAAAAAAATGTGAAACATTCCTTTGAACAGACTGATGTCAGTTTTACCCAAGACCTAAGTTACGTCAGGCAGAGCCCTTCCTTTGGCTAACACAATATTTCCTTTGAGATTTCGAGATGGCTTTTTAACTATAATTTTATACTAAATGTTCCTAAACCCATTCCAACATAGTTGTAGGGAATTCAGGTTCTGAAAAGTATATTCAGTCCCTTGGTCACAAGCAGTCAGAGAGTGAACTGTCCAGATTTCTCACAGAATGAATTTTCATTGAAAAGTGGCTTCATGCCATCGAAATCTCCATTTAATCTAAATTTATAAATTTTTTATCTTAATTATTGAGAAACATTTTTTAAAAAGAGAGATAAAAATGTCACATGTGCTATTTACATTAAGATATATTATCTCTCTTGGTTATAGGTTAGCATAAATAAAATTGCTTATGTCAAAGATGTAAAAAAAAAAGAAAACCACATGACCCCTTTTGGTATTCTTGCCCATCTGGCTGACTTTAATGTGGACAGCGTTCCTGTGGGAAATACGGAGTTATGTGGACAAAAAGTCATTTTTGAAAAGTTATAATTATGATGTATATAAAAGATATATATTTATTTGTAATGTTTGATTTAAGTGTACCAAAAATGATGCCATTCTTGTTGGCCTAGGACGGCCCAGGCTGCCCTGCAGCTCGCTCTGCCCTGCCCAGCATCCCCGCTCTGCCCTGCCCAGCATCCCCGCTCTGTGTCAGGCAGAGCATCTGTTACCCCTGTGTAACAAGCTGGACTTTCCACCCCACCCCCCAGGAAGGGGGCTCAACTCAAAGAAAGACGGACACAAAGGAAGCAAATTGTGCAAAGACTGTAAAGAAGGACATTTATAGCAATATTAAGGTACCAAGTTCCTGACATCTGTTTCCCTTGAGAAAAAAAATAATAAGCCCCAAACTATTGTAATAGGATATTACAGGGGGGGAAAATGTCTTTCCTCCACCCCCCCAAAAATGATGCTTCTGAATTTCTTTTATTATTTACATGTCCAAAAAGTGGTTACCTGGCCTCTAATAATTAAGCCAAATGAAAACTCCAAGAGCTCCCGCTGAGAATGCAAACAGCCGATCCTCTTCTAGTACTCACCTGCGCCCTCTGCGGGTCTCCTAGCAAGTGGCAGGCGAAAATGTGACAGCCGTTAATGGAGCTGTAGTCCATTTAGGACATAAGTCACTTGCGACTAACATTAACAACCTGGAGTGCTTTTATTCTCGTTGTGACACCGAAGAGCACACGCCATGCGTGGAGCTTAAACATAACTGCGTGTGTGGAAACGTTGTTAGGCATCCATGTAGCACACACAGCTCCAGAGGCTGCTTCTAATGACCCGGGAATTCAGAGTTACCCCCAGAGAGGTGACCGTGCTGTTGAGAGGGGGAAGAAGGCAGAAGTCTGTGTATGGTCTCCTTAGGGATCACAGCGGAGCTGTGAACTGTGATCTGCCCCCTACAAGCCAAGGCAGGGCTGAGGACTGCGTGAGCTGATGGATACAGGTTTCATGTTCATTTAGATTCAAATTACTTTCTTAATTAAAAAAGAGCCTCTCACCCACCACAGAGCAACCCAAACTCAGAGAAATTGCATTCCAGGTGGAGAAGATGGTTTATGCAAGTCCATTTACCAAGAGTCAATAAATAAAGAGAAAATGAAAACAGGCCACAGAACTTAAAGGAATTAATGATCATTTAGCCAAGAGTTTAAGAAGGGTGTAGACCTGTAGCCACTGTTAGGAACTGACTCAACTAAGAGTCTGCCCGGCAGTCTGAGGTATCTGAGGGCCAGCCGGGCCTCCGGAGGCCTTGAGACAGGAAAGGTCCATGTGTGGAGTGTGGGGAAGTCTTGAGAGGAGTGGAAGCCGTGGGGCCTGAGGAGACACTGGGGTGGCATTCAGGCCGGGTCTGGACCTGGTCTGGACTCGAGTAATCGTGGGACTCACCACAGGGATGACTTTAGATTGCTTGGGCCCGGGGCCTCTCGCAAGGACATTGGTTTGGCATTGGCATTCACTCTTCTACTTCAGTGAAGTAAAAGCGTTAGGTGAGGTCGAGCAGACCACCTGCCGACCTCGCACGGAAGCATTTTCACAGCACCAAGAAAATGTCGCTAGGAAAACATCAGGGAGTCAGAGAGGACCAGGCCCCGGACAGGCAAGTAGAATATTAAGCAGGTTTGCCAAACTCTCATACTTGAGCCTTCAAGGCCTGAGTGATCTGGTCAGACAAAGGCCAGGGCCTGGTGGGCGAGTCCAAGAAGAGACCACCCCCCACACACACACTTGCAGCAAACCTCCCCTCCCCCAGGAATGCAAGGAAACGTGCCTGGAAAGAGGGAAGCACCACCACGGTGCCCGTGAGATTCAGAGAAGAATAAACACTTCAGGATTCCGTTTGTGAGGTGACTTCCCTCACCGCGCCACGGCTGGTCACGAACGCGGTCGTTCAAGTTCCTGAGCCAGAGGAATCGGGCCTGTGCCCTTCTGCGTGTAAGCAGGGTTGCTGCAGGTGCAGAGCCAGACACAACCGTGTCTATGAGAAGACAGCCACACCAAAGCACATGTGTGCTCGGGAGGAATGTCACATGACATTGAGAGGGAGATCAGCCCATGCTGAACGAGAAGGGAAATGGCCAACAAGCACTGAAGCCAGGGAGAAGAGCAGACTGGACAGACTCCCTTCTGAGGTCTCGGGGAGGGCACATTTTGTGGTATGGGCCCCTCTGTCTCCTCCCCGGGGCACTGTGCTGATTGTCGGATGGCTGTGCCCTGCCCAGGCTCTTTTCCTGGGTTGAGCAGACACCCAGAGCATTATGGGAAAAAGCATCTGACTTGGAGCCCAAGGCACCTGGAAGCGCCATGCTGGGGCAGGTGTCACCGGCCCGTGTCATGTCCGCCACGTGTTATCCCTAACCACCTAGCCTTCTCCCCTCCCCTCCCCCGGCCCCGCAGAGCACACACTGCTGTCCAGTGAGTCGCCTGTTTGTGGCACTTTGTTTTGGCCGTCCTAATGAACAAATAACACAGCCGCCAAAAGAATTAGCAGCAAGGAGGTTGCTTCCACGCATTCTCCACCAGCGCCGCAGCCGTCTGCTTCCTGCGCTTCCTGTGCATCTACAAGGGCGGTGGAGTCGGCTCAGGGACGGCTGGTGTGGATAACGATTCATTACTGTTCTGTCGCACACCGTCAGAGCGGGCGGGGCACCGTGGACCGCAGGGCCTGCCTCTACATCCAGCCTCAGACCTAACCCCAGAGGTGTGAACAAGCCCCAGCACCTTGGCCTCCTTCTGTCCAGGCCCCCCAGGCCTCTCCCGCGACAGAGGCTGTCACTCGGCGTGCGTGCGGGGAAGTTCTCGTCGGGTGCACACGCTGGGCCTGTTCCTCAGCAGGTGCGTGGCCTCCTCCTTCCACTGGGACTTGGCGCCATGGCACCGTGAAGGTTTCCCACGGAGCCTCCGTACTCTTCCCCCGCAAGAGCTGCAGCACCGGCTCTCCCGGATGGGGCCCGGCTGAGTCCGTGTCTCCGAGGCGCTGACGCCAGCCGACCTTGACCAGGTACCATTCAGATGCCACACACAGACTCACATTGAAAAGAACATGTCACCAGGATATATGCGTCCCTTAATCTGCTGCCCTTTCCCAGCCCCTTTTTAGAAGCTTGTTTTAGGACTGCTGCTAAAAAGCCAAAGGGCTTGGGTTGAATGCCTTGTGTGGGATGGGAACGGGCTGGTTTGGGGAGAATGGTTGTCCTCAGGCCCTGAGCTGCCCAGCCCTGTACCTGTGATGATTCCCGCCATGTCTGAGGAGCTGAGCATGCTCTTCAGGGCAGAGCTGAAGTAGGCGCTTCCTTCCCCACACTGGCCCCGTCTCCTGGGCTGACTGTGAACTGTGTAGGTTCGAGCCGTTCTGATGACCCTCGGGAGAAGGAAGCGGGTGGAAATTCTTTCCAAAGCTGGTATGTCTAGGAAAACAGTCATCCAGAACCTGCAGCTGTTTGCTCTCCAACACCAACGCTAAACAACATTTTAGTTGGCAAAAGAAAAGTGAGAAAACAATAAGGTTCAAAACCTAAAATGTTGGGAAACCCCTTTCCATAATGTGCTTATTTAGAGCTAAAAAATATGCCTGCTTTCAGAACCGAAGAACTAACACCCAACTTTCCTACGCCTGTTTTTTTAGGTACATTTCAAAAGTCAAAGTCACTGAAAAATATTGAATCATTTTCTGAACATAAGTCTTACGATACAGCTTTTCCTCAACTACCAAAATGCTAGCAATTGGGATGAAATAGAATTGAATCTGCTATCAAGCACAGCACTGTAAAGCCCCACCCCACTGGAGTGTGGCGGGGTATTGTATACTCAGCACACGTGTCCACTGACATTAACTCGAGCATGTGTCTGATCTGGAAGTACCTCTGTTCCCCCCACCCCCCCGGGGCAGTGAGTACTGAGCAGGCCTTCAGTCTTCCATAGACCGTAGAACTACCATAGACCCTCGTTACAAATCTGAGCAGATGTGCACGTCTGGGGAGATGGGCCTCATTAACACCAGATACAACTTTGTACAGTTCAGACCGCCTCTGATCAGGCAAAGCTGCTTCGAGCTCATCTGGAATAGATGTTGGGAACAATCTGGCTTCTCAGGCCCGGGGACTAGATTATTCCTGGAGCTACTTCACAAGGCAGAGTCATGTCAAGGTCTTTAGGCAGAAATGGTCCAGAAATCCTAGCATCGGGCCCGGCATTTGGCACGGAGAGGACTGGACATGCTCTGCAGAGCTCCAGGGCCTCCATCCTCAGGCAAACATTGGAGGGGTTAGCTCTTCAGGTTGCAGCTCGTAGGCTGAAAGCGTTCCAGAGTTGGAGAGAGACTCAGATGTACTTCCACGTGTCACAAACAAGAAAACAGACACAGCAAGGCAAAACTTACATCCCAACGGCCAAGTATTCTGATTCCCATTCCTAGAAATAACTGTGTGTGTTCAGGGCACACACGTGTGTTCCTACCCAATTAAGAGGTTGGGATCAAGAGGATCACAGTTAGAAGCCAGCCTAGGCGTGTACTTGAAACTCTTCTCCGCCAGTAGCTAGATGCTAGCTACTTGGGAGGCTGAGCTGGTGAGGATTACAGGTCCAGGTCAGACTCGGGAGAAAAGTCTGAAGACTATCTCACCAAAAGAGTCTGGGCATGGTAGCACGTGCCCTCTTAAAGCTGTGACAGGAAGTGAAAAGGATCGCAGAAAACAAGTCTCTATATAAAAAATAACCAGTATAGGGCTGGGAAGGTGGCTCAGTGGTAGAGTGCTTGCCTTGCATGCATGAGGCCCTGGGTTCGATTCCTCAGCACCACATAAGCAAAGAGAAAAAAAGCCGAAAGTGTCCCTGTGGCTCAAGTGGTAGAGTGCTAGCCTTGAGCTGAAGAGCTGAGGGACAGCGCCCAGGCCCAGAGTTCAGGCCCCACGACCGGACCCTAAATAAATAAATAAATAACCAGTACAAACAGACTCAGTGGTAGAGCATTTATCTAGCCCCCAAGCTCAAACGTGCAAAGTTCACAATAGCTGGACCTGTGGTGTTTTTGTACATTTAGTGTTTTTGACACATAGTCGATAAACTGTATTACTTTCTTCATGATGCATTTCCTTCTGGGGTGGATTTTTCTATGCAGAAATCCAATGCCTTGAACTATTTAGAACTGCAGAGCCAAGAAAAGCTATTGAAATACAAAAGTGGATATAATCAGAAGAGTACAAGGACTGGGAGAAAAGCCATCCTTCTCTGTTCTTGCTTGATTTTCTTCTGGATAGTTAGCAGCAATCTATATGTCAGGATGGCGTGTGAAAACAGGACAGTATTTCCTGGCATCCCCACAACACTGGAATTCTCACCAGAAAGGAGGTTTTACAAAGGCACGAAATTGTGTACAATGAAATGTTTAGTACCTGATTCCCACAGTCCTGCAGAAAGCTTGAATTATGTTTGAAACTTAAAAAAAAAAAAAAAACTATTTGCCACCACAATTCCTTACCAACACCAGAAATGATTTATCACAGTTTGGGAGATGGAGAACTCAGTGGGTAGATGGAGAGTCTGGTTCCGAGACGGCGCTGTTTCTCTGTGTCCTCCTCGGGTGTCTCTTCTGTAAGGAACCAGAGTCCATTCTCGTGGGATCCACATTTGTGCCCTGCCCCCTCTCACATACACTGCGGTTGAGGATTTGGGGGGGACACATATACTCATCCCCCCCCCAGCGGTCAGCATTCGAGGCTCGCAGGCTAATGGCCTGCTGTAGCCCTTGGGAGCTGTCCGGAAAGGCAGAGTGGTGGATGAAGAGCTTCTGGGTGGGACGGGGCCGGGTTCAGACAGCCTCGGTCACCGTCAGCGCCTCCCGCGGCAGCCGCACAGCCGGAGTGCACACGCACGTCTCCCCCACAGTGCGTCTTCACCGCAGTTTACCCAAAGGGGCACCAGGCTTAATGGCAGTCCTGGGTTCAAGACCGCCCTCCGCGTTGCTCCACACGGGGCTCTCTTGTACTTTCAGTGTTGTGGCACTGGAGCTGGTCTGAACCCTGGGCTTTGCTGTTGCTGGGCTGCATACTTCTGAGCCAGCCTGCATCTCTTTGTTATTTGATAACTGGGTAAACACTGTGAGCAAGAGACAGATGTCGTCCACACCCTGCCCCCTGCCGCCCAGGACTCGAGTCCACTCGTCGCAGGGCACGCCCCCCCTTTTATTTCCCTAATTTTTTCCCATCACAAACTAAGTTTGAAGGCACCCCCTGGCCTGCTCCTGAGCTCTCTTCCCAGAGTCCTCCCCCGACTGGAAGCTGTGCTCTTTAAGAACCTTCCCATCCTGCCCCAAGGCTGTGACTCGTGGAGAGTCATACTTGGCCCCTCTGCAGTTCTGTGTCACTTGGCACACATAGGTGTTTGGTTATTGATCATATTAAAATCCAGTTATGACCAGTGTGGTTCTATTTGTAGTAAACCAAAACACCTGTGTGAAAAGTGTGTTTTTCATCTTGGCAAGTCCCACCTTGGGTGCTGAACGTTAGATATCTCGATTGGAGGAGGAAAGATTGAGATCAATAGTCTATAACACAATGTCCCAACTTCTCGGATGCCATAAATACACACTGACAGATTCACACGAATGCCTGAATGCAGCTGAAAGACACCGGCTAGGTAGAAGAGACTAACACAAGACCCATGCTGGTGGATGTGCATCTTCTATTAGTACAGGGGAGAGGGAGGAAGAGAGGGAAAGAGAGAGAAAACGAGGGGGGAGCAGAGGCAGAGGCAGAAGGAGAGAGGTGGTCCTCACAGTGAAGTGGAGCTGGCCAATTCAGTGGAACCTGATTGCAGGGAGATCTGACACAGCCCGGCCACAGTGTCTTCGGATAAAGATGGCTGAATGGGCAGAGTTCTGGAAAAGGAGCTCCATGTTTAGGGAGCAGCCAGTGGCAGGTGGAGGAAGGGAGCGTGGTCTTGGTGTGTGGTCATTTATTTCTGTCAGGTTGTTGTGCTTCCTTGCTGTAGTAATGGAGACAGAGTGATGGCGTCCAGGTCTCTACAGGCTATTAGGGCTTATTCTCTTACTGCTGCTTTCTAAGTACCGTCTTCTTGGACGCTTTCTTTTTCCCATCGGCCTCCTAAATTTCCAGCCTCCACTGCCCCAGTGAGTGTGGCCATTTGGCAGTGATAACCTCCAAATCACAAATCCTCCTGGATTTCAGGGTCCCCATATGCTGTAACAGGGAGGGGGGACTGGAGCCCCTGCACAGCTCTGATCACAACTGGGAATGTCTCCTCTTCGGGAAGTGTTTACATTCATATCAAATCTAGGGTTTAGTGAACCGTAAAATTAGACACTAACGCAAACAAGAGTCGCCCAAAACAGATGGCAGTTATTGGGGAAAGCATCTCCCCCACTGGCTTTTTCTGTATTACTCTCTGCATTTAGCTGCATTGATGGATGCACTGTGCATCTGCAGCGCCCTCACTGTACCAGTTCAGCGCTCACGGCAGCCCCGCCCCTCAGACGGTTCGAATGGGGACAGCGACGATGCCAAGGAGATTTGTCTCTGTGTCCTTCTTGGCAGTGGCTGCTTCACTTAACCTTTCCCAAACTGTGACCTTCTCCAACGCAGTTTGTAGCGGCTTTTCAAAGTGGCCTTACAGCGAAGTGGCCCCTTACAGTCACATTCTAACTAGAGTCAGCCATTTGGGGGGACTGCACAGGTTGGGTTCGACTGTGTCCCCTAGCTCTACAGCCACAGGGTTTTCTCAAAGCAAATGAAGTTTCCTCTTACACAGATGAGCAATGGCCCAACTGGGACCAACTAAATTTCATAAGCTTCTCTGAGAAGACAGCTTTGCATAGACAAAATACGCTGCCTGCCAACTTCCCTGCCTTGAAAGACAGTGCCAGCGGCGGGGGCAGGGCCGGCGCCCCGCCCCGCTGCAGCCTCCAGGCTCTGGGGCAGCCTCCTTGGTGGAAGCAGCGCCTGGCTCAGCATGCCCTGCACAGGGCTGGCCTGCCCGCACTGCAGCGTCGGCTCCTGGATGTCAGTCCTCAGCCAGTCGGGGCTTAGAATGCACATTTGAGGAGAGTTCTGGAAACATCAAAGGCAAGACCAGTATTCATGGTTAGAGAGCATTCCATGAGCACCCCAACACAGACGAGGTGGCAGACACGGAGTCCCCCTGTGCAGAGCTGCACGCGCGTGGACTCCCCCTGTGCAGAGCTGCAGCACGCGTGGAGCCACCCTGTGCAGAGCTGCAGAGCACATGGAGTCACCCTGTGCAGAGCTGCAGAGCGCATGGAGTCACCCTGTGCAGAGCTGTAGAGCGCGTGGAGCCACCCTGTGCAGAGCTGCAGAGCGCGTGGAGCCACCCTGTGCGGAGCTGCAGAGCGCATGGAGCCACCCTGTGCGGAGCTGTAGCGTGCGTGGAGTCCCCCTGTGCAGAGCTGCAGAGCGCATGGAGCCACCCTGTGCGGAGCTGCAGAGCGCATGGAGCCACCCTGTGCAGAGCTGCAGAGCGCATGGAGCCACCCTGTGCAGAGCTGCAGAGCGCGTGGAGCCACCCTGTGCAGAGCTGCAGAGCGTGTGGAGTCACCCTGTGCAGAGCTGCAGCGCGTGTGGAGCCACCCTGTGCAGAGCTGCAGAGTGCGTGGAGCCACCCTGTGCAGAGCTGCAGCGTGCGTGGAGCCACCCTGTGCAGAGCTGCACGCGCGTGGAGCCACCCTGTGCGGAGCTGCAGAGCGCGTGGAGCCACCCTGTGCAGAGCTGCAGCACGCGTGGAGCCACCCTGTGCGGAGCTGCAGAGCGCGTGGAGCCACCCTGTGCAGAGCTGCAGCACGCGTGGAGCCACCCTGTGCGGAGCTGCAGCACGCGTGGAGCAACCCTGTGCGGAGCTGCAGCATGCGTGGAGCCACCCTGTGCGGAGCTGCAGCGTGCATGGAGTCCCCCTGTGCGGAGCTGCAGCGTGCGTGGAGCCACCCTGTGCAGAGCTGCAGCATGCATGGAGCCACCCTGTGCAGAGTTGCAGCGTGCATGGAGCCACCCTGTGCAGAGCTGCAGAGCACGTGGAGCCACCCTGTGCGGAGCTGCAGCGTGCATAGAGCCAGCTGCTCCCCCTGTGCAGAGCTGCAGCGTGCGTGGAGCCAGCTGCTCCCCCTGTGCAGAACTGCAGCGTGCGTAGAGCCGGCTGCTCAGCTGCCAACTGAACTTCAAAGCCATTTCCAGTTTCCAGCTGCTGTGAATCCACCGCCATTCCTGGCACTGCTTCTCTGTGGGCAGCATCACTTGGTCAGTTTTTAGAAGAATGGCCATCTCGGGACCACCTGGTTTATTATGATCTAGGAAAGTTCCTGATGAGAGGCCATGGCCCAGCGCATCTGCATAAGAATGCATCCTTACTCGCGAGGAAGTTTGGGTGGAGAAGCAGTGCTAGAGACGGGTCAGCATCCAGACAGATGCATCGAGCAGTAAGCGCCCCGAGCGTGTGGCGGGACTCTGCCTCTCTCGGTTCTGCTGCCGCCCTCCGTGCAGCGGCACTCCCTGCACGTGAGTGTCGTCCTGCGGGTGGCTGGGGAACATCTGCTCTCCGATCCAGTCCAGAGCTCCGAGTTCAGTCTGAGCCTTCTCAGAGCGGTGATTGGACAGGCTGGTTGTGCGTAGGCGGCAGAGGGACGGGAGGACTGTCACTTTGCAGGGTTAAGGACACGGGGGGCCTCGGAGCAGAGCTGGCAGCGGTGGGTGCTGAGGATGCCTGCGGGCTGGGTCTCCCCGCAGGCCGCAGCCAGCGCGGACAGTCCAGGCGGCACCTCACCTCTCCTTCACCGCACCGTGTCCCTTGTCCCAGAGCCGGGGACAGCACATGCATACGCAGAGCCAGGCCAGCGGGCAGCTGTCCGTTTATAAAGGCTCTGGGACAAGAGCTATGAACTGGCTGGAGATGGGCAGGGAGGGATGGCAGCAGGCACCGTGATCGCGTCTTTATGAACACCTTCCTGGAGCCATGGCAGGTGGAAGGAACCATGGGGAAACCCTTGGAGGGTGGGTTGGTGCCCGTTCCCTCCCCCGGGCCACGCTAGGGAAAGCTGGATTGTAATGAGGTGCCAGCGTCACCCGGAGGCCAAGCCCTGCTGGCTGCCTCCACTCTGGTCCATCCGGCCGGCCCAGCACTGAGTTACCATGTGAATCCAAACGGGCCCTGTCTTTGGGGACTTCCGAGCTGATGCTGACCAGGCTCGAGACCACAGCAGTGGTAAATGCTCCTGAATCGTCAGCCTCTCCTCCCCGTCAGGGTCGTCTCCACTGCTCATGCCTGTCTTCCCAGGCTGTCTTAGTCCAGGGGTGACCTGTGGCGCCTGTGGAGACCGGTCAGGGCCAGCGCCGCAAGCCTGGTGGGCAGGGCTCGAGGGGAGGCGTGACGTCATCACAGCCCAGCTGTTAGGTTCGGACCCTCAGGATGGTGGGACTGGAAGAATGGGACAGCGGTCAGTACCTCTCCCCTCACGGTGCTGACCGTGAGACTGAGGCTCCCGAACTCGCTAGGGAAGTGCTCCACCGCTGAATCGCATCCTGATCCTAGATTTTTCTTAGGTGCTGTATAGAAGTTAGAGTATAAGAAATTCAAAATGTGGATTCTCAACTGAGCCAGATGAAGACTCTCAAAAACATCTTCCTCCTCACGCCTCAGGACAGGACTTCTGCACTGACAGAAAGCTGAGAAGTATTAGCATGGAAATCTTTCCAGGGAGCTCAGAACTTAAGGAGGCTCCTTTTTCACTTAGTAAAAATTCTTTGCAGTAATCCTTCTTGAAGAACAAAACCTTAATCTATAGGAATCTTTTCTAGTAGGAATTGGGAGTGAAGAGTATACATTCTATTTCCTCTCTTCTCTGGTATTTTATCACTAAGGATATTGACAGGAAAACAGGATCTCTGTATCCAATGAGTTCATCTACTGCTGGTTCCCCACCAGAAATTCCAGGCTTTGTGACATCAGCGCGTGGAGTTCTGGGTGTCACTTCAAGCGCAGGCATCTGGAAATGATGAAATCCTGAACCAACAGTTTGTGTGCTCAGGAAAACAACTCAGTAGGGAAGAGGAAGGAAGCCAAACTTCACGAGTGCCTACTAGTGCCAGTCACTGTCTCCTCCCATCTCTTTGTCAGGCTTTCCCGAGCCCAGCGGCACACACAGATGCACATCCTGACATCAGGACTTCTCCCAGTTCTCTCAGTGATTTCGAGTGTCACAACTAACTACACCCAAGCTCTCAAGGATATACTGATGAGTAGATCCTTGCGCAGCCGTGTGAATGCCTTTTTACCTGGCCATGAATTTGATAAGCCACTCAGAAAGATACAGACTCTGTGTTTTCTCTCATATGTGAAATCTAGACCTTAAAAAAAATGATGAATATAAATGGACTTGGAGAAGGGACAGTAGAAGGGTGAAGACGAGAATGATGGGGTCATTAATATGATAAATAATACATTCTGCGCATGAATGAAAATAGATCAGGGGAACATTAAAATTGTGTGGAAATGCCATATTGAATCTCATCGTGTAAGTAATATGTCCTAATATTTTTTTTAATTTAAATAGATAAACTCAGTTCTCCTGTGTGTCATGTTCAGTGCCAGGCTATCAGGAGCTATTGTTACGGACAGAAGCCTACAAAAGCATAAACAAAAGACCATGTAAAAATCGTCATCAGTTTTGAAAACTACAGTGGAAGACCAGGTCAGAGCTCCCAGGTTTTCCCATGCCTGAGCTTGCTGGGCCCTGCAGCGGGTGGAGAGCTGACCACTGGCACCGGCAAGATACCAGCAGGGACTCGGCCGTCGGCACGCTGCGCCCAGAGACGGTTCCAACGCTCTCCCTGCTCACTGTTTCCGGGGGCGATGGCTGGCGGTTGGGGCCCATCAGAGTGGGTCTCTGGGGCTGCCGGGCGATGGCTGGCGGTTGGGGCCCATCAGAGTGGATCTCTGGGGCTGCCGTTTACGAGGCGGTCCTCCATCATCAGGTGCTGCGTCACGCCCTGGTAACGTGACTCCCCGCTGCGGGCCCACGAAGTCAGGCTGCACATAAATCACAGAAATTTCCCCACGGAAACCACCCAGGTGTCGAGGAGCCTGCTATCTGTCCCTCCCGGCTTATGGTTTTAAAAATCAAAAAAAAAGAATGTAGGAATCCTTTAGGAATTTCTCTGCAGTCTATTTATTTTTCTCAACCTTTTGCCTTGTTGGCTGAGCAATCAGCACAGATATACACTGTGTCCCAGGACATCCGGCCCTCAGAGGCACACACCTCTGTCACCTACCTCCAGCTCGGAGTCACTGCCAATACTTGAAGGCTGAATTTCTGAGCAATAACAAGAGACCAGGGATACTTAGCTACTGGTCCCATCTGAATAGAAGGCGCTCCATCTCTGCTATGGTCTCCTTCATCCAAAACCCACAGGATCCTTGATTGGATCTGTGGCAAGCTGTGCTTATTGAAATGGGAAAAAAAGGAAGAATAGACAGTGATGGTATATTTATAGGCGGTGGGTATATTGTATCTTTCATATCGTGTTCACCATAGAATTCTTCCAGCTTTACTGTACCATTGAGATTCTGGGATGAATTCCGCAGGGTGAAGTGCTAGGGGACATGTCCTGGACAGAGTAGAGGAAATTTCCATGAAGCAAACACAGCAGACAGCGTGTGCAGTTGTGACTAGATACCATCATGACATTTCTCTTTTATATTTATATTGATGAAACAACCAAAACATGTAGAGTGCAGTAAAAGTGAGTGGTGCCTGTGTTCACTGTGCAGCTTTGCCAAGTCTTACGTAGTTACAGTTATTTCCATATTTGTTTGATTTCCACAAATAAGATACTGTAAATGTCACAAAATTCTACCAAGGGGTATCAAGATAGAGCTCCTTCAACCTCCCTCCCCAGCCTTTCCCCCCTCCCGTCCCCTGTCTCCCGGTCAGGAAGGTCACTTGCATAGGGTCAAGGTCACAGGCCCTTGTCACTGGCCAGGAACCCAGACTTCAGCACTTCCTTGGGAACTGGAAGTTCTTCCAGTCCTCAGTGTCTGTGTCTGTTAAGTGGGGTAATGATTGCCACCCCATGGGGTTGCTGGGAGGATTGAACAAGCCGCTTAAAGAACCGGCAGCTCTTAGTGGTGAGACAGAATCAGTCTGCGGAGGAGGGCAAGGCTGTGGCTGTTTAAAGTCCTTTCAAAGGGCACCCGTCAGTCCCGTGTGGCTCTCTGAGCTGCCGATGGCTTGGGTGGACCCCAGATGCCCCACCCCCTGCACCTCTGCAGACATCCGCCTGGCCAGAGTGAGAAACTTGGTTTTTTCCTGCCGAAAGCCACTTGGATAAAAAATTATTACTACAGGCAGACAGCTACCGCCGGCGGCAAGAAGCCTGCGGCACCTGTCAGTCCATCCGTCCGTCACGTACCGGCTGATTTCGCAGGCCTCGCGTGGGCCAACGGCCCTCGGGGGAAACACTTGTTGCAGAAATCTCCTTGGATTATAATTCAAACACACAGTGGTTTTCCTGTAAGAGTCAGCATAGGCTTTTCTCTTTTGAAATCAAATGCACCCTACTATTGAGGTTACATCTGTTAGTTTTCAGTCTCAGCTCGGCTCGGTGGCCAGTGTTGGGGGCGAGGTTTTCATGAGCAGAGTGCCGCACTTGCCCCCTCGTTGGGACCCCGGTGGAGCCGCAGTTCTGATTGCCTTTGTCCTTACAACCCTCGAGGGGTTGTAACCCTGCAGGATGAGAAGTGGGCTTGAGCACCTCCACCAATCAGGTCTGCACACTGCAGGGACCAAGGCAGGAGCACCCAGGGCTGGGCTACCGGCCAACCCTCTCTCAAGGGCGATAAATCCATCTGAAGAGAGCATGAGCCTTGTACTTTCACTGAGGCAGCACTGTGAGATTGATTAGATGTGACCAGACAGCGTAAGCCAGGTACAGGCACACACCTGCCATCCCAGCCACACAGGAGAGTGAAATTGGGAGGATCCGTAGTTCCAATCCAGCCCAGGCAAAAAGCTGTCAAGACCTCACTGCAACAGAAAAAGCCAAGCATGGTGGCACAGCTTGTTATCCATGCTATGCAGGAAGCAAAAGCAAAAAGCGCAGAAGCATGGCTCAAGTTGTACAGCACCTGTCTACCTGCCTAGGAAGAGCCAGGCATTGAGAAGAGGAGGGGGAGGGGAGAAGGGAGGAGGATGGGAAGGGGAAAGGAGGGTCTGTAGAGATGTTTTTCCCCTGCAAAGGTGAACTTTTCCTGTTCAAGGGGCTTGATTATCTCATTCCTACACGAAAGGCTGGCCCTCCATCAGAGGGTCCTATAAGACGGCTCCTGCATCTCTTCACTCCAGTGTCCTCCCTGGGCTCCCGTACACATGTGTTCTTGTGGTCATCAGTGCCTTGGCAAGCGGCTTCCCAGGGGACCCCTGCTGGTGGAGCCGGAGGTGCTGTGCGGGGCTGGAGAGGGGCCGATGCCTGCACGTGGGGTCTGAAAGGTGCTGTGCGGGGTTGGAGCAGGCTGACTTCTATGGTTGGGGTCCAAGGTGCTGTGCGGGGTTGGAGCAGGCTGACTTCTATGGTTGGGGTCCGAGGTGCTTTGCGGGGTTGGAGCAGGCTGACTTCTATGGTTGGGGTCCGAGGTGCTGTGCGGGGTTGGAGCAGACTGACTTCTATGGTTGGGGTAGGAGGTGCTGTGCGGGGTTGGAGCAGGCTGACTTCTATGGATGGGGTAGGAGGTGCTGTGCGGGGTTGGAGCAAGCCGACTTCTATGGATGGGGTCCGAGGTGCTGTGCGGGGTTGGAGCAGGCTGACTTCTATGGATGGGGTAGGAGGTGCTGTGCAGGGTTGGAGAGGGGCTGGTCTCTGCAGGTGGGTTTGGAAGGGTGCTGTGCGGGGGTTGGAGCAGGCTGACCTCTGTGGTAGGGTCTTCCTCCAGGCCAACCCCCAGATGTGGTGAGCTCAAGGCAGACCCCGCAGGAACATTGCCTCGCAGGGTCCCGGAGGGGCTTGATGGTGAGGATTCTTTGTTTGAAATCCGCTGGAGGAAGTCAGAGCTAGGGGGCAGGCCCCAGATGGAGCGGGCGTGACACCGCACCCCAGGGGAGACATTATGGAATTTTACCCGCATGCTCGCTGCCTCCAGCCATTCGTAGGCTGTGAAGGGACTCTGCTGTGTTAATTTTCCACAGGGCCCCCGTGCCCCTGTGGAAGATCCCCAGTGCATCACCAAAACCTCAGTGGCGATCACCGCACCCTCAGCGGCTCCCGAGTCCTGGGCACGGGCTCTGACTCAGGCTCAGCCTTGCTGCCCTGGTGTCCTGGCCATAGGATCCCCTGCTCCGTGGTGATATGGGGTCTTGCAGGGGAGGAGGGGTCTCACCCATCTGTGTTGATCAGGTGTCTTGGGCAGAGATGGCCGTGCCCATCTCTGGAAAGCGTTGTCTTCAGCACTGCCCGCCGCACTTCCTTCTGCAGAAGGGAAGTGTCGTACCACAGACACCACCTAGGCTTGGGAGATGGTCTTGGCGTCAGTCCACGGCCTTCTCATTTCTCAGCTGTCCTAGAAGGATGAAAGGGTTTGGCTCTGTAAGCACTAAAATGAGCCGGCCTTGCAAGAACTTCTCTATGTGTCCCAATGTCACACTTGAGCACTTACTAATCTAAAATGTTAGAAAAAAGATTATTTTACCTCCTTCTCTCCCGCATGTCTCCATATTTTCAAGACTTTTCCTGAAGATCGTTTTTTCCAAACTTCTTTTCATTGGCACACAAAGACAGAATCTATCTGTCATTGTTAAGGCAATATACCTGCCAGGGTCAAGCAGATTGAGGTCCCGTTTGTCTCTAACACAGGCATGTGTCGACGTTATCTTGAGGTTCCGTGGCCTCCGTTAGTAAAGCAGAGATGGCTCAGGATGCCATGCCTTCTCTGGACCACCGCCGTGGCAGGCGTGGGTCTGAGACTCAGATGCCAGGGGAGAAAGCAAGAGTTGAAGCTGCGGGTCAGAGATGGACATTGGGCAGGGCGCACTGCACCTTGCTGAGAAGAGGGAGGAGGTTGGAGTTGAGGGGCCACGTGGGAAACTGAGGGAAAGCCATGCAGCCGAGCGAGAGCTCAGGAGCTACTATGTGTGGAGGTAGACCCCGGCTGATGGGAAAAGCAGGCCTTCTCTGAACAAGAGGTGGGGGCCCTGCAGGCCTGGCTCAGCGTCAGAGAGGCATTCCGGGTACTGCGGTAGGGACCGGGAGAGTATTAAGAGGCATTGATAGACTTCAGGAAGCGCAGTGAACGTCTGGGGGCCATGGCCCTTTACAAATGGCAGAACACCACGATTGGACAGGATTGGTCATTGCTGCTTCAGAGAAGAAGATTCCTTCCCAAAGTGGAACCTATAAAAGTCTGATGAGTTGAAGCAACAGCCACGCGCTGTAAATTAGGAGGAGAGGACTGGAATCGGAAAAGGGCACGGCCAGGCTCTTGGAAAAGCAGCCCTTTCTGCTGGCAACCCCACTGCAGATAGCACGTTTCAGAGCATGACTCTTCCAAAACAGGGTGCTTTGGGGTTAAAACAGAAGGAGCTTTGATTCTCGTTCCTAGATGCGTTTGTGCCGGCCCCATGTACACCTGCGTGGCTGGGCCACAGAAAGATGGCCTCGGGACTTCTGATGACTTAAGCCATGTATCTTGGAAGGCGTTAAACCCGTGTGTGTAGGTGGTCCTGCTTAATGCAAACACATGCTCGGCCTTTTGACAGTCCTGACAAAAGTGAGGAGCGCCTGGGAAGTGAGAAGCTCCTTTGAACTCTGCTTCCGAGGTCAGACGCATCGGAAAGCCTCCTCCTCCGCTGAGAATCTTAAAAAGAGACCTTGAAGTTGTTACGTGATTGCCTGGCAGCAGCGCCTTCCTGCTCCCCCGGCAGGATATGCTCCAGAAAGAACGCTACACTCGGGACAGGAATCATCGATACCTTTGGAATTTTTTACGAGTGACTCAGGCGTCTCAAAGCCACTGCCTAGGGCTGAGTTGGGGACCGCAGGATGCGGACGCCGGTCCCCTGTCCGGGGCCCGGAGAGTGAGGGAAAACACGAGGAAGTGCTCAGTGCATTTTTTCTCATCGTGATGAATGATGCTTGTTTTCCTCCCCACTTTAATTAGAATGTTTCTACGTTTGCCAAAGAAAATGTTGGAATGGAGACAAAACCCTGAAATTATAGGAACAGGGCTTGATGTAATAGCTTATTTGTGAAGGAAACACAACTTGTTTGGTATTTTATTGAAGCAGGAAGTTCTGAGCCTCAGAACACACAAGTACAACAAATCCTCAGGTGCTGACTGAGTCATCTGGCATTGGAAATAGGCTCTGGTAGTTTTCCTTTGGTTCACTTGTTATCTTTATTTTGGTTTTGGGTTTGGGGGTTCTTTTTTTAAGTAGTAGGGTCAGGTGCAGATAGGAAATTACACAGAGCGCCATTTAGAGATTCAAATACTTTTAAAATAAGCCATCAAAGTTAAAGAAGGCAAGTGAAGAAATTCTCTACTTAAACATCTGTATAATATGTATATAATATATATATGTACTATATACATAGTACCTGTAGGTACACATATATAGATACATATACATAAACATATATATATGATGATTTTCTATTTGAAAAGTAACCACTTGTCAGAGGCACCATATTGCCCAATCATAAAGGTAAAAGCACTGTCGTCTATTCGTTCTGTTCTGTTGGTCGCTTGGTGTCCAGTGGATTGTAGAAGCTGTGGAATGAGCTTGTAGGCACATTAAAGTAGGAGAGATGCCAGAGCTGAGGTTAAGCATGCAAGTCCTCTGGCTGGAGCGGCCAACCCTTTTCTGAGAGGTCGGGTCAGGATTCTACCCTAAGGGAGCCGCAGCCACCAGGTCCAGTTCTGCACCGCGCAGCCCCTGAGCACCCCAACCCACTGGGGGGCTACAGAGCCTCGTGTGGCTCCCGGAGGGACACTGGGCAGCGTGGACGGAAGCGGGGTGCACAGGACCCAGAGTGTCCCCAGCCTCCCGCTAGGGCCTTCCCTAACTCCACGGAGGGGCCACCTGGCACCCGCCCCAGCTCAGCAAGCCCCTTCCAGAAGCAGCAGTGCTTCTTGTTGATGCTGAAGAATCTGCTCCTTCCAGGCCATGTGGGCTGCCCACCCTCGTGGCTGGAGTGCCAGCCCGCCATGGCCACGAGGTCTGTGCTGGGATCCGGGGAGCACCCTGCACAGCCTCACGCACCCCAGCAGGCCCAGCTCAAGGAAGGGTGCTCACGGCTTCTCCCTGGACTGCCAGAGGCTTCTGGAAGGGTGCTCACGGCTTCTCCCTGGACTGCCAGAGGCTTCTG
>NW_012267290.1:3049039-3055458 GCF_000151885.1 Dipodomys ordii | reverse complement strand
GGAAGGGTGCTCACGGCTTCTCCCTGGACTGCCAGAGGCTTCTGGAAGGGTGCTCACGGCTTCTCCCTGGACTGCCAGAGGCTTCTGTGGGGATGAGGCTTCCGAGCGGAAGGTTTCTTTTAGGAAGGTTCTTGTTCACTGATCAGAGCAAACCCATCCCGCTATGAAGTGAAAGGCTCTCGGCTCTCTGGGGTCTGAAAGCATTGGATAATGAAGGCCAGCTCACAGGGTCATTGATGGGAGGTCTGGTGCCCCCAAAAGATGCCCACCAGGTCTTTCACAGTAGCCGCAGGTGCTCCACCAAGACCAGAACCGCAAGCCAGTGGGCACACACACACACACACACACACGCATACGCATGCACACACACATGCACAAACAGGGCTGGTGAGAAGTTCATGGCACCAACTCCACCTGGACAGAGACAGGCAAGGACAGCAGAACTCAGGAAGGTGGAAAGTGAGGACAAGGCTCTGCTTCCTGTCCCCTCCCTGCCCCCCTCCACCCTCTCTGGAGAGGTGTCTTGGAAAACATCATGCTATACTCCTCTTTTACATTTCCAGTCATTTCCCTCATCTGCAGGTTCAAGATCTCGCTGCCAGCCACCCCGCATTCCTTCCCCCCCCCCCGCACCAGTGCCAGCTGCCTGCACAATGTCCAGCCAACCCCACGACCTTGGGGTTCACAGAGCTGACAGGGTCCAGGTGGCATGTGGGTAGTTTAGGCAATCGTGCCCTGAAGCAGAGACCGTGGAAGGGTGTTGGGTGGGGATGGAGTGGAAACACAGGTCGTGGGGCGCAACCGGTGGGCAGGGCTTGGAAGAAGAGACACGGGTCCAGAGGACACCCAAGCTACCGCAGTAGCCACAAACACAGGCTAGTGGCCAAGTTCTGGAGGAATGCCCAGGAGGAGGGCACTGCAGTGGGGGGAGAGGGCCAGCCCCCTGCGCCCAGGCCCAGCGTCGGCCTGGCTCCTGCCCTGCCGCTCACTTCCTCTCCCCAGTATGCACGGAGTTCCTGGGCAGCCTTTGTTGTTGGCTGGCGTGGTGTGTCAGCTTTCCTTGTTGTTTACAACCTCCAGGTATTTGTAGACAGATCTTATCTCCTTCCCTCTTGGCCCAGCGCTGCATATTTTACTCTTTTAAACTGTTCCTGGGTCTGACCCCTGTTTTGTGTTTTCAGATGTCATACCATTAGGGCTATTTTAAGAGACTCAATAAACTAAATAAGGCCTGGCCTAAGTGAGAATGGCCTTGAAATAGAAAACAAAGTAAAGCGTATTAATGTGGGCGTGTTTCTGCGCATGTGTGTATAACTGTGTGCATGAGGTCTGTGTGCGTGCATGTCTGTGTTACATGTGAATACTGTGCAGGAATGTGTGTGCATGCCTGTGTCCATTGTGCGTACCTCTGTGTGGACATGTCTGCCTGTGTGTGTGCGTGTGCGTGGGTTTGTCCCTCTCTGCCTGCTCAGCTAGAGCACCTGGCCCCTGAGTACTCTCTGCCTTCGCTACTTCTCCCCCCGAGCATGAGCCTGCATTTCTCCCAATTTTCCCAGGAATGAACCCATACTAAATATAAAGAAAAGAAGAATGAAATGCAGGAAGTGGTAAGCAGCCGCTGCCTGCCCTCTGCTGTACATGCCTTTCTCTGAGGTCTCTGGCCCTGGGAGAACAGTTCCATTACCATGTGGTTTTCCAAAGGGTCCAGCTCCAATTTGTCCTTGATTTTCTTGGCGCAGTGCTGAGGAGGGTGAGGTGGGGTCTTGGCGATGCAGGGTGGGATGGGGGGTGGCAATGCGGGGTGGGGGGTGGCAATGCGGGGTGGAGCAAGAGGTCCGTGTGATGATGGAAATCTATGTTTTGATTATTGGTCAAAATCATCAGACTTCGTACAACTAAAAGGAGTCACTTTCATTGCTTGAAGAAGATGACTCAGGAAGTCTGATCTTGCAGTGGCGTGCACAGGGAGAGTGCCCAGGTCCAGGCCGAGCCGGGCCTGCTCTGCCGGCGTGGTCACGTCAGGGCTGAGGCCCAGCCCACAGGGTGTGTGGCGTGGAAGCACCTTCCCCACCGCCGGTGAATTGCACGGGCATTACACACTCGTAAGACGAACGCTGGCCTCCAACCAGCAAATGGAAAGTGGCTGTGCGGGGCTCTAGAAGGTGATCCAGCGAGGCACAGAGACGCACACACGTAATCAGCCCCAGCCACTCTGGAGGAAGAGACAGGAAGATTGGGGTTTGAGGCCAGCTCAAGCAAAGTTAGCATGAGACTTTACCAGAAAAACAAACAAAAATAAAGGAAAAAGAGATCAAGACTGAGCCTGGTGACTGAGCCAAGGCCCTGGGCCTCCACCTCTGCTGTCCTGATTCTTCTTCATATTACCTGCTCTCCATGACAGATACTGGGAATACTTATTTAATGATGCTTGATCTATTTATGTTTTAAAAATAAGTAGACAATGCTGGGTGTCAGTGACTCTTACCTGTAATCCTAGGTACTCAGGAGGCTGAGATCTGAGGATTTCAGTTCAAAGCCAGCCTGGACAGGAAAGTCTTTGGGACTCTTATCTACAGTTAACCACCAAAGAAGCCAGAAGTAGAGCTGTGACTGAGTTCAAGCCTAGAACCAGCACATACACACATACATACACACGCACATGCACGCACACACACACATACACACACACACACACACACACACAGAGGTGGGCAAATCTCAGAACATTTACAAGACTGCAAATCAGTATTCAGCGAAATTACTTTTTTTCACGAGGATTGTTGGGGGAGGTGCTGTTGGCTTGGGTTGGATTGGGCCTCTGTCTTTTATGACAGTTCACGTTAGCAAGGCCCCTCAGGCCCTGTCTCTTGTGGTCCTCATACTGGACACAGGAGGGACACGGACCCTGGAAGGTGCTGGTGCTTGTGCTGCCCGCTGAGCAGCCTGGGCCCGGCTCCGAGGTACGGCTCCCGCGGCTGGCTCAGGCTGCTTGCTCACAGTGAAGAAGCTTTCTGGGGTGACACTGGCCTTCAATGCGGTCCCACCACAGCACCTGGCCCAGAGAGGGAGGTGAAGACCCGGCCCCCCAATGACATCGGGGTGCAGTGCCCCCACGGGCCCCGTGAACTGTACACTCTCCACTTATTTGGGTTGAAATGCGACGGAACGTGAACGCAAGCTTCACACCCGCCGTTCTTTCCTCACACCGACAAAGCTCCTGAGAATGGTCAGGGGAAGCAAGCGCGGCAGAAGCTTTTCAGAGTAACAGAGAAGAAATGGGCTGCAAAGTATGGAGTGATCCAAAGAATCCCAAAGAAGAAGCGGCAGCAAGCCAGGGACCTGGCCTGGGGCCCCTACGGGACGCGGGAACTGACGCCTGGAATGTGCTGACCTGTTTACGTCCCAGCCAGACCCCTCACCGGGCTCAGCGCTGCCCCGCAGCCCTGGGCCACCGCGGCCTGCACACCAGGCCCACCCTGCGGTGCCCACTCACCGCCTGGCACTTCTTTGTCTTCCCTGGAATACGGACTTGAGAAGGCGCTTCCCACCAGAGCTTGCTGGCTGCTCCTCTCCTCCTCCCTCCTTAGCCCTGCTGCCACAGTGCTCAGGCGCACTGCCAAGGACCCGCTCCATGCAAGGTGGGGGGGGTCGTCCTGAGACTCCAGCCTCCAGCCAGGGCCCTCCTGGCATTCGGGCACATGGAGCAGAGCTCCATGCTGCACCCCTGACCAAAGACTCAGCAGCAAGTAAATCATGGAAAATGAACAAGAGCTCCATCAGGCACAGATAGCCCGGGAGCTTCTGGAATCATCTGAACATGCCTTCGCCTTGAGTGGCTGGAAGCTGAAGGGAGAGAGAGGAGGAAGCCCTCCAGTTCTGCCCGCTGAGCCCACAGGGGCTAGGATGGGGTTCATGGCCACTGGCCTCAAGGAGAAAAAATAATAGACCGGCAGGTTCTGCTCCAATAATAAAACTTGTCAGCAAGGCTTGTGGTGCTCTGTTAGTTCAGTCGCTCTGATGGCCGTCCATAAATTGCCACGTGCAGAGACGGACTGTAAGGTTCTGGAGAGTGCTTTTCTTGAGCTTTGAAAGGCTATGCCTGATTCTAAACAGAAGGAGGCAGGAATCCTTGAAACTGAATGGTAATGTGTTTCCATATACTTGTTTAAACCATGACATATCCCACACATCTAGCAACTCTCGAAACGGAGAAGAAAACAAAAGCTTTTAAGGAACCAGTTGTCATTTCTCCCAATTTAAAGCCACAGGCCCTGCTTGTACTTTATCAATCACGAGCCAAAAGATAGCTGCGAAGGTCAGCGTCATGGAAAGCGCCTGACCTGGCTCGGCTGGGGCATCGCTCACTGATAGAGAACTTGCCTCCCAGGTGCCAGGCCCCGGGTTCCATCCCCAGCACCTGAGTAAAAAAGCCAACCTGCCCAGGGTTAGTGTTCCTGCCTACGCCACCATGCTCCCTGCCCAGGGTTAGTGTTCCTGCCTACGCCACCATGCTCCCTCCCCGGCCCGTGTGCCCGTTTTTATTAAAGCAAGGTCTGCATCCTGGTGACAGCACACTTCCCAGGTGCTGCAGCTTGAGCCGGAAAATGGGAGCAGCAGCAGCCCCTCCCCCTCCCCCACCTCGCCCCTCCCCTTCAGGTGGCAGGGCCTTCTCAGCAGTGCCCTCCCTGCCCCGGGAGGGTAAGCCGTGTCCCCGCAGACCCGAAGAGGGACCCGGCCGGCCGAGCCACACGGTGCCCGGCCCACATCTGCAGAACAGTCCACCTCCACCACAGGTCAGCACAAGGACACTGCTGTGGACCAGCACTGCCCATGAAGGACTCCACGCCGCGTGCAACCTCTGTGGACTACGTGTGCGTACACTGTTCTGCCTGCTGCCCTAGGCGTGACCCAGTTACCCCTGAGCCTCCTTGAACTAAGTCAGGACATCTGGCATCCTCCCATGACTGCAGGAATGGTGACATTGGAGACACTCTGCTGTCATCCTGTCTCACCCCACGCTCCTAGACTCCACCATCAGAACTACCTGAGCCCGCCCAGCCTCACTCGGTGTGGGGGGCCGCCTCGCACCTCTGTCGTAGCTGCTGCCCTGGTGATTCTTGCACGAGCCTAAGAGCCACTCCTTGGAGGAGTGGGGACCCTCAGGACCCTCCTGGGCTATGGGGTGCAGGAGCTTTCTGTTGCCTGCACCTGTATTTTTATATGGCCCACCCCTTTCCTGCCATCTATCAAGCCATTCTTAAAGGAGCAAGTAGAAATCCAATAAAAACCAAAGAGTGAGTTCCAAAGTGTTTTATCACGATTTTTGAAACACGAAAATTAAAAGCAATCGAAGGCCATTCAGAGCCAAGCTGTCATTGTCACTGAAGCGTACAGACCCGGCTCAGGCTGGCTGGAGCAGACAACCCCCAGGGTTCCAGCTTTGACATGCTTCTTGCAGAGGTTGAAGAGTCTGAGGCATGCAATCCAGATTTATGACTTTTTGAAAAGTTATTTGTGGATTCCCAAGGCGGCTATGTTCCCGTCACTCATGTGGCCGTCAGGACTCAAACGATGCTTTTAAAATCCCAGTCTGGCCACAGCGAGCTTGGCTTGGCCTCTGCTGGGCGTGGAGATGCGCGCGTGTGTGCATGCAGGGCCGTCATCTGGACATCCCTTCATCCTGAGCCGGCCGACTCGAGACAAGGCTCGGCGGACTTTGGATTTCCCTTTCCACCGAAGTGAGAATGTGAAGACAAGGCCTCAGGCAGCAAGCCCTTCTCACCCAGCCAACCTGAGAGTCTGTGTAGACCAGCAGTTCCTCGGCCTGAGCCACGCCACCTGAGCACTGCCGTGGGAACCCACTGCTGGTGGCCATGGTGGAGTGTGACCCCCCCTTTACCCCCTCCTCGGCCCTCACCCCATTTGTGTGCTCTGGGCCAAGTCTTCCGGATTTCTCTCATCTTGTTTCTGAAACATTGTAGTGTGGAAACGGAGGCGGATTATGTAAAGCACACTCCCCGGCTTTCCAGCGCATGGCATGCTTTTACCGCCCGGTCGGAGGGATTCCCTAAACCATCGGCACCGTTTTTACTGGCCCTCGGTGTCTCCGGCTGGACCCGCCCTCCTCCCATCATCGACCTGTGAAATGTTCTCCACACCCAGCTCTCTTGCACACATGCAGCGGTGTGGGGGCTGAGACAGGGCCTCCCAACCCTCTTTCCAAGTCTGGACCCGAGGGAGCGGGGGCTGCCCAGGGGTTCTGCCACCAAGGCTCTGCTCTACTTTATTGAGCACTGTGACCTTCGTATAATGATTCTTTAAAGTTGTGCATTTGTATCTTTACACACACACACACACACAGGCACACACACACACACACACACACAGGCACACACACACACACAGGCACACACACACAG
>NW_012267290.1:3011709-3048989 GCF_000151885.1 Dipodomys ordii | reverse complement strand
CACACACACACACAGGCACACACACACACACAGGCACACACACACACACACAGGCACACACACACAACTTTAATGCCCCAGAGCTTCCGCGCCAGGCAGGTTTAGATGAGTTCATCAAAATGTCCATTGGTTGATGCATGAAAAAGATTCTTGGTCTTTTCTACTTCCTCCTGTAGCCCTGACTGGGGAGAGTCTGGGGCTGAAGCTCATGCTCTTCCTGGAGCCAGTCCTGACCTTATGCTGGCATGTCGCTGAGCTTCAAGGGACAGGAAGAACCAAGATATGACACGGTGTTATAGAATCTGGCAGATGAGGCTGTGAGAAGAGACGGATCAAAGCTTTCTGAAGTTTCAAGCCTAGGTGGACTGAGACAACGAGAAAAGCAAGGAACAGGAGACAGAGCGAGAAAGAACGTGTATATACTGAAGAAATGGCAAAATGGCGTCAGGCAGAAGTCGGGGATGGATGGCATAGGTGTAAATTCATAGAAGCACCGTCAGCTCTTGGCTAGTTTCATAGATCCGGCTTGCAAGTCAGTGTCCTACAGCAAGGGGAGAAGGGAGAGGGAGAGAGACTGGGATCCTAGAAATAATCATTTACCCTTTCCTAGACCACGAACAACCGAGCGCCTGCCTGCGTAGACACCTCCTGTGGGCAGAGCTGCGTGATGTGAGCCCGGCAGGCTGCACGGCCACCAGCCGCTCCGTCCCTCTCCCCCACCTCAGGCCGGGCCACGCTGTGCTTCCCACCAGCCGCTCCGTCCCTCTCCCCCACCTCAGGCCGGGCCACGCCGTGCTTCCCACCAGCCGCTCCGTCCCTCTCCTCCACCTCAGGCCAGGCCATGTCGTGCTTCCCACCAGCCGCTCACCGTTCCAGTCTCCCGCTAGAGAGAGAGCTGCCCACAGCCCCTCCCTCCTCCACCCACTGCCTGCCACGGGTTCGTGTCTGTGGAGGTCCTCCTTTCTCCACTGCTGCTCATCCACACCGTTACCCGCCCCTGCTCCTCCATCACTGCAGTCCGCCTTGGCCACAGCCTCATCCTCTCAGTCTCTAGAGTCTTCCGTGCCCTCGCCCTCCGCCTGCAGCGCTGCAGCCGGCCCGTCCTGCCGACAGCGTCCATCCATATCACCTCTCGCCTCACTGACCCCGGCTCTGCTCTTCCAACTCCGCTGGCAGAAGGCCAACCATGAGACTCTCCCAGGGTTCCCATCCTCCCTGACCTCGGCCTTTTAAAAATCCCTTCCAGAGACTGCTGCCCTGACTTCTCACCAGAGAGTAAGTTCTGCTCCCCAAGCTGCAGTGGGAGCGTTCCTCAAGTCCCACTCCATAGAGGACGCAGTACTGCGTGGTCACCAATGAACCCATCTGGTTCAACCAAGAACAGCCACCACCACCCCACCCCCCCCCCCCCCGTGCCAGGCGCCGGGGAACAGCTCTGAGCAAGTCGGCTCCTCCCATGGGTCCTAACAGGAGGAGCATTGAACTTGCAGCGCAAGAAGAGTCAGGTGCCGGAGCGGCACTGGTAGTCGGGCTGGACACGTAGGGCGGGCCTGGCCGAGAAGGTCACAGCTGAGGACAGACTTACAGTGTGACAGGAGGAGGGCATCCCAAGCAGAGCGCGGGGGCCAGGCGGGAGCCCAAGCAGAGCGCGGGGGCCAGGCGGGAGCCCAAGCAGAGCGCGGGGGCCAGGCCAGAGCCCAAGGCAGAGCACGGGGGGCCAGGCGGGAGCCCAAGGCAGAGCGCAGGGGCCAGGCCGGAGCCCAAGGCAGAGCGCGGGGGCCAGGCCGGAGCCCAAGGCAGAGCGCAGGGGCCAGGCCGGAGCCCAAGGCAGGCCTGCGCCCCATGTGGCCAGGCACGGCGGCGGCCAGCCATGGGACAGAGCCCACCTGCGGATCCTCAGTGTTTGCTGCGTGCAGCCAGCCTGCAGCACTCCAGACAGAGAGGAGACAGGATGTGACGTAAGGCTCCTCACTGTGGGGAACACAGCCTCTGAGGTCCAAGAGCTGGGGAGGCTGGGAAGGGAGGCCAGGCCTGAGGCTTTCAGTGTGCGTGGTGTGGCGAGGCCCAGTCCGCGTGCACTGTGAAGATGAGGCTGCCAGGGTCAAGAAGGGCGACAAGAGATGTGGGAGAAAGGGAGGTGTCACAAGTGACCTCGGGGTGTGGCCTGGGCCTCTGGAAGGGTGGGACTCCCCAAAACTGAGGTGGAGAGAGCGGCTGCGGGCAGACAGGCCTCAGGGAGGAGCGGGGGTCGACCCCCACGTGGCCGAGATTCTGGAACATAAAAGGTGGGCATCATCCACACGCAGAGGCTTCTGAGGCCCCGAGATGGGGGCGGGAGGGAGAGGAGTGCGGAAAGAACAAAGAACAGAAAGACCCGCGCTCCGGCATTAACAGGTCTGCGGGGAGAGCAAAGCAGCTGAGAAGTGAGTGGTGAACGAGAGGAACGAGGGAGGGTTGGGCAAGGCAAATGGTTCACAGAGGAAGGATGGCGGGGTCTGCTACCGAGGGGACCCCGCATCCCAGCAGGCTGAGCACCCCGCGGTGCGCGGGCAGCTCGTGGGCATTGCTGACTCCTTGCCAGTCAGGAAGATCCGCAGTATCTCCTGTTTCACATCCAAGGTGAATTGATCACAGCACCACGTTTCCTGTGCCACTCAAAAGAACGCAGCCATGGCACCCCGGCCCTCTGCACCCCCCCCCGAGATGCTCACCCCTGTGCGGTGTTAAATCGTACGTCTTAGAACCCGAGGCATGACTTTTTCACGACAGGCAGCGTGGGGATTCTCATCTTCGCTTCCGGATGGGACCTGGGGGCCTCACCCCGACTCAAAGCCTGACACTTGCTGTGCTGACTCGCGCGTGATCTTGGCCACTGCATGGTGGTCAGCCCTTCCCCTGGAAGTCTGCTGCAAGCATTCTGTAGAGAAAGGCCTGTGCTTCGTCCACGTAGGGCCCGGGGGCTGCGGTGACCCCCGCCCGGAGGAGTGTCCATCACTAACTGAAACCCAGCACTGGCCAAGTCAACCATCAACTCCCATGGGGCTCGGCTTCTCGGTCGTGGCTAAATAGCCGGGATTCCTTGGCTCCAGAAGCGTGGGGAATTCTGCTCTGCTTTAGCTTTGTCAACAACATGGTCTGCCGTGCCCAACTTCCAGGTGAATCGATGGGAAGGGTGCCAGCCAAACCCTAGCGAAGCAGTAGCTCCTCTGCCAAGGATAAGTGCACACATAGGTGGCATTTTCCAAGACAAAGCCAGTGTTCCTCCCTCAGCCGACTCTTCAGTCTTCATCCGCTATCGGTGAGGGTTGAACCAAGAACTCTGAGCCAGTGGCCCCTTGACTCCTCTGTGCCTGTGAGCACACGTGTATGTGAAAGATCATTTGTGTCACCTTCCCAGGAAACACCAGCTGGAGCTCACCCGACTGCCCTGGCTTCTCTTCTGCACCGCGCTTGCCTTGGAGGCCACTTTGGCCAAGAGTGCTACTCAGCTCACTTGGTCCAGTTCCTTTTTTCTTTTTTGGCAGGGGAACTTGAAAGTCCTCAAGCCCTTTTTGCTTTTTTTTTTTTCCTTAATAAGTTCTCACATTTTTGCCCATGCTGGCCTAGACTGCAGTCATCCGGTTTACACTTCCCAACCAGCTAGGGTACCAGGGGTGTGACATCATGCCTGGCTCTTTATTGGTTGAGATGAGATCTTGAGAACTTTTTGCTGACTGGCCTCCATGCTCACAATGTCCAGCTCCTGAATAGTTAGGATTACAGGCATGAACCGCTCTGCACATGGCCTCCACGACTCTTTATAAGACCTCTGGTTCTGCAGGAAAACAGCTGTGTTACATACTCTTCCAGTATGTCACTGATCATTGGGAACTGCTGGCCAGGCAAATAAATGGTGTATGGTCAGGGGAGGAGGGTCCACTGCTTAAGTCTGTCAGTGTTTCTAGTTTATAAATGTGTCCTTCAGATCGCCCTTTGAATGGGCTCCTCACAGGGTCTCTTGTCTGAATGAGAGCTGTGGTTTATTTTTTCTTTTCACTCTTTGTAGCTGGAAACTCACAAGACGGTGTAGGTGAGCCTGGTTATCTCCAAGATAACCAGGAGCAACATGCTACGATGGCCACCGCGCCAGCCGGCAGCACCTGACCCCCCCCCCCACTCCGACTGTCTGCGTGCCTGGCTCCCAGTCTCTGTGTGTGTGTGTGTGTGTGTGTGTCACAGTGCACAATGAAGGTGAAGCTAGAGCAGATTGCTGTGAGTTGCTGTCACAAAGAGCACCGAGAAGGCTGTGGAAATGCTGAACACAGGTTTGTGTTGGAATCCATGCACTCAAGCTTTGCGCCTCCATCTGGAAGGAACCCCAGGCATCAGGCCTGAGAGGCACAGAAGAGGCACCCCCTGATGCACCCCAGCCTTCCCAGCTGCCCAGTGTGAGGTTTGCATTTGTGTGGTTTGCATCCTTAGTTACAACTAACTGAAAACTGTACCAGTAGGGGTGGGGGGAATGATGTGCATCGGAAGGAAAGTGGATGGACCAAAGTCAGGCTTCTGAGACAAGGTCACAGCCCTCAGTAGCCAGGCAGTTTTGTCCTGTGTGCTTCCAAAGGCTCAGAGGGGCTGGGGGCAGGGGCGCAGGGCTGCACTGGTAACCACGTTCTTAGACAGTTCTCCCCATCACTGAGGACCTGGGACAGGACACTTCTGGAACTGAGATGATGAGTAAAGGCACGTGGCTTCTGGGACCTCTGGCCAGGCATCCTGTTCTTAAGGCCTTCCTGTACTGGAAGGTCAGTAGTAAGCAAGTCATGTATCCCATTGTCTTTGTAGGAAAAAGATGCCCGTCAGCCAGGCATCGGTGGCTCAGGCCTGGAATCCTATTTACTCAGGAGGCTGAGATCTGAGGATTGTGGTTCAAAGCCCCAGTAGGAAAGTACATGAGACTTATCTCCAAAATTAACTCCCCCACCCCAAAAAAGGAAGCCAAAATGGAGCTGTGGCTCAAGTGGTTTAGCTTTGATTTAAAAAAAACAAACTCAGGGATAGTGCCCAGGCCCTGAGTTCAAACCCTGAACTGGAACCAAAAAAAAAAGAGACAGCAGCTTTGCACTGTTGCTCGAATGCTGCCCTTTTGTCCTAACAATGAAACATCCTCTAGATACCTCTCTCTCCCAGTGCGCTGGTTGGGGGAATGGCTGCAGGAATTCTCCTTCAGGGTTGCCTTGCTCTCCCTTTGCCCATCTAGACTTTGGAGTGATTTGCAACACTGCTTAGCTCCTGTCAGAGTGCCCTGGAGGCCCCTGGGCTGAACCACCCTCCCTCAGACACCGGGTATCATGGCATGAGCAGAGCCTCAGATCGCACGCACTGCTGCGGTCATTCGAGCTGCCTAAACACGATGTGCAGCACACACTTACCACTGCTGATGGCTTTAACACGTCGTTTTAAAACCTATAACAATTCAAGAGGAACCCATTTTGCCTGTAAATTTGTTTTCTTAGGAATTTTATTCATGGCCATTTTGGAAAACATTTGTTATATCATTGGACTCTCCCATCTCCGTAGGTCTTAAGAATTTAACATTCTTCCAAGCATGGGCAACTTCCATGGTTTGGACACAGAGTTACCCAAAAAAGGCTCCTGTGTGGAAAACGCGGCCCCCAGCCAGTGACCCTTGGAGATGATTGGCTCATGAGCATTCTGACTTCACCAATGGATTGATGAATTAGCACCTGAGTGTACTATTAAAGAAAGAATGGGGGTCTGGTTGGAGGACAGAGACCACTGTGGTGTCTATGATATACTGACCCGCCGTCTCTTGCTCTCTGCTTCCTGACCTTCATGGGATGAGCAGCTTTGCTCCTCTCTGTTACCACAAGTCCGTAGCAATGAGGCCAGTGGACCACAGAATGCACACTCTGAACTGGGGATTGAAACTAATCTTTCCTCCACTAAATGGTCTGTCAGAGGTACTTTGTCACGGCGGGAGGCCTGCTCCTCTCCACAAAGGAAGGAACGAGGAACCTGCTCTCTGTGAAGAGTGAGGCGTCCGTGCCCGTGTGACCTCCCTCTGTCTGCCCCGCAGGTCTGCCGACGTGAGCGCCAACTCTCCGCCGGCCAGTACCAGGGAACCCTCTTTGCTGACCAGCCCTTGATGTTCATCACTCCAGCCAGCAGCCCCCCCAGAGCCAAGCTGTGCGAGCTGGTGCTCCTGGGCGGAGGCCGCGTCAGCCCAACCTCCCAGCGGGCCGTCATCGTCATCGGACCCTACACTGGAAAGAAGAAAGCCACCGTCAAGTATCTGTCAGAAAAATGGGTCTTAGGTAAGAACACGGGCGGCGGGAATCTAAGAGGGAGGGACAAGGGGAGACATGGCCGTCGGGAATTGGCTAGAAAGCCTTTGTTTGGTGGGCACACTAGTTAGGGCAGGCTTCACAAGAGGGACATCTGGCGCCCCTGCCCTCCTTCCACAGGGCCTAGCGGTAATAGTCAGTGACTGTCCTGGTGACCTCCCCCTTCCTTGTCAGCTGAGGTGGACGTGCAGTGGCACCTGGTTTACACGTCCCGTTAGCCCTCACCTCCCAGCAGCGAGCCGTGTGACAGCAGCCCACGGAGAACAGCCATGTGTTCTCCAGGGAGGAGAAGCCAGGACGCCGCAGGTGCTGCCCTTCCAGCGCTCTCCTCCCACGCAGCGGTGACTGGAGGCCACCGCCACCCACGTCACCCTGCGGCCCCCAGGCCTGCAGGGAGGAGCAGGGACGTGCATCCGGTGAGCACGCGCAGCCAGGACAGCAGCCTTTGTGCCAGGCTGGCCATCCCGAGGTGGATACGCTCCCCTGCTCCCTCCAAAGGTCCTGTGGTTTGTGCTGTTAGCTACGTTGTAAGGGTTTCAGAGTGCACGGTACAAGAGCGACACCTTGAAAATGAAAACAGACCATAATACCTCATCACACGGATAATCATCTTAATCACCTGCTCCATAGATGGTGCTCTTGGGCCATCGCAAAAATGTTTTTGTTTTTGGTTGTTTTTTTGTTTTTGTTTTTTTTGCAAAATGGGTGTTTGTTAGGACTAAGCACCGCGCACAGCAGCCAGTCAGTGTCTCGCGGTTCTGGAGGCTGCAAGTCCAGGACCGAGGTGGTCACAGGATAGGCTCACCCAGAGCCTCCTCTGCCTGCCGGTGGTGCCTTCTCCTAGTGGTCTTCCCTCGCATCCACACTCCCTCTCCAAGACACCAGTGAGAGTCAAAGCCCGCCCTCAAGGCCTCATTTTACCCTGCAGCGGCCTCGAAAGTCCGTGTGCACAAATGCAGCCACAGGGTGCGGTGCCAGGGGCTTGAACACAGGACTGGTAAGTGACACGGTCCAGCCCTGGCCAGGCCTGCTCCAGCATCACCCTGTGACCAAGAGCTTCAGCACTGGTTCTTTCTCTCCGTCTCTGCTCTGTCTCTCTTCCCTTTCCTCCTTCTCCTGACCCGCTCCCTCTCCCCCTGCTCCTTTTCAGTCCACCTAACGTAGGCATTGTCCCTGTCTCTCAATCCCAATGTGTGGCTTTTTTCACCCATTTCCAGACACTATCCTTTAATAGGTGATCGATGCCACGCGTGTCCACACTACATTTATGCAGAAGCACATGCCTTTTGTGAATATCTGTAAATGATTGATGTTCATCGTGACGCACTTTTCAAGTGTGGCAGTCAAGTCGGTTTTTACTGCCTGGTACAGAGCAAGTTATCTTTTTCCTGGAAACTAACTTAAAAACAAACCCCTTCTAACTACATTCCAAAAGCCAGAGGTTGTTTACTCTTTCCTAAATTCCAAGAAGCTGACCCTCAAACATCCTATGTTCTGAAAACAGAGCTTCTTGTTTTGTTTTCTAGAGAAGTGTACGTATCAAAATGACACTAACGACAGATCACAATCGTGCTTTGGACATGTCTCATTCAGCTGATTCATATCCACAGTGATCTCACACGGAGGTCCCGGCCGGGTCTGCACCGCTCTGTTCCCCGGTGACGGTGGCAGGCTTCCCGTGCCCCTGTGTCCCCACCCCCACCCCTCACCCCCTTCCATCCAGTCACTTGCTCAGTTCTTCCAGTTGCTTTGCTGGGCCTCTGTCTCACTGGTGGGCTTCGGGTGAAGTCTGTCTACACAACACCCGGGGCTAGCTTGCACAGCCTGTGGGGGTGGGCTGTGAGCGCCAGTTTCAGTTTCTTTTTTCCCCATAATTCACATCCTGTTTAGGCTTTTCATTGATTAGGCCTCTGCGTGGGCCTTGGCAGCATCCGGGTATTGTGTGGCTGCTGCCCTGGCCCTGTCCGTGCAGCCCCTCCCCGCCCCCGGCCCCGTTGTGTTCGTGTTTTTGCTTTCTGAGTTGAATCACAAAACACTAGCCCCCGCTGTGTGCCAGAGCACAAGTACAATTGCTCTGTGTTCACGTTTTCAGGCACAGACCTACAGAACGTGCCACACAGCCCTGCCGTCCCCCGCCCCAGCGTGTTCTCCACCCTGCTTGCCTTGCGTGCTGCTCCAGGGAGATGGCGGCTGTGGGGTATCGCAGGCTGCCTGCTCCTCGTACGTCACCCTCCTGACCCTCACAGACCTACGTGTGTCCTTAAACATTTCTCTAGAGATGCGTCACTCTCACAGTGTGGTAGCATTTATTGATAGGAAGATGCCAAACTGCTTGAAAGCATCAATTTGAAAGAAAAATGATTGTGTTGTGATCATAGATGAAAATACTTCTCAGAATTCATCAATTAAATTTATTCCAACTTCAATAGTGGTGGTAGTGAGAGGGCAAATCTCTAAGAGTCTCAAGAGTAGTTTAGATAAAATAGCCACTTAAAATTCTTAAAAGTAAGCCAGACACAGGTGCTAGCACCTGCAATTTTATCTATTCAGGAAGGATGAGATCAGAAGGATCTTAGTTCCAGCCCAGGCATATACATGAGACTCATTCTCAAGCAATAAGTGGACACATCTCATCAGAACTACAACAGGAAGTCTAAAAAGGTGTATCACAGTCCAGTCACATGCTGGGGGGGGGGGAGAGGGGAGTGAGACCTTATCTTAAAAGTAACCATTGCATAAAAATGATGAGGGGTGTGGGTCAGCGACTGAGTTCATGCCTGGCAATGCAGCCCCTAAGGTCAAAGCCCAGCATCGCCAAAAAGAAAAGCGCTTAATAATATTATTTTCTTTAAATAGTTGTGCAGAGTAGTTACCATGCAACAAGGCAGTTGATGAACACAGTGCATCACTCTCCAGTACCCTCCTAAACCACCTTTCCCTCACGTTCTTATATTTTGTGGGATACGTATTGAGTTTTTACTACGTTCTCTTCATCCCCTTCTTGAGAAATGTTTTAGAAATAGCTCACTGCATCACTTCCAGATTAGATTTGAAAGTTACCCTCCAACATGAGAACTGGGGTTTAAAGGTTTATTTATCTCTATATTTTATAGTTTATGAGGTTCGTGTGTGTGTGTGTGTGTGTGCGCGCGCGCGCGCACACGCGCACGTGTATGCAAGAGAAAACGGCACCAAAGTACAGTCTGTCTTTTCCCAGGACTGCTAACATCCTACTAGTCACACCTATCTGTTAAGCGTATTACTCCTGTACTGTCTGTATCACAAAAACAAACAAACAAAAACACCCAACATTTACAAATTAAGTGGTATTCCACAGACTCCGCCCTGGTCCCCTGGGAGGCCCTGGGTGACCCTGGTGTGTCTTCCCTGCCTGTGAACGGAAGGGGAAGACACAGAGTCACACAGGGCCACGGCACCAGCCACTGAAGCCCTGCACAGAGCACGTGGTGCCCGCCATGCCACTGCAAGGTCACTTGAACAGCCACCATATTGTTCCTTGCTCCTCCCCAGAGCCTGCTTTCCCTGAAACACCACTGTGCTTGGGCCAAGATTATTCATGAATCATTCACCCAGGAGGAGAAATGGGGATTTTGGAGCCAGAACATGCTTATGGGCACTAGAATATGGATGGAAATAAACAGGAAAACAAAAATCAAATTCCCGGCACCAGCAACTACTTGTTTTCAGTAATCCACAGGCCATTTGAAAGCATTTTTGTGGGGGTTTTTTTGTTTTGCACTTTGTTAAAAGTTTTATTTTTATCTTTAAGTAGTTATGCAAAAGAATTACCATTTACCCAAGTAGCATATGAATACAATGGCTCTGATCAATGTCACTCCTTACATCATTTACCCCGTCCCTTCCAACCCAACCCCTTCTCTCAATTTCCTTAATTTTGCAGGATATGCACTGCATTTTTTTTTTTTGTTGGTCTGGGCGCTGTCCCTCAGCTCTTTAGCTCAAGGCCAGCACTCTACCACTTGTGCTACTGCGCTACTTCCGGTTTTCACTTTCCTGCCTAGGCTGGCTCTGAACCATGATCCTCAGATCTCAGCCTTCTGAGTAGCTAGGATTACAGGCGTGAGCCACCAGAGCCCAGCTATGCATTGCATTTACAACTGCATTTCCTCCCCTCTTTCTCTCATTATTTGTCTACCCTCCTCCCCTGAGCCTCCCCAACCCCCTTTCAAGTACCCATTTCCTGGTATTTACTATGTTGGACTGTGAGTTAGCCTTTCTAAGGAATTATATCATTTGAGTTCTCCCCTCAATCTACCATATTTCCATTAATACACTTGGATACCATCCTGAAGTATATATTTATATTTGTATATATAATTCTAACTTGCATATATGAGAAAAAATATGATGTAACCTTTGTCTTTCTGGGCTTGACATACTTCACTTAACATAATTTTCTCCAGATCTTTCCATTTCTTTGCAATGTCCTTCTTTCTAATGGCTGAGTAAATTCCATTTGGGTACATATATCACATATTCTTAATCCATTCATCCATTGAGGGGCATCTGGGCTGATTCCATACCTTGGCTGTGGTGAAAAGTGCTGCAATGAACATGGTTGTGCTGGTGGCTTTACTGTGTGTCCTGGTGTGTAATCTTTTGGATAAATGCCCTAGGGTGGAATTGCTGGTTCATAGGGTAGTTCTATGTTGAGGGTTTTTGCAGGAATCCCCATACTGCTGAAATCATTTCTAATGATCAGACTTCCCTCTGCAGTGATGCGTAACATTCCCATTTAACATGCTGAGCAATTCAGAGCTGTGCCCAGGGTGAGGAAGGCATCCTGGTGGAGCTGAGTCTGTGACATGGCACTATGGTCATTTCAGATGTCCCTCCCCTTCGGTGCTATGTTTGGCCTTTCTCACCAGACCACTTCCATTGTCTGTGCTACATTCAAGAGATAAGACATACATTTATGCCTTTGTGTGAATTAGTGAAATATTCTCAGTAGTGTTGCCAAAATGATTTCCTCATAAGCATTGTCTGCTAGATAAGGAACTAGTCTCGCAGCTTGCAGTAGGGAAAGCAGCAGACAAACCAGAGGGTTGGGGAGCAGATCTGCCCTCAGCCTGCTCTTCTGGCCCCAGTCTGCTACTTTAATCTCACCATGGAATCTAATTCCAGAGCCCTGGAATTACCAAGATGTCAGAATGAAAACTGGTGGGGTTTTATCATTTCAGTGTCTAATAGGCATATGCTTGTTTTAAATTATGCATGTATGCATATGTGTGATGCGTGGTATTTTAACTTTAGCTTGGGAAAGATATGGAAACCATAGGTTCGGAAGTTGAGCGAGTGCTGAAGCTCTCCATAAACGATATCCACTGCTCACCCGGTGGTCCATGGATGACCGTCTGAATTTTCATAACTTGCCAGGTCCATCTTCTCTACTCAACACCAACAAAGTCCAATTTGAGCAATATGAATTTTGTTGGATAAGTGAAGGTTAAAACACATAGGAAAGTCCAAAGAGAAACAAAAAAGCGAAATGCCTCGCCCTGCGTCCTCACCAGCCTCGCGTGGCTTCCTTGAGACCATGCCTAGAACAGCAACTAAGCACAAGACCAGCAGCCACAGCCTCGTGGCAACACTTCATCTCCTTCGGAAATCTGGTGGTCAGGTTTGGAAGGCAAAGTGGCCATGTTGGTGCTACCATGAAGAATGAGGGTTGTAACACGTCTCTTCCTCAAGACGTGCTAGACTGCTCTGAAGCAGACTCCTCTGACGCAGCTCTGGGCTTAGGCATGAGTGCCCGGTGTTCAGCAACAGGCAGTGTCCTGTGACTGGGAGATACAGAGGAACTCCCAGCTCGGCCTCCAAACAGCCGCTGCGTCTAGCCTGTCTTTGCTGTTGAACTTAATCATGGACACTGATCAACTCTTCAGGTGATGACAGTTTCTTGTGCCATTGGCATTGTAGACTTTAGCTCTGTGGTGGTGGTGGTGGTGGTATAGACTTTAGTTCTATCGTTGCTGCTGTTGTTGTTAATATTGATGATCATAAAGCCTGGAATGCTGGAGTCCAGGTCAGACCTCAGGTGACTGTATTTGATAATAAGCTTTGTAATCTGGTAAGATTAAATGAAGTCATGGGGGTGGGGGTGCTTAATCCAATAGGATGAGTTTTTTCTATTAGGCAAAGATGTGCGCGTAGAGAGAAAAGACCACGCAAGGACCCTGGGATCAGGTGCCATCTGCACCCCAAGCATAGCCTCAGGCACCTTGATCCCCGCACTTCATTCTCCACAGCTGTGGGGGAATAGATGCTCAGTCTAACCTGTGCATCGAGGCCCTTTGCGATAGCATGCAGCTGACTCAAGCAGCTCAAAATTCATTCTGAGACCACAATGCAAATTGACTTGTGTGCAGCAGGAATTGAAGGGGAACTATCTGTCTTCTCTGGGGCTTCACAGCAAATGACTGAAGACAGAACTACAGCCCAGTCACTGCTCTCCAGGTCAGCACTCCATTATAAGAAGCAAGGGCTGGTGTGGGCTCAGGAAGTGGTGTTTCTATTCAGAAACACACTCAGCAGAAGCTGGGATTCCCCTAGCTGGCCTGAGGCTGACAGGCCCGTCCCTGAGTAAAACTGCAATACATATCATTCACTTTGCAGGAAGCAAGGGGAAAAAAAGTAGTTGGATGAAATTATCTTGTTTTATCTGTTGACCACTTTTTGAATAATTAATGCTTGAAGATGAATGAATGTGGATCACGAAAGTGTTCTGGAGAATGTTGCATGGAATAAATGACAGGAACAATGCCAAATGTTAGCACAGAAGGGGAAGAAACTTAGCATTAGCAAACACTGATTTCCTTGTGGGGAGAAAAACTTCTAAATGGTAAAAAGAGCTAGAAATATTGTGAAAGCAAGGAAGAAAAAGGACTACCTGGGGCTGTGACTGCAGGCACAACCAGTAAAAACCCGCGTGTGTTGATGAACCCTGAGTCAAACGTGCTACGTGATGACCTTTTCAGGCTGATGGAAGGGATTATTAGGAAAAGGTTACCAACGTTGAAAATTCTGTTCTTTGAACATCTGAACAACTTCAACCATTATAAGAAGGCTTTGAAAACGCTCATTTAAAAAAAAAGGATGACAGGCTCCAGCCTGTCATCTTAGACGTCTAAGGATGGGAAGGCCGCAGCTCGAGGCCAAACTGGAAGAAAAGTCTGCAAGAGTCCATTTCAGCAGAGGGAAGCCAGACGCCACGGTACATGCTAGTCATCTCAGCTGCGTGGGAGCTGAGATCAGGAGAACTGTGGCTCAGGCTAGAAAGCTGGACACCATGCACCTGTTCTCCCAGCATCAACAGGAAGCCGCAGCCCAGGCACACACCTGGGTGGGAAATGAGATCCTGTCTAACATCAGGGCCGGAGGTGTGGCTCGGTGATACAGTACCTACCTAGCAAATGCAACACCCCGAGTTCAAACCTCAGTACTGCAAAAACCATGAAAAAAACGACCAGATCCTGGACAGTGTGCCTCTCACCACCCACCACATCAGCTACTGCATGGCGGTAGCAGAATGGAAGACCGGGGAGTGCCAAGCCCTCAGAGGAGCAGAAGCTGTCGGAACCAACTCCATAGGAATTCTGCACAGCAGGTAAAGGTCTGCAGCAAGGAGGCAGGTGTTCAACGGAGGAAAGCCGTCCTCACAGCAGCAGGGAAGCCTGGCGGCCGACGTGATGCCCTGCCTGGCCGGACACTGCAGGGCCATGCCTCCTGTTCATCGCTGCTACATGCACGCGGAGCCAACGCAAGAGAAAACAGGTGAACTGGACTAGACCACAACTGCACCAACCAGCACAATCAGAAGAGCAAAAAGCAGTCTATGAAACAGGAGGAAAATATTTGCCATAATGAGGGCACATATCCAGAGAATACAAAAACTAAACCTGCAGTTTAACAAGAAAAAACAAATAAGCTGAAAAATGGGCAACAGACTTGAATGACTACCATTCCAAAGAAAGCACGCAGATAGATAGATGGTCAGCGTAGAAAACAGCGCCCAGCACCAGTGATCATCAGGGAAATGTGAACCAAAAACCCCAAGATACCACTCACACCCATTGCAATGGTGCTATCCAAAAACTAAACAAAAGATTAGAAAATAGCAAGTGTTGAAAGGGAATGTGGGCAAATCGGAACCCTGGTGCACTGCTGAGAGGAATGTGAACTGTGGCCCACTAGGGAGAGCAGCATGGGGACTCCTCAGAACACGAAAAACAGAATTGCCATGTGGTCTAGCAATCCACGACTGGCCATGCACTCCACGAATTCAGGCAGGGTTTGAAAGGGAGGCTTGTTCCTACACACCAGCAATGGCATTATTCACCACAGCCAGAAGTAGAAGCAACACAAGAATCTACCAATGAGTGAAAGAGCAAGCAAGACGTCGTTTGTACACACCGGGCCATATTATTCAGTCTTCCAAAGAAACTGTAACCCTAGCACTTGAGAAGTTCAGGTAGGAGGATCTCAAGTGTATGGGCAGCCTGGGCTACAGAGTGGGACCCTGTCTCAGGGGGAAAAACAGGAAGGGAAGGAGAGGAAGGAATTGGACAACAGGGAAAAAAGGGAGGGGATAGTTATAAAGTAGAAAACCCCCGTGCATCCGGGCTGGCCCTGTGATAAGACCATTTGACTGCCGTTTGTGGCTGGCAGGCAGAAGTGGGTGTTCCAGCAATGACAGGCACCTGCAGGCTGTCCCGGCCGGGCCCTGGCCTGGCCCGAGTCCTCCGTGCGCCTTCAGAGAAGTGGAGGCGTGGGAGCATCTCCAAGCAGCAGGAGGCAGGAAAGGACGGTGAGAACCACGCCCTGTTCCCTTCAACTACAGCACCGTGCAGGCCATTCACCAATCAGAAACAACCCCTCTGTGTGTCAAGGATGTTCCAGGCTGAAGGTGTAGGTGATGACAGGAAAGACACAGTCCTTGCTCCGAAGGGTTTATATTGAAGGAAGAGGCCATGAACTAACACACTGAGGGGTCTGGCTGGGACGTAAACAGGTCAGCACATTCCAGGCGTCAGTTCCCGCGTCCCGTAGGGGCCCCAGGCCAGGTCCCTGGCTTGCTGCCGCTTCATCTTTGAGATTCTTTGGATCACTCCATACTTTGCAGCCCATTTCTTCTCTGTTACTCTGAAAAGCTTCTGCCCCACTTGCTTCCCCTGACCATTCTCAGGAGCTTTGTCGGTGTGAGGAAAGAACGGCGGGTGTGAAGCTTGCGTTCACGTTCCGTCGCATTTCAACCCAAATAAGTGGAGAGTGTACAGTTCACGGGGCCCGTGGGGGCACTGCACCCCGATGTCATTGGGGGGCCGGGTCTTCACCTCCCTCTCTGGGCCAGGTGCTGGGGTGGGACCACATTAAAGGCCAGTGTCACCCCAGAAAGCTTCTTCACTGTGAGCAAGCAGCCTGAGCCAGCCGCGGGAGCCGTACCTCGGAGCCGGGCCCAGGCTGCTCAGCGGGCAGCACAAGCACCAGCACCTTCCAGGGTCCGTGTCCCTCCTGTGTCCAGTATGAGGACCACAAGAGACAGGGCCTGAGGGGCCTTGCTAACGTGAACTGTCATAAAAGACAGAGGCCCAATCCAACCCAAGCCAACAGCACCTCCCCCAACAATCCTCGTGAAAAAAAGTAATTTCGCTGAATACTGATTTGCAGTCTTGTAAATGTTCTGAGATTTGCCCACCTCTGTGTGTGTGTGTGTGTGTGTGTGTATGTGTGTGTGTGCGTGCATGTGCGTGTGTATGTATGTGTGTATGTGCTGGTTCTAGGCTTGAACTCAGTCACAGCTCTACTTCTGGCTTCTTTGGTGGTTAACTGTAGATAAGAGTCCCAAAGACTTTCCTGTCCAGGCTGGCTTTGAACTGAAATCCTCAGATCTCAGCCTCCTGAGTACCTAGGATTACAGGTAAGAGTCACTGACACCCAGCATTGTCTACTTATTTTTAAAACATAAATAGATCAAGCATCATTAAATAAGTATTCCCAGTATCTGTCATGGAGAGCAGGTAATATGAAGAAGAATCAGGACAGCAGAGGTGGAGGCCCAGGGCCTTGGCTCAGTCACCAGGCCCAGGCTTGATCTCTTTTTCCTTTATTTTTGTTTGTTTTTCTGGTAAAGCCTCATGCTAACTTTGCTCGAGCCGGCCTCAAACCCCAATCTTCCTGTCTCTTCCTCCAGAGTGGCTGGGGCTGATTACGTGTGTGCGTCTCTGTGCCTCGCTGGATCACCTTCTAGAGCCCAGCACAGCCACTTTCCATTTGCTGGTTGGAGGTCAGCAGGTCTGCCCGGGGCAGCTCGAGGCTCATCCTGCAAAGGGCCTCTGGGAACACTTGTGACCACTGTGCCGGGCTGCTGCCAGGTGCCCAGGCCTGGCAGGTGCCCAGAGGCTGCGGGGCCTCGGTGCCACGGGGAAGCAGAGGAGGTGCGTGCCCTGAACGCTGCCTGGCTACAGAGCCCCTGCTGTTTCTCCCAGCCCCAGCCTCTGTCACTGACTGGAGAAGCAAAGACAAAGCTCCCAGATCTGCAGCACAATCATCAGCCACCTTCCACCCTTAGCAGCTGGAGTGTTAGTTAAGCAGCGTGATCTGCCTGCCACGTAGAAGAAGGTTGGCCGTGTGTTGATCCCATATCCTAACTGTGTGACTGCACCGAAGATGGCTAGTCGACCTGTGTTTGTTTAACTTGGGCCGAAACTTGCTAAAGTAATAGTCTTCTCTTTTTTTTAACGTTTTTGTTTTTTTGTCTTCTGGTGAGTTTTTTGTTTGTTCGTGTTGTTTTTTAATCCTCGGAACTGCCCTGTGCAGCTCCTGTCTCCCTCCGCTAGCTGGGACTGGCATAACGCACATAGGCACACTTCCTGGGTGTCTGGAGGTTCTTCAAAGTCCATGGTGTTGGGATGGAGGACGTGGTGGTCTTCAGATGCCAGATGAACCTGGATGGAAGCCACCTTCCCGCTGTGAGGGCCGCTGGGCCTGGGCCCGGCGACTGCCAGCGCCTCTCAGCGATCGGACTCCACCTGAGGGCCACACGCTTGTGACAAGCCCACAGGTCACACCACGCAAGGCACCAGGCCCAGTTGCAGGCAATGGGGAGTGGCGTTTAGCTGACTGTTTCTATATTTTTTAAAAATCAGGGCTGTAAGCTTGCTAGTTGCTCTACTAATTGAACCATGCCCCTGGCCTTTTTGTACTTTTCAGTGTTTGTTGTTGTTGTTGTAAAGGTGATGTACAGAGGGGTTGCCATTACGTAAGTCGGTAGTGAGTACAATTCTTTGTGAGCAGCGTCACCCCTTGCCTCGTTTTCTCCCAGTTTTTCCTTCCCCACAAGCTGTGTAATTCGTTTTCAACAGTGTCTAGTGAGTATCACTGCTGCATTTGTTCACCCTTTGTTCCACCATTTCTGTGCTCCCACTTTGGTTATTTTTTAGACAAGGTATCACATTTTCACCCAGGGCTGGCCTCAGACAATGATCCCTCTACTTCTGCCGGCTGGGTAGCTGTGATTACAGGTGTGAACCTGACCTGTTGGTTGAGGTAGGGTCTCACTAACTCTTTGCTTGGGCTGTGTTCAAACCATGATCCTTCTGCCTCCTGAGCAGCTAAGGTTACAATCAAGAGCTCAATTCTCTGCTTTATCTTTTCTAAAATGAAAAGTCAGTGCCTCTCCAGCTAGCTTTTTTTCCCACACCACAGTAAATGAATGGGTGGGTGGATGGATGGATGGATGGATGGATGGATGGATGGATGGGTGGGTGGGTGGAGGGAGGGAGGGAGAGACTGCGGGAGGTAGATGTATGGGTGGGTGGGTGGATGGATGTGGGCGGATAGATGGATGGGTAGGTGGGTGGATGGATGGATAGATGGAAGGGTGGGTGGTTGGATGGATGGGTGGGTGGGTGGATGGATGGATGGGTGGGTGGGTGGATGGATGGATGGAAGGGTGGATGGATGGATTGATGGATGGATGGGTGGATGGATGGATAGATGGGTGGGTGGATGGATGGATGGGAGGGTGGAGGGAGGGAGAGAGGGAGGGAAGTAGATGTATGGGTCGGTGGATGGATGGATGATGGATGGGTGGGTGGATGGATGGCTGGATGGTTGGATGGATGGCTGGATGAGTGGGTGGATGGATGGATGGATGGGTGAGTGGCTATGGATGGATGGGTGGATAGATGGATGGATGGATGGGTGGGTGGGTGGATGGATGGATGGATGGATGGATGGGTGGATAGATGAGTGGATAGATGGATGGATTGGTGGATAGATGAGTGGATAGATGAATGGGTGGGTGGGTGGATAGATGGATGGATGGATGGGTGGGTGGGTGGATGGATGGATGGATGGATGGATGGGTGGATAGATGAGTGGATAGATGGATGGATTGGTGGATAGATGAGTGGATAGATGAATGGGTGGGTGGGTGGATAGATGGATGGATAGATGGATGGGTGGATGGATGGATGGATGGATGGATGAGTGGGTGGATGGATGGATGGATGGATGGATGGGTGAGTGGCTATGGATGGATGGGTGGATAGATGGATGGATGAGTGGATAAATGGATGGATGGATGGGTGGGTGGGTGGATGGATGGATGATGAATGGATGGATGGACGGATGTGGATGGATGGATGGGTGGGTGGGTGGGTGGGTGGGTAGGTAGGTAGGTAGGTGGGTAGATGGATGCTTTCGTGGGTTCAGCAGATCTTTATTTCATTATCTTAAGAATCCAAGCAACTGTCATTCACAGAGTTTCCTGATCTCACTATCCTTCCTCGAAGTATGCACAATAAAAATGGAGGTGTAACTCCAGTTTTTTTTTAGAAATGTCTTTCCAGGGAAGGGTGAAGGGGAAACAACATAGGGGAATCTGTTCAAAGTACATTTTACACATCCACATAATTACCACAGTGAACCCTCTGTACAATTAATGTATGCTAATGAAAACATTTCCATTGAAATGAACACATGTGAAGGTGGGTAGCTTTTATGTGAATTTTATATATGTTAGCTATAGCTTGCTAATCATGTACACTGATGATCTGTTCTAAGTGTTGCAAATTCTTTCGGGATGTTCCAGCATGGTGGAAACTACTCTGGGTACTGTAACCTAACAGGACAGCTGGCTGAACTTGAACTGTGACCTTTGCCACTGGGAAACTGAACTATTTTTGTGCTATTCTGTTCTATTTTATCTTATTTAAAAGCCACATGTGCTGTAAGGACAAGCAGGCCTGAAGCTGTCACAACTCTGAACCATTTAGGACTCTGAAGGTATGATTTCATGTGTGCATTTTACTGTTCCACTGTCTACAACTGCCAAATGGGTTTTATTTCTCTCCCCAGATTCCATCACTCAGCACAAGGTGTGTGACTTTGAAAACTACTTGTCTCTTCAGTGACGAGGGCTTGGCCTGTGGCCACTGCAGCAGACTTGCAGAGCTACCTACATCCCCCAGTGAGAAGTGGCTGTGAAAAGAAGGATCTCGCGTGCTGAGGATGGCTGCAGCCCCGCGTCCGCCCCGCGTCCGCCCTGCGTGTGAGGGGGCCTTCGTCTCCAGAACACATGCGTGACCTGCTGGTGGTCGTGTCTGTATCCCCCAGCAGCGCTGGCCAGGCTCCCGCTAGGTGCTTTTTCTGCTAGGCTAGTTTTTTATACCTTAGTCATAATCATAATTAAAATGACACCGAAGTTTGTCCTTAAAGCATTGTACTCCCAGAATAAAAACTAACTTCAATTGTTTGACTGCCAAGAATAGCCAGAGAACCCCATACATCTATTGGCTTACATCCCAAGATCTTGGGATGTAACACGTCCTAGTAAATACGAAGGCTGTTCGCCTGTGATTGAAGTTCCGTTGGTGTATCTGAGGTCCCCCCACGGTGACTGTGGAGGACATGTGGCAGTGTTGTATGATGAGGAGGTGAGCCGCTCGCTCCTGTGGGCAGCGCAGCACTGGCAAGAGGCCGAAGCCTGCACCGGCCCACGGTGCCCTGGAAGGTAGAGGAACGCCAGTCCTGGTAGGAGGGGAGATGGCACTGAATGCTCACCACACGGTATTGTTCCCTTTCTCTTATTTGTCTGCTCCCTGTCTGAGCGACTGGAGTCCTATCTGCCCAACGCTTCACTCAGAAAATGCCTGCCGCCCTAGCCTCTGTCCACAGAGGCTGTGTCTGCAGTGCCAAAGAGTGACTGGACCACGCTCCACGCATGTGCCCTGCTCGCAAGGGAAGCGTGGCCTGTAGGCAGAAGCCACTGAGTCCTCCGTCCCCTGACGTAACCCCCCCTCCACTCCCTGCGGATCATGCCCACCAAGGTTGCCCTAAGTGATGTCTAATTTAGTGCTCTCCTGCAGTTTATTAAACCTCCTTCCCACTCTGACCTCTGAGGCTGGGCAGGTGGGTTCTTATTTTTTCCCTTGCTCATCAAAAGTACATATTCGCTCATTTAAAGACTTTAAGACAAGTGTCAGGGTTTGGAAAGCGTATGACCCCAGTAAGGTCAACTCATCCATCTATATGTACACTGACTGAGGACAGGTAATTTGGCACAGTGGCTTATTCATAAGAATATCCACACCCTTGATACACATAATAGAAATAAAACATCCTAATAGAAGAAATCTTTATGATGTATAAACTAAACTGAAAAGAAATGAGACAAACATTCAGCAACATCCAAATAATTTAGTGGGTTATACATCAGTCTGATAAAATGTCAAATAACCTTTACAATTATGAAAGTTGGTCCAATGTGGGAAATGTTTATGAAATAATTATTTTATTACAATCAGAACCAGGTAAGATTCTGTATTACAGCACAGTGAAGCTATAGGAAGGCAACACAGAGAAACGCTGTGGGAGAGGTAAGCAACCACAACTGACTTTTACATAACTTTTCTCAGTGTCACAATATTTGATCAGCAATGTTACCAATAATTTTGGGGGGAAAAATCCAGGCATCTACATAATCCAAACCCTCAAAGCTCAAAGCTTTCTTCCCTTCGCAGTGTGAGTGTCGTATATTTGCTGTGTCCTTTTTCTTTGCTGACACGTCCATCCGATGTTTTGTGGTTGTATTGCTGAAACAGCCCAGGCTTGAATTTCCTTATCTTCCCTAAGGGATAAAGACACCTACTGATGGCTGCCTTCAGATAGCAGGTTTCTGAGGAGGTAAAGCTCCTTGCTAACTGGAATTCAAGGTCCTTCCTGGCTGTTTCTCCTTTCTCCCTTCCCTCCAATTTTGCTCCTTCTGCCCCCTCTTTGCTTCTCTTTGTCTTCCTTCTTTTCTATGCTCAATCCTAATTTCCATCTCTTCTTTCTTATTTCCCCTTCTTTGCTAGATGCCAACATGGGTTTTGTGGCAGTAGAAATGCTCTCACTAAAGTCGAGATGCCAGCAGCCCTGTGCTGCTCAGCAGAAGCCTTGGGGAGAGCCCGCTCTCCTGCGGGGGGGGGGGGGGCTTCAGCCTTCCTGGGATCACAGCCCCCCTCCCCCGCTTCGCTCCACAGCCATGGCCGGATGGTGGCAGGATCTTTTATCGGCTCCCTTCACGCTGACACTCTTTTGCCCCTGCTACCTCACTTGAAGACCCTCAAGGTGACATGAATGGCCTTGGCATTGCCCAGAAAATCCTGGATGACACCTTTGTTTTAAAGTCAGCAGATGATTCCTGCACCCCATGTACATTCTGTCCTCTGTGCATGAGGTCCCATGGCGTGTCTCTGCCCAAACTCAGACATAGTGGGGTGAGGGGGGATCCTGTCCACCACGCTGTCCCCAGGTCTTCACAGCAGTCTGGCAGGCTCATGAGCGTTCTCAGCACAGCCAGCCCGAGGCCCCGCACAGCAGCGTGTGAGCGCCCTTGCTCACTGTGAGTGTGCTGGATTCAGAGTCCTACCTGCCCCAAACACAAGCAGCTCCTTCACAGCAGCTCCCCAGAAACCAGCAAGTGCACAGAACACAGGTCTACGTCCGAATCACCCAGGCCGTGGAGAAGGAGTAGAAAATGTGTTTACCTATGATTATAGTGTATCCAACAATTATTTGACTTAATTGACCATAATACAAGGCCCGGATATCTCTATCCGAGACTTATCTGTGGTTATAATTAAATCTTGACCTCTGCTCACAGTATTGCTTCTTCTCCAGTTTTATTTTAAACTACTCAAGCTTTTATGCCAAGAAGACAATATCTAGTCTTATCCCTCTATTATTTGAACTGTTAACTGAGACAATAATTAAAATTATTGACCTGTAACTAAACAAGAGCATACAAATAGTCTTCAGGCTAAACCAACATTTTCCTTGGGACAAGTCCCCAGCTTAGGCGTTAATATTTTCCCAAAGCCCTAGCCCTTGCAGGGCTCGGCTCCACCTAGAACACTACGATGTTGGCAGCCGCTGTCGCTTATTAATCTGGTTTCAATTTTTTAAGCACTTTGGATTCACAGCTTATCTATGGGAACAAGTAGTTGTTCTATCTTTAATAGTCCAGAGGGAAGACAGACAGCAAAAGTTCATTTCATCTGCCTTCCTACAAGCCAGCAAGTGTGATTTGAGCCAACGCTAAGGGGAGAGGACTGATCTGAGGAAAGCCGCCCTGGGCTGGCCCAGCGCCCATCTGTCAACAAGAGACAGGCTGGGGTACAGTTCAAGGCAACCACTCTAGCAGTGTGGGCCGCACAGGGACCAGAGAGAGCGGGAAAAGGAAGAGGCTGCCAGACCTCAGGGCTCCACCCCAAGAACCTGTTATCAGCCAGACCCCAGACTCAGCCAGCGACATGAAACCCAATCACTAAGTTATTAAGAACTGGTCAGAGAGAGAGAGAGAAAGGACTGTTTGTCCTAGGAGGACAGGGGAAGGGTCTGGGAAGGGCTGTGGCTCACTAGGCTATAGGTCTTGTTCTAAAACCAAACTGGGAGTCTGTGGGAATCTCACAAAATCAACCTCGTGTCAGAGGTGCAGTGAAAGACTGTCACTTCATCTTGTGACCACAGAGCCCAGAAGGAAACTGCAGTGGTCAGAGACCTACTGTAGAATCTGGCAGCTTGCTTTGCTCCAGTACTTTCGACCACGCCCGTTGTTAAAGATTTATTGGATTCCAGGGCCACGTTGGAATAGCCTTTGAGCCCACGTTAGACATAAAATGCTTGAACCCTAGGATTAAGTCCCCACATCTTTAACTTGGCAGAAAAGGAGCAAAGGGAACTATGAGTTTTAACTTTAATGTGCCCGAGCAGTTGGCCTGTCACCAAGGTGAAGGGACCTTACTTTAAAACAGACATCTTGTCCACAGGATCCCCCAAAGCAGAGTCCTGTACCCACCCCTCAAGTCGTAACCCGCCCGGACTCACAGCACACCTTCCACCCTCAGTGCCAGTGCTCACCGTCCAGCAAATGGCAGAGATTGCTTTAAACCAAATGGAAAGAGCCAACAGTTAGCATTTCTTTTGTATCAAACAACTAAGCACAGGCCCTCAGATAGCTGATGGACTTGAAGAGCCTGGGGTCAGAAAACCAATTGTTATTCCTGGTGAAAAGCTCGGTGTGAAGCCTGGAGGGAAAGGGCTAGTTCTCTGAGAAAAAGAACGGTTTCAGAAGACACATGCAGAAGAAATGGACCTCTGATCCATGTCCAGAGGAAGCATAGTCATCTGCAGAGTGGGAGGGGACCAGGAAGAGGCCAGGACCTGCTAAGGAATGAGGATAGAATGGGCTGCACTATGGCTGTGCATCCCAAGGAGCAACGAGAAGGTAGCACAGCAGAAGGCCACTCAGATGTGTGTGTCAGTCACTGGAGAGAGGCTCTCCTGCCTTTCTTAGAGAAATGAAGTGGCTTTGGAGGAAGGGCTGGAGAGTAGGAGAGGATGGGTTTGGGATGCGTAGGAAAGAATGACCAGACTTCTTCATGAGACAGGTGTGCCGGCCTGATCTAATCCTCCTGAAACCATGCCACACACCAACAAGTGGGCTCAACACGTTGAAAGTAATTAAAGGACATGAAGGGTCAAGGAATCCTCCTCAATGATAGCACCAAATTTTGGAACAAAGAATTTTTAAATATTAGAATGATAAAATTCAGTGTTTCAATATTTTTGAAAACATATATGACCCAAGTAGCAAGCCCAAACCAAGGAGTTTTCAAAATACAGGTGAGTGGGGACAAAAACACTCCATGGGCCAAAACTCCTGCCTGGTGCCAGTGTCCAAGGGAGGAGGAAGGGAGCCCTGACCCACCTGACCCCCCAGTGGGAACAGGTGGTCCTGGAAAGCACCGCAGGGGCGGCTGGAGCAAAGCTCTAGGTTTTGCTTTAGGTTTTATCTGTGAGAGCAAGAGGCCCACAGTCTACCCACTACACTCTCGAAACCAACCCAGCTGAGTGGCCATGTAGGCCAGGGCCTGATCTACTGGAAGTCCTTGGGAGTTGGGTAGTCATGGAAGACACAAAAAGTTTTTTTAAACAAAGTCTAGACCTGGTAAATATGTTTGGCTTTGAAGGCCAGAGTCCTTCAGCCGCGGCCAAAGCTGCACAGAGAGACTGCTCCAAGCACAGTCACACCAGAAGACTTCAGAAATCTGGGGGAGACACAGTTCAGTTCATAGCAATTTTTTTCAAATGTATGTGACAGGTAAGAAAAAATTTAATCATCCAACTTTCTCATTTGCAGTGCTTTTTATGAGAGGAAAACAAAATCACATCTTTAAGATATTTAAGGAAAGAACATATGAGAATATTATGTCCAAAGCAACTGACTTGTGAGTAAATAAGACACAAGCAAACTACGTCAGTATGCCAGGACATGGGAATTATCCCTGACTCAGGAATTCATTATAGATCCACTTCAGACCACCAAGATGAGTGGCAAGACATGGACTTAGGCATTGATTGTGAGTATATAGATAATCGGTAGGTAGATAAATGAATAGACACACAAACACATATGAGAGAATATATATGTAATATGTATGGGTGTTAACAATGTATATATGCTACAGCTACTTAAGAAATGGCAGGAGAGAGCTGGATACCAGTAGCTCATGCCTAAAATTGTAGCTATCTCAAAAATAACCAGCAAAAACAAAGACTGGTGGCATGGTTCAAGCATTAGAGTGCCAACCTAGAAAGGTTCCAGAAGTGGAGCTGTGGCTAATTGGTAGAGCACTAGCTTGAGCACAAAAAAATTTAGAGACAGTGCCCAGACGCTGAGTTCAAGTCCCAGGACTGGCACAAAAAAAAAAGTGAGACCTACAGCTAACTTTGTAGCAATAACAATGAAAACCAGAGCAAGTGGAATATCTTTAATATATTAGAAAATAATTACAGATCTGCAATTGGAAAATCCAGTGAAACTTGCAAGGTGAGGTGAAATAGTTTGAAAATAGGAATAATTCCCACTAAAGAACTTCACAAAGAACCATGGAAGGACATGCTTCAGGAAATTGAGGTTTGACGTGACAAATAATGGACACATTGAAATGCGTGTTAAATAAGAAACAATAGTGGCACAACCTGGAAAGTCAAAAACAGACATGGATTCAAACTCAGCACGGAGGCTGGAAGCGGCATCAGCAGGTGAGGGCATCCTGAGACCTTTGCTGCACTCAGAAAGATGTACATTCGTCCTGAATGCTACTCTCCGAGGTGGGTGTAAAGGACTTTCTGGATAACCACTGTAAGGACAGAAATAGGGCATTTGTCTTCAAAGTCTGCAGGGATGAGTGAATGAAACAAAAGCAGATGACAACTCTTGGCTAAACCAAGAGTGCTTGAGAGTTTGGTCAACAAGCCTCCCGAGGGCTTCCATGGGCCCCAGGATGGCGTCAGATTACCCAGGGAAAAGAAATGGTGCAGCCAAAAAATTCCTTAGGCTTTCCTACCTGGAACTAAGTTTATGATTATTTGATACATTGCACTAAAAAGTGGCTTTAATCAGATACTTACATCCCATTACAGGCTCCACGTACCGCTGTAACCCACCCCCCGCCCCTGCTGCTCGAGCTGTGACGGTGAGAGGTCCCCAAGGCTGCTTGGGACCTCCTGTGTCTGAGAACCGGAGCTGCAGGCCTGGCCCTGCTTCTGTCATTCACTTGGGAGTCTGCTGAAATCTTGTATGGCAAGGTACCTTGTGGTTAGAATTCAACGGAGAGTCTACCTTTCAGTTGATAGCACTCCTTACACCCGCTGCTCACCTGAGGAACCTTCCCTAACCATTTTCCAACCAGTTAATCCTGCTGATGTCTCCTTCCTTCCCCCCCTCCTTGGATTTTTAACCTAATTATCTGTGGTTTCCTTTCATTTTTCACTCTAATGTTGGCTTACAGTTGGTTTTTGCCTCCTGGACAGTGGGTTTCACCAAATGGTTCCTATTTCTTTGGCTCCAGGGAGCAGCCACAAAGCACCACTATGCATACTCGAGTCTTTCTGGCCGGCTGGAGACTATAGCTGCTGACAGACCAGCTCCAGACTCTCCTAAAAGCAAAGAGTCTGGAAGAAATCACTCATGTCTGCATCTTACTGGTTACAAGACACCAACAGTCCCCAAATTACAGTGTGTTGTGTGAGTTAACGAGCCAAGCATTTGGAATCCTACAGAAACACTGCCTCGGCTGGTATTTGCTTATTGGCCCGACCATTATATAACTTACCCATAGTATAATCGAGGCATCGCAGATTTGAAATAAATTACAGAAAAGAATGCGGTAGATTATCCCTTTTTATTCAGCAGTTTTCAATGCAGACTTGTGCCGCGTTAGCCCACCTACACCTAAGGTCCCTCCGTTCTTGGTGGGGCAGAGGCCAAGCCATTTGTACTTTGTCCTAAACTGACCTTGGACTGTTGGTGTGTGAATGGAGGGCCGGCTCTATAGTGTTTCGGGGTGGGCGGGGGGCGGTTCTGGGGCCTCCACCCCAGGAACAAGTCTTTATCTTGGCAGCTTCACCCCACACTTCAGAGGAAATGGGAGAGAGAAGAGGAGCTAGGGTATGGGGGAATCCATGGTCTTCAGGGCAGCTAGCAGAGGGCAGAGGGAGAAGCCATGGGGGTGAGGGGAGCAAGTGCTCACGTCCTGAAGCTAGAGAGCGCGAAAGGGACGGAGAACTTCCACTGGGCGACCATCGGGACTTCCAAGTGGAGACGAGGGAGGACAAGAACCAAATGTTTTCCTTCTCCATCACTCTTCAAACTCTTGTTGGAGACTCCATTTTGGCTCAGCCCTTCTGATGCTGAGACCACCATTATGGATAGTTTGGAATGGCATCATTTAGGGGAATTAAGACCCCCGAGGATTAAGAAATAGAGATGCCAAGAGTAGCTGTGGGGAAAAGGAGAGCAGACACCGGAACGCAGGAAGGAACGAAGGCTGCACCTGGGGAGGTTACAAGACAAAGTGCCCTCGGAAGAAGGTGCCAACCTGATGCCCTCCACAAAGGCAAAGCCTCCCGCAGGTTCTAAGGCAGCCTCGTACACAGCTGGACTCCGAAAGGCTGCCAGAAGGGTGCTGAGGGGTGCTTGTCACTCAGCCTGGAAGGAGTGGCACAGTGGACCACGCACCCAGCACTGGGGCCACGGTTGCCGGAGAATCTACCAGTCACAGTGGCCTGGAGGCTCTAGAATCCTCCGCTTTCCCAACAACGGGGCAGCCTCCCTCAGACAAGAGCTGCAGGACTTGCGGTTACAGCCAGGCAGGGTGGAACACAGAGGACATTGAGTCGCCTTCTCCCAAGGAGACCCGCTGGGCGGGGAAGGGTGGAGTCCGCTGGTGGAAGGCTTTGTCCTCTCTGCATAGTGATCTCTGCATATGACCAGGTACTGAAGTTCATCTCGGCCACTGCCCCGGAAGTCTGACACCGGAGCTCAGAGCATCGGTTGCTTTCTGCTTCCATTCTGAGCTTGAGCAGACGAGACCCAGCATAAGCGTGGGTCTTCCATGCCGTTTCTTCAGCCTGGGATCCTCCCGCTTTGCATCTGCATTTCCCAGGGCTGTCTCCAGTGACTCAGCTCCAGGTCTTCACACGGACACAATCGTCTCCCTCTGTTCAGTTTTACTTTCCACAGTTCCTGTTACCTGTCATCAATCATGGTCTGAAAGTATCAAATGGAGAATTTCAGAAGTAAACCATGCGCAAGCTTTCCATCACATACCATTCTGTGCTATAGAGTGCCATTCTATCCTCTACCACATGAATGGCATGGGGACATCTACTGTCCTGCCCTGGGACGGCCCACCCCTGGTCCGACGTGCTGGGGGCCCCCCACACTGCCTGCGCGGGAGCCGCGGAGGTACTGTCCTGGTTGCCATAGCAACCACTGCATTCGCCTCTAATATGACGTCACAAGGCCTTGGGTGCCTCACGCCACTCCTCTCTGGATCCAGTAGACATTGGGTCATCCACACCTTCCCAAGATGGGTGAGTACAACACAAGAAGAGGGACCGGCCCCAATTCTCCTCTTATTAGTAGCTCTTGCCATGAAACCCTTATGGTGCCTAATCTAGAAATTAAACTATGGTGAGCATGTGTACATAGGAAGAAGCACAGTATACAACAGTTTCCAGTTTCCAGTATGGTCTTAGCCACCCCCTGGGGTCTAAATAAGGGAGCTACTCTAGCCTAGAAAGCAAGGAGGATCAGGGGTCAAACATATGAGAAAAGACTAAGTCCCCTTTCTCCTCGTCCCTCCTTCCCCGGGAAGAACTAGGTCAGTCAGGAGGAGGCGTGGCCTGTGCGCTCCCTGTGTTAGCCTTGGCATTGATGTCACCCTACAAAGAGACATCATAGCTTCATTTTCCAGTCACTCACCCTGCTCTTTGTAACCTTCTCTTTCTACCTTTCCTGTTAGCCCTGAACTCTCTGCACCTAAATCTTCCCCTAGCCTGGGTCAGCCAGTAATGCCCAGGTCATCTTCCTCGCTGACCTGCATAAGGTGATACACAGGGAGGCTGAGCAGTCAACTGCTTTGTTAAGGATGTAACAGTCAGTAACATGAAACACATGCATAGGCCCCATCCTAAGCGGGGAGGGGGCACTTTACCCTTTACTTAATCATCTCATTGGGCCCAGTGAGCCCCGTGAGCCTCCATCCTGGAGAAAAATGCATGTTCTTAAGGGTTCAGTGGCTTGCTCACAGTCATCCTTCTAAATGTAAAAGAGAAACTTCAAATTCCACTTGTCTGATTCCATAACCTAAGTTCTGTCCAAACACGTTTCCAAAAGACAGAGGATGTGAGGGAAGCCTGTCCCCAGGATGGAGAGGCTCTCCGTGTGTCAGTTACTGTGTTTCTCTGCATTTTGCCCGATGTTCTTTCTGGTCTCCAGGGACCACAATGGATGGGATTAGTATTGCAGCCACACGTCACTGGTTGGCACCTCAGGGAAACCTTTGGGATGGAATTATCACTGGGAGGAGGGAATGTGGGTTGGTGCAAAAGAAAAAAAAAATCACAAATCACAAATCTGCTAGCCCCAAGTGGCCGGTGCATCTCAGCGAGTGTGTGATTTCCCTTTTTTAAAGAACCTCTTGAGGTGTCTGGCTAGCATATTACCAATTAAGTCATAGCAACTAGTAACAGCTTCTGAAAGAAAAGGGGAAACAAGAGAGCTTAAACTATTTCCATACTTGTAGCTGTTTCCATGTGACCCCTCCCAATCTGAAATGCTAACTTTGAGATTACTTATAATTAACTAATAATACAAAGTTGCCTCTGCCAAACAAGATAAACTATCCCTGGAGATAAACACAGTAAATGAATTAAGGATAATGGCTGCAATTTTTTTTATGAAGTAGATGAGATTCTTAAAGTCATGAGTATAGGCATATAAATTAAGAGAGCAATCATGGAGAAATTTGAGAAAAGTTAAAGTCATGTCAAGAACACAGTATCCCATCTAAATTGAATTATGCTAATACAATCAAACTAAGCAGTGGGGTTTAGTGAGGGAGGGGGGCTTCGGAATCTCACTTAGGTCCACAATTGGAGCTTCATAACCTATGGAGATGCATGTCATTGTTTACTGCTTTCACATCCATTCGATCTCCCACTAGCCATGATATTCACAGACAGGAATACCCATCGTTCTCTCAATTCCCTAGTTAATATGGTTAACCAAAAATGCTTTTCCAGTTCAATCTTTCTTTTGGAAAAGCTTTCCGTTTTTTTCCTGTTTTCTTGTCCTAGTAAATACAACGCCCTCCACAGAGACGCTTTACTCTGGAGTGTGATAGTAGTGATGCCATGCTATGATTGTGGAAAGTCCTTGTAACAACCCTGAAGAAGAGCCTGTTGTTTTTGACAAGTATCTGGGAGGAATTCATTGAGTTTCCAGTGAACTCTTCCCATTAAAAATGGAAAAAGCAAAGGATGAACATGAGGCTCCCGTGATTCCAGCTGGATAAACGGAGGTGCTCCCGAGTCCCCGGCTGGATTAGCACACACACTGCACAAGTATGGGCCAGCACTCAAAATTGGGCTGTTATTATCCTTGCACCTGAGAAGCAGATGTGCCAGGCAAATCGTTCCACCTTTGAAATTAAAGGGTTCCATTTCAACACTATGCCAAGAGTCAGCGGTCAGGTCACTGGCAATGACCATGTAGATGCATAGGATTGCCGACTATCTACATGTATATATAGTTTTCTTTTCTGAGCATACAAAAGAATTTTATTGAAATTTCCCATATAACACTGGGAGATACTTCATTATTATTTGTACTGACAACCTCCTTGATCTGAGGGATGGTAAGGAACGTGGTTCCTGAGGCTTCTGCTATGGACAGAGCAGTCCAGGGCAGACAAAGCCAGTGAGAGCGATCGAGGGAGGCCAAGGGCAGTCACAGCTAGCTAATCATTTGTTTCCTTGTCACAACTCCAGAGGATTTTTAGCCTCTGCTGCAAATCAGTCAGCTCAACAGACTTGCTGTTACCCCAAGATTAATGTGTCTGAGCCCCCAGACCTAGAGGCTCAGTGAGGCCCCACGTGTAGCCCTGGATGACCGTTCCTCTCAGTGAGACCCCACGTACAGTCCCAGATGACCATTCCCCTCAGACCCCACGTGCAGTCCCAGATGACCGCTCCTCTCAGTGAGACCCCACATGCAGTCCTGGGATGACCTGTTCCTCTAACGGCTTTTATGAAAAGACATACAAAAACAGAATTGGATTTCATGTGACATGTGAACCTTCCGGGGCACGGGACCTGGGGAGGCCTCGGAGGACGTGGTCTGGGGGATGCCACGTGCGCCCCACGCGGGAAGGGGTCCTCGGGTGTTCCTGAAGCTGCTGTGGAGATCAGGCCTGATGCTCTGTGCCCTCAAGACGCCTTTGTCCTTCCTGCATCTCCCAGCAAAGAATGGGAGGGTAACCACCCTGCGTGGGGAGGGGTCCAGGCCCATCCCTGGGTCAATGGCACCCAGGACATCAGCACAGAGGCTGGGGAGGGTGTGACCGCGACAGGGGTGACTGGCTATGAAACGAGGGCCTGTGCAGACACTGCCCAGGGGCATTCCAGTTCCATATCTGTCATGGAGAGGAAGAACCGTGTCGAGGACCTGCCGTGGTAACTCTGAGACCCTCACAGGAAGCAGAGCTGGGGGCCAGGGGAAAGGGAAGCCGCCCAGGCCCGTGGCTCTGAGCACCCACAGATCCTGCCCCGCCTGGTCTCAACCTGCCTCAGTGGCTCCTCAGGGGTGGGTCTGGCCTGCCCCCTGACCTCCACAGCTCCCACTGCCCACTCCCCATTGAGGTGAATCCTTAGCCAAAGCCAGCCACGGGGGACCCCGGGGGCAAAGCGACTCAGCAGCACGGTTACCTGACAGAGCCAGAATCCTTCCCTCATGCTGGCCTCGGGCCTGGCCGCAGCAGCAGAGCTGGGTCTCCTCCCAGGACGGCCAGGCTCACTCAGAATCAGCCGAATGGACCGGCGCTCAGGCCTCCCTTAGGCAGCCGCCGTGCTTCAGGGAGCCTGAGGCCTCAGAGGGACGGATCCCTCTGCATTTCCCTCGTCCAGGATCTGGGGAGGGATGCAGGATGGGATGGTGGCTGTCCGCCGGTTCAGGTCTGGCTAGGAATGAATCGGATGGCGTTGTCTCCGGTCACTTTCGGGAGAAAGTGAACGAACCCACTTACAGCTGGAGAGGCCCTGGAGAGTCTGACCCAATCTTTCAGCTCAGAGATTGAGGTAGGCCGCACCCAGAACCACTGGAAATGTTAACAGCAGGAGTTGGGTGAGGACTCGAAGCCTGAACTTGTTCTCACGGGTCCTGCGTGGCTCCCAGGGAAATCCACGAGGCCTCAGCATGAGACACTGAGGCTGGTAGAGAGGCTCCAGTGATGCCTCACAGGCCCCAGGGCCACAGGAAACAAGTGCTTCGGATGTGGCCGCCACGGGGACAGACAGCAGGGCAGGGATGTCAGAGGTGGCGGAAGACCGCTTGTAACTAAGTGGCACAGGCTGGCCTGTGCAGCAGTGTTTGGAAACTGAAAAGACAAAGACGGGGCCGCTGGGACGGGCGTAAGGAAAAGAGGTCACCAGGTAAGTTTTGTCTAGCTTAAAGGATAGGGAAGCTGGTCCACCAGGAGGCTGGCTGACATTGCGTTCCAGCCCAGGCCATGTTCGTTAGGAAATGTGGATAAAAGGTATGTGGTGCGTGTGCAGTTGCATTGTTGAGACCTGATTTTCCGGTCTAAAACTGACGCAAAATACCAAGTGGGTTGAGTCTCAGCTAGGATGGGCATGAGAGAGTGCCAGCGTCTGTGAAGGGCTTCTGGGAGGCAAGTGCAAAGACCCACACGTGCGTGCGGCCACAGTGCGTGGCTTTTCCTCTGCTGCCTTTACACATTCTTAAGCATCTGTAAATTTTTACACACTGCTGAAATTCACATTTTATTGAAGCAAAAACTTCCCTTTCAGAATTGTATCTTAACACAATAGCATTTCAAGGGGGAAAAACTGATTCCATTTCTTTTTTTTTTAATTTTATTTTCTTTGTGAACATACTGTACAGACGGGTTACAATTACATGGGCAGGATAATGCGTACATTTCTTACCAAGCATTGCAGCCTCCTCCTTTGGTTTACCCTTCTGATTCCATTTCTAAAGACTCCTCGCCCCCTCCTCATGGCTGCTGCCCCCACCCAAATTCTCACAGCCCTGAGCATTCTTGTCTTTTCTCCTCTGGGAGAAATATACAAATTCCTCAGCTGTGGTATAGGATAAAGTGGTAACTTCATAAAGGGGTAACTCAAGTACTTCCAAAAAAAAAAAAAGTACATCCAAAGGGAAAAAAATAAGAAGAAAAACAATCAAGAGGTAATATATATTCCACACTACATAAGTGCAAATTCTATACCATATATTCAAGGCCAAGTTAAAGTTTGCTGTTGTGTCTCAGTAGAATATTCAGAGTTTGTATTTCTCTGCAGTGTGAAATTCATGGGTTTTCCCAGCCTTCTCTTTGTTTAAATACTCAGCCAGTGTTGGAAATGTGCTAGCCTGTGTGTACATGTGCCGATTTCATATAATTCTGCTCTCCTTCCCACTTCTCACTAGAAATCTCAGAAGCCCAGGGCAGAATCTAATTTGCAGATAATTTTTAAACTCAAATACAAGTCACGTCATCAGAGCAAACATTGCTCTTTTGAATTTAAACAATTTTTTCCTAAACCAAGATGTATTGTCATTTCCAGATTTACAAGTATCTGGTTATCATAACCACAGAAAGACAGCTTATTAGTTTTAACTGTTGGATAAAGGCATGTAGCATTTTCAAGATTTCTGGTTTCACCCTTTTAACCCAAAGAATAACTATAAATAGAGGGTAAAGTCTGGGATTTCCATAGCTAAGTGCTGCCATAAATAGTTTTAAACATTTTCCCACTTCATGCTTTCTAAAAGAACATTCTCCACTTCCTTTCTTGGATAACCTCTGGGAATACATGGAGACCACATTCAGAATTTTATTAAGGCAGCTGAACAGGACATTTAATGAACCTGCTAGCAACACCAAACCATTCCTCAGATACTAAAAACCATGAGACTGAAAGGGATTTAGAAAATTGATTCATTTTAAAGAGATATTTAAATGTAGGAATTTCTGCAGAAGAGTTAAATCCGACACTAATATTGTCATCCATTTTCTCCTGCTACCAGGAATTTTTATGTATAAGAAAATGAAGCGCAAATTACACATTCACTTAACAGTTCTTACTTGGGTATAATGTCCTCTTGTTCATCTCAAAACACAGCTATAAGTTTGAGTGGCTACAAAATGAGGGAAAATACATTTCCTTCTATTTTCCTTATATATCAACATCCAGGAAAACAAGTATGAATTCACCTTATCAGTCGTCCAGATGGACTGTCTTCTTAAAGAGTTTCTCTAAGACATTTGTAAAATAGGCTCCAAAACTGTTGGCTCTGAAATGCGTTCCGTGCTGCTGGTTAGAGCAGAGCTGGACTCAGCTGAACTACCTCCTCTCTCCAGGATGCCCAATGCCTGCCTTCTAGCGTCCTCTGCTGGTGGTTATTTCTGTCCAGGAAGAAAACAGAATTAGCCAGTCTACAAAATGGAAGAGAAAACATGCAAAGGAAGAATGACAATGGAAACAGGTAATGTCAGAGAAAAATATTTTCCTCTATTATCTTTTGGTGAAAAAAAGGAGGTCCGCAATAGAAGAACTATAAAGGTGTTTATTAATGATTAAAAATATCACACTTCATGAGCAGTTTTAGATTCACAGAAAATATTGAGCAAAAAATAGAAAATGTTAAGTGGGATGCCAGTTGCTCACGCCTATCATCCTAACTACTCCGGAGACTGAGATCTGAGGACGGCAGTTCAAAGCCAGTCCGGATGAAAACAACTGTTAAGACTGATCACCAATTAACCTTGAGCAAAGAAGCTCAGAAACAGTCGTCAAGCTGTGTTCGCATCAGGACTGACACACAAAAGTAGAAAATGGCCAGGCACAGGTGGCTCACGCCTGTAATGCTTGTTACTCAGGAGGCTGAGATCTGAGGATCACAGTTCAAAGCCAGACTGGGCAGAAAAGTCTGTGAGACTCTTATCTCCAATAAACCACTAGAAAACCGGAAGTGGTGCTGTGGCTCAAGTGGTAGAGTGCTCGCCTTGAGCTGAAGACCTGAAGGATAGTGCCCAAGCCCAGAGTTCAAGCCCCACAACCAACAAAAAAAAAAAGAGAGAGAAAAGAAAAGAAAAGAAAATGTTACCATAAACCCAGGAACACACTCACCTATTTTTAATATCCTGCATTGGTGTTAGTGAACTTGTCACAATTGGTAGGCCAATATTCATGTTTTATTATTAACCAAAAGCCCATAGTTGAGAGCAGGAGGCCACTTTGTGTGCTATACATTATGTAAGTTCGGACAGATATAATGGCAATGACCACCATTATTATGTTCTATAAATTAGTTTCACTGGCCTAAAAGTTCCTCATGCTCCATCTGTCCATTCTTCCCTGACCCTGGAAAGCATTCATCTCTACTTGTTCCATAGTTTTGCCTGTTCCAGAGTATCATTTTGTTGAAGCCATTCACTGAATGGCTCGTTCCATGTGCAGTTCTGAGGTGGCGGGGGTTTCATCTTCTAGAGGAAGAGGTTGCTCATGTTCCTTTTGTTCCTTAAAGATGTTCTACTGGGGGCTGGGAAGGTGGCTCAGTGGTAGAGTGCTTGTGTTGCATGCATGAGGCCCTGGGTTCGATTCCTCAGCACCACATAAGCAGAAAAGGCTGGAAGTGGTAGAGTGCTCGCCTTGAGCTGAAGAACTGAGGGACAGCGCCCAGGCCCAGAGTTCAGGCCCCAGGACTGACCAAAAAAAAAAAAAAAAAAAGTTCTACTGTCCTCTGTCCTCTATGTTTCCACCTATGTTTCCACATATTTTCCCTATATTATGCAATTGATTTTTAATCTTACCACACCACTATTCCTCCTGCTCTTTTTCTCCTCCTCCTCCTTTTTCCATTATGCTGTTTCTTCAAGTCTATGCTGATTGGGACTCACTGAAATGTATATTTGCCCCAAATTTGATGTTTTCAACATGCCATCATTACTCTAATAATTTTTCCACACAGTGCTCAGGCTGATTGCATGCCTCTGGGGCACACTTCCGGTGAAGAAGCACGGGCTAGGAAAACACCCCGTAAATACCTCGCAAGCTGTAGTGTGCTAAGGGACAACACAAGGACAACACATGGCCCTTCTCTCTGGAAAGCAAATGTCCTCTTGAATTTATTCAACAGGATTTTGTTGACCTATTTCCTATACATCAGTCCAATCTGTAGACACATAACAGAAGCAAAATCATATCCTTCCTCTCTAGGGGCCTGCCTTGTAGTGAGGAAGAGGCAGGGAACAAAGACACACCATCACATACAAATAAATGTAATATGATATAAAGAGGGTAGGGGGCTTGGCACTAGTATTGCTCAACCATAGAAGTTAGAAACCTAGAACAAGATTAAACAAGTTCAACACCTAGCTCATTCTGCTTTTTGAAAAGTCCGATGTTGGTAATATACTCTGTGATATCAAGACTTCAAGTTCCCTTCATTTTATTGCTCTGCTGTATGTGCGTGCCAGCTAGCTGCTGGAGCTTTAGCTACTGTGTATACACACCCAGCAAGAAAGTGAAGGGCTCAGACCCACACACCACTTAGCATTTCATTGGCTGGTGGAGCCACCTAGCTACAGATGAAGCTAGAAGAGACAGTCTTTAATCTAGACTGTCGTGGGCTGGGAAGGTGGCTCAGTGGTAGAGCGCTTGCCTTGCATGCATGAGTCCCTGGGTTCTATTCCTCAACACCACATAAGTAAAAAAAAGCCAGAAGTGGCACTGTGGCTCAAGTGGTAGAGCGCT
>NW_012267290.1:3002600-3011659 GCF_000151885.1 Dipodomys ordii | reverse complement strand
CCAGGCCCAGAGTTCAGGCCCCACGACCGGACCCAAAAAATAAATAAATAAATAAAAATAAATAAAAAATAAAATAATCTAGACAGTCGTGTGCTTGGGTGAAAATTAAGGAGCCATTGTAGAAGAAGAGTGTGGATACAAGGTTCGCCAGAGAAGTCACTTAGGACAGTCAGGGACAGTTCTACAATTGAACAGGCAAGGAAAGAAATGAGGGGCAGCTCATATTTTGGGAAAGAGTATTCCAGAAACATGGAAGGCCTGGGCTTTGATGCACTGAAAGGAAATAGGGCAGAGCATCTGGTTCTTCAAAAGACTTTCCAGAGTAACTCACTACAGCGATAACGGCATCATCTTGATAGGAAGACTTAGAGGATTTGGGGAGAGGGTATTCTGGGGGGGACCTACTGGGGGGGGTCTGGGTTTTGCATAGGGCATCTAACTGGGACTGGGCATAAGGGTCACAGGCCGGGAGCAATGCTGGCCAGCAGAGCCTGCTTGGCCATGTTGGGGCTCCACAGCCCCATAGAGCTGCTCACCCATGAGGCAGATCACAATGACAGGGCAACCATGTATAAGGGCTGGGTTGTGAGGGGCACTGATCTGAGTAAAACCACGCTGATCCCAAGAAAGAGAGGCGACAGATGGTTAGCTATCTACTCCATCTAGGAAAGCACACAGCTTTCAACAGCCCACGGCGCCCCTTCCCTGCAAGTGAGATTCAATATTCAGTACCCAAAACATTTCTGTGCACAACTTTCAGAGCAGGGATACCTTGTTGTTTTGTTTGCATGAGTGGAAATGGGCCAGAGAGAAGCAGAGTCTGGGCTATGCTTTCAGGAATCGTTAGTACGCAGCTAAAAGGCATCCTCCTAGCGCAAAACCATTCTGTCCCTTCACAACGAAACAAGCTTCAACTTGCTTCTCGGAGGTGCCCTTCTGTTTCCAGTTCAGATGGTCAGCATACGATGATTCACAGGTTACGCTCAACTTTCTTCACGTAGATTTAGCCTCGATGGTGCCCTGGCCCTGAGTAACACACGAAAGCTCACAAGTCAAATTCTGTGTCTGTAAGACACAAACCACAAGCCTTCCAGCTCTGCTTTCTCCATGCTCTGAGGAGATTCTAGGACCCCCCAGGAACCAGTACATTGTTGGGATTGCTAACCTATCACTCTAAGTAAAAACTGTTCTACTTAGTATCATAATTTTCTAGCATATTTATGATATTAACTTGATTTTTTGATGTTTGTAATTGAATCCTGCCTTTTATTTGGGGGTAGGTTCTGTCTCTAAGAATATATAAAGATGTAGTGACAGTTTTAAGTGATTCAGGTTTCCCAAAAGCGTTCTGCCTCAGAAGGCTCCAAGAGTCTGGATGTGCATTGACAATGGCAAACCCCAAGTCTCAAGGAAGCTGCACGGGTCTTGGCTGAGGTAGAAGACCTTGAGAACACAGCAGCGATTCGGAAACAGCTTTTGCTAAAAGGCCCTGACCCACACCTGCAACCAAACATGAGCTAGAAGGAGGGTGAACGCGCAGCACAACAGCCTCCATTTCACCCCTGCCGCTTTCCCGAGTCATTCTCCCCTGCAGTCACCTCGGATTCCAGGAATGGACAGGGCTGAGCAATAAACGTCTTTACAACAAGGGGCGGGAACTGCTCCCAAGCAACGAGAACACACCTCACCCCAAATGAGGACAGCGGATGACGACGGGGCTACACCTTGGCACAGGAGTAGTGAACCGCTGCATGGGGGCCAGATTCCAGATACTTCCCTCCCGAAGGAATCATCTGAAGACAGCAATGAGAAGTCCTCACAGGACCGAAGCTGAGATAGCAATCACCCAACCTACTGTAGATGGACTGCTTCATCATCCACCATCTACCCAATTCTTCCTCCATCTACACCGAAGGCTCAGGTTGGATAAAAGCACGTTGCAGAAGAAGTGCGTCAGCGTTTGTGCTGACATTTAATTAGTAAATTATGATAGATGAGGAGGCATATAAAAGGTTATAGAGTAAAAGTGTATTTTCCAGATAAGGAGCCAGTGGCTCACGCCTGTCACCCTAGCTACTCAGAAGGTTGAGATGTGAGGATCACAGTTCAAAGCCAGCCCAGGGCAGGAAAGTCCAGGAGATTCTTATCTCCAGTTAACCACCAGAAAACAAGAAGTGGTGCTGTGGCTCAAAGTGGGAGAACTCTAGCCTTGAGTAGGAAAGTTTAGGGACAGTGCCCAGGCCCTAAGTTCAAGCCCCACAACTGACCCAAAAATAAGTGATATAGGAAACCTGGAGATGGGGAACAATGGATTGGATGATAAGCAATCGCATCCTAAGCTGCTGTTAACAGAATGGATTGTGACACCGGCAGCATCTTGATGACCGGCACACCACAGCCCACCATCCAAGGCCATGAACTCCCACACCAGACATGGAGGAGTTGATGACATATAACTAACTCTTTAGAGGATAATGACCTACTCACCCACTAACCCCAATCTATGGGACATATAACTAACTCTTTAGAGGATAATGACCTACTCACCCACTAACCCCAATCTCTGGGACTGACCAGACCAACGCCCTCAGGTCCACTATGGGTTTGAGGTCTTAGGACCTTCAGCCCAACATTCTTTCCTAAGCCTGCCTGCCCTGCTATCCAGAGGGCCCTCTTGCTTTGCTTTGCATTAATAAACCTGAAGTCTTTCTCCAATGAGACCAAGAACTTTCTGGCTCAGGATCTGGTGACCTGAATCTGAGAATGTATTTTGACAGCTTGTCCAAGAGAGTCAAGAGACCCTATTCAGAAGCAGAGGACACTGATATCATATTCAATACGGTGGACCATCTTTTCAGGCTTAACTCATTTCTTGCAAAACTTGCTGAGAAGTTTGAATGGAAGCCTTATCCCTCCAGACCTTGCCTATCACTTAGGTGTGTTCTTGCACTGTCATACATTTTGGAAGACCAAACAATTGTACCTTAAACTGCAATCACATTAGCATGGCAAGATTTTGAGTTCTGTGTATGTTCTTTTCCTGCTCTCTGTGTATTTTCTCTTTTTTGCAATCTCTGCTTGAACTACCATGGTTTTCTGCATAAGGTTATTTACCACTTTTGTTATCTTAGCCAGTACTAGCTGGAATGTAACACTCTTAGGCTCACACAAGTACAAAGGGAAACAAATGTGTGTAAAGGGTCTTTTAAGAATCGATGCTGCTGCAAAGTCTGCATTATATTTTCAGCTATGTTTAGACAGATTATCTTTGTTTTATTCTGTCATGGGAACCATGGGGTTAAAAAAGTAAAAGGAACAGTAAGTCAACAATGAAGAGATATAAAAACTATCAAGAAAGAGAAGAATTGTTTTGGGGTACTGGGGTTTGAACTCAGGACTTTGTACTTGCCAAACAGGTGCTCTGTCCTTGAGCTACAACAAAACAGCCCTTTTGCTCTGGCGATTTCTGAGACAGGGTCTCACTTTTTGCCCAGGCTAACCAAGACCACAGCTGCCTATTAGCGTTCTGCCTCAGCCGGGATGAGAAGCACACACCTTTACACTCCGCTCTCTCCTTTGGGGGAGGGGGGAAGGACGGCCTCATGAACTTTTTGTCCGACTGACCTTGAATCACAGTCCCCCCCAGTTCCACAGAAGGACATGTTTGATAAAAGAGCGTTTGTATGGCAAAGGAGTGTTCCAAAAAGGAAACAGGCTAGGGACAAGCCTTGGCAGCAAAAGCATGTAGCAAAAGGATGATGGCTGAGTTTATGATGGATATAATCGGTAGGAACTCAATGGTGACTTGATCCATTTATTGAAGGCACTAGATCCAGAATAGCAATTCTCGGAGGCAGAGGAAGATAAAGAAGTGCATGTCACCTGTATGTAATTTTCCACACTTTGCACCAGGGATGTAAAGGATCTTATGGGAAGGTGTCTGTCCCCCAGACCTCCCCTCTGAGCTAGGGAAATGGATGGGCCAAGAGGCTATGAGGCGTTCATTTACTCATCACAACCATAACTGAGACAGCTGTCCATTCCCTATTCCAACAGGAACAGGGGAAAAAAACCCAACTTACCACTATACAATCTACCATCTTCTTGCCTTCATCTAGAAGAGGAAGCAAGGTGCTGACTCTGCACCCAAAGACCAAACACCTTAAATTAGCTCTCTAAAAGTTTATATAAGGCCAGTGGCTCACACCTATAATCCTAAGTACTCAGGAGATTGAGATCTGAGGGTTGCAGTTCAAAGCCAGCCTGGGCAGGAAAGTCAGTGAAACTCTGATCTCCAATTGGCCACAAGAAAACCAGAAGTGGCACCATGGCTCAACTGGTAGAGTGCTCGCCTTGAGCTGAAGAGCTGAGGGATAGCGCCCAGGCCCAGAGTTCTAGCCCTAAAACCACCAATGTGTGTGTGTGTGTGTGTGTGTGTGTGTGTGTGTGTGTGTGGTGTGTGGTGTGTGTGTATATATGTATGTCTATATATAGACATATATATATATATTTACTTTAACCTAGGGTAAATTATTAAAGATCATGCTAAAATGAAAGAAACACCTTCTGATTATTACTCTTTAAAGAGCTCTATTTAAGCATCTACAAGGTCACTCGTCATAAATGGAGGTCCTGCTCCCTCTTAGGCCTAACAATTTGTCCCAGCATGCCTCCTCTTAGCCAGCAGAGAGCTCTGGGTGGTCCTGGAAAGAGGCCTGAGTTGCCATTCTGGGGGTGACACAGACACATCCTCCCCAGACTCTAAAGTTAATTGATCAATCAGTGAAAGGAAAGCAAATCCCCTGTCAGGGTACAGTGGTCAGAGAGCGCCAGCCCCACTGGCGTCCTCAGGAGACCTCCAGGGACGGGATAATCTCAGCGAATTAGAGCAGCTATCTTCTTCTCCTTCTTTGCTTCCTTCCTTCTCTTGTGTCCAGGCACAGCATGACCTAAACAAGACAGGTAACGTCATCAGCATTCTGGATGCTTCTCCCTTAGAATGTTGGAATTCTGAAAGAAAAAGGATGATTTTCTACTATAATACTACATGGCCCAAATACAAATTAGAAAGTGGAGAGGTGTGGTCTATAGATGGGAATCTGAAATGTCCTACTCTTCTATCAAACCCATATTGCAAAAGGCAAAGAAAATGATCTACAATTCCACAGTTATAATTTCAAAATCAATTCAAATCTAAAATTTATTATGCTCATACACTCACACTGGAGGAACCATTATGATGATTTTCGTGGCTCCAAAGAGACCCCATATTAAACTGCTAATAAACAGATCTTCTCCTAGTGTTGACCACATGGGTTGTAATTTACACTGGGACAGAATGTGCTCCAACTCATGCCCAAATGTAGGGCAGTGGATAGCTACAGATCGATATGGAGACAAAATTTGAGTTAAAAATAAAAAGGCGAGGCTAATTCTGGGCAAGCAACCATCCTCGTTGGGAAGATACTGTTTCTGTCTCTGTCCAGCAAGAAAATTTGCTTGGGTGCTTGCTGGTATGCGTGCTCTAGGGTCCACCCTGTGTGCCACAACTAGAAAACTCTGCCAAAAGGAACAAACGAAAGGTAAAGACAATGACCTTTACCTGGGCAAAATAAAAACCAGTAATAATACCTTCCCCGTGCAGGGTTATTAATACTAAGCAGTATACACTGCTAGCATAACAGGTACTTAGAAACTGCTTTTGCTAAAAAGCATGAACTCTTTACCCAGGCCTATGAGTTCATCAGAAGGAGGAAAACAAAACAAACCACTAAAACTTGGCATTTCTACCTCCATTTTGCATTTGTCTCTTTACACTGATTCTTTCTCCCTTGCAATCACCTTGGGTTCCAGGAAGGACAAGAGTGATCAATATCATCTTTACCACGAGAACTGAAACAAGCTATGCCAAAGGAAAGGAACAGCAGAGTCTTAGGTAGAGTCTCATAAATGAGGACAATTACTTATTATAAAGTTGCTCTGGGCCAGGACTCATCCCACAGGATCCAGATTGCTCAACTCAGGTGATGACAGATACCCTGAACCCAAACTCAGATAATCACTAGGTTACACCCTGCCTGGACTTGTTTAACTGTTCATGATTCTCCAGCTCATGTCTATACCTGGATGATGGGAAGGCTTACTTGGGCTGAAATGGCAACAGAATGTCCATGCTGCATTAATAAATCTCCTTTCTCTGCCCTCACCATTCCCAGTGTATCTGATGTATTGGGATGAGACAGACATAGGTGAAACCTTCAGTGTTTGGGCCTGCAGCTTCAGTGACACCAGGAAGAGACTTAAAATAATAAAAGAAATTAATTTCATTGGGTGAACAACAGTAGGGCCCACAACCTTAAAACAACAACGGAAGAGTTTAAACAAAAACAGCCTGCATGGGTAGAAAGAGTGCTTCTAGACGCCACAGGTAAGTGATGACAAATGCATGTACCAGGGTGGTGAGGAGCAGGGTGGTCGCCTCCCGCCTCTGAACAGTTGTCCAAGCAGTGTCCAGGGGGCCCCACCATACAAACTGGCTGCATGCCAGAACTGGATGTTCTTGCCCTGTGGCTGAAGACACCACATGCTCTGGCTGTACAAGGCATGGGGAAATCCGTTGGGAGCCAATGGAAGCTTCATCCCTAGTGGCTATTCATAGTGCCAGAAACCCTCTGCAGGTTGCCAGGGAAGGAGAGCTGCCAAAGGTCCTACTTGGTGAAGGCCCTCCATGTGTTACACTGCCAGCATGCCTTACAGGATTGACCCACGGGTACAACGCTGGCACAACGAGTATGGCTGCACCCAACCACATCCCAGTGTCCCTCAGGCCACTCTGTGGGAGGGAACCCACGCTTGGTGCTGTTAGCCCAGACAGAAACCTGCAGTTGGGAAAGAAAGAGGCCCCAGGGGAGAAGCACTGACCTTGCTTTGTTAACTAGGATCTTCATGCTGCTTTGGACCTTGCCAGTGCTTAATCTGGTATTCCTTTAGCTGCTGAGTGCCAAGACCAGCTCATGTTCACCTGGAATGGACAGCAGTGGATCTTCAGAGCCCTTCCAAGGTTCTTGACACAGTCCCCCCATTTTCTGTGGGATGATATCTTGGAACCTTAATTTGAAAAAAAAATCTGGAAGATATACAAGTATACTTAAATGAGGGGGGATGGGAAGTTTCCATGAAATTTCTCAGGCTGCCAGCCGTAGTGAAGGGAAGCCTTTGGCTGATGTACCAAGAAAACATCAACAGCTGGCACCTATACATCAGGCTGCCATGCCATTCTGTTCCACCATCTCAATCTCAGCTGTCACCCCTACTAGTTTCTTTTCTTTTTTTTTTTTGTGTCCGGTCATGGGGCCTGAACTCTGGGCCTGGGCGCTGTCCCTCAGCTCTTCAGCTCAAGGCTAGCGCTCTACCACTTGAGCCACAGCGCCACTTCCCGCTTTTTTCTTTTTGCTTATGTGGTGCTGAGGAATTGAACCAAGGGCCTCAGGCATGCAAGGCAAGCACTCTACCACTGAGCCACCTTCCCAGCTCACCCCTACTAGTTTCTAAAAAAAAAAAAAAAAAAAAAAACAGTTTCTAAAAAAAGGGATCCATGACATTGATCCCTTAGAAGAAGATAAGGTCTTTTAAGTGGAGGAATGATGAGTCAGGCAGAGTTAGAAAACCTGATGGCTGGGCATGATGGTTTGAGCGTAGACAGGGAATCATACCCTGCACTGCTAACACTAACAGGACGTTCAGTACAGCAAATAGGGTCTTGTTGACCTGTAGATCCCAGTCTGCGAAAAAAAATAACAGTCCATCTGACCATCCAAGATCATGAGGAGGCGTGATGCCTAATTCCTAATACATTAACTCACTTGTCTAGGACTGACCTGATGTCTGCAGACCCAAGAAAGCTGACCTCTAGGGCAGCCCTCTTTCCTGAGCCTGCCTACCTTTCCATCCGGGGTCTTTTACTTTACTAATTTTAGCTTTACATTAATAAACCTAGTCCTGCTTCAATCTTCGTATCTGTCCTCGAATTCCTTCTCTGCCAGACCAAGAACTCTGTGGCCCCCAGACCAAGTGATGTGAATACAGTAACAATGTCACTACTCCAAAGCTGGGTTCAAATACCTATGCTCCCCCCCCCACTCCCACTGTCCCTAACAGCCTCTGCATTAATAAGTAAATGCTTCTCTGTCCTTCACTACTGCCCTGAATGTGACCAGATCAGTCACGGTGGGAACTCCAGAGTTGGGCTTCTAGTTACAAAACTCTAGTTCAGAAACACTGACAACGAAACAGATGATTTATTTTAATTAAGATCCACTGAGAAATGCATGTTTTAATAAACCTTGTTTGGTTAACAATCAGATTTTTGTGACACAGTGATTATTGTTAACAAGTGTGCTATGATAGCTCAATCTAGAAGAATTATCAGGTCTCAGGACTCTGATACAGTCGGATCAATAAGACTGATGTAAATTCCATTAAAAATTCTGTGGTCTAATGGAATAAGAAGGGTTTCCAAGGAGAAAGATGTGCGATGTAAAACTTCCCACTTGTAAAAGCTGAAGGTTTTATAACGGTGGGTATAAAATCGCCATGTTAACTTTTAGCCCACGGAGTCCATTTCCAAATGGCAATGCAACTCAGTGGAACCTTAAAACAAAAAACACAACTGAGTTTATGACAAAACTTCCGATCTCAGCGGGCGCTGGCGGCTCCGGAGGCTGAGCGCTGAGGATCAGGGTTTGAGGGTCCGTGAGACTCTCACCTCCAACAAACCACTCAGAAATGGCCAGAGCGGAGCTGTGGCTGCAGAGGCTCGGGGCGGTGCCCGGGCCCCGAGCTCAGGCCCGGGGCACGGGGAGGGGGACCCCGAGAACCCAGGCTTCTTCGCGGGAGGACGCGGTGCGCCCCGCCCCTCGGGTCCGAGGGCCTCTGTGGGCCGGGCCTCCGCGCGGCCTCTGGCTGGAGGGCTCGGCCCAGGTCATCCCTGGCGCTAGAGAGGCCCCCGGGGGTCAGCGCGTCCCCGGGGTCCCGCCCGCCGCTTCCGGCAGTGCCCGGCG
>NW_012267290.1:2994689-3001065 GCF_000151885.1 Dipodomys ordii | reverse complement strand
CCCCCCCCGTGGCCTCTAAACTCGGCCCCAGGCAGGTAGAGCCGGGGCGGCGATCAGCCGCCGGGTGCACACGTGCAGGTCCACAGACAGGTCCGGATCCGAGACCGCCTCGCCCCGGGCCGGGCAGGCGCCCCGCCGCGGGTGTCTGTGCGGGAGGAACCTTGGACGGGCCCGGAACCCCTTTTGGATTAGGGGGGCTTGGGGAGAGAAGAAAACACCCCACTGCTGGGAGTCCGTCTCAGGAGAGCAGAATGGGACCTCATCAATTCAGGCCGAGTATTCCCGCCCAGCCCCTCACTGGACCGCTGGGTGCTTAACTCCCCATCACAGGACACCCTAGACCACGTCAGTCACCTCCCGGGGAGACTGCACTCCGTGTGGTAGGTTATTTTATTTCCAGGGAAAACAATGGAATACGTCCCAGGTAGTAAAACATACACTCTGCCTTTGGAACACTTAGTGTTTAGGGATTTCTTATTTTTATAAAAGATTGTAAACACTTGATGGTAAAAAAATTACCCATATTACTGCAGACTACAGATGTCCAATTTTTTATTTCCTAGCAAGTGCTTTCTGAGACAATCCTGAGATTTTTTTTTCTCTTATTAGTACCGTAAAATGGCCCTATAGGAAGTGGTGCTGTGGCTTAAGCGGTAGAGCGTACGCCTTGTGCTGAAGAGCGCAGGGACAGCACCAGAGTTCAAGCCCCAGGAACGACAAAAAAAAATGGCCCTGTATCCATTGATAATCTTCATTTATTTATAAATCGATGTCTGATAACCTTTAAGTATAATCCACATTCTTATCTTGATAAAAGTTTATTGGGGATTCTGGAACTGCATACTAATCATTAAAGGTAGACTAGGAACATTGAATAAGAATATTAGGTGCAAGACTGATTGTTTTTTAAATTTTATATTCATTGTGTTTTTTATGCCAGTACTGAGGCTTGAACTCCTGGCCTAACTCATTTGGCTTTTTCATTCAAGGCTGGCACTCAACCAACTGAGCCACAGCTCCACTTCTGGCCTTTTGCTGATTGATTGGAGATAAGCATCACATAGACTTTTCTTCCCCAATTAGTTTCAAACAGCTAGGATCACAGGCCCATGAGAACCCAGGAATTTCTTGTTCTAAATGTTTCGGGGGCTGGAGCAGAAAAAAGTTACGTGCTGTTTAGTAACTATACCTTATTTAGTATATTAGTCCTTTTGTCCCCTAGAATTTAGGTATCCCATGTAGACAACGCCATCATTTTTTTTTTTTTTTTTGGTCGGGCATGGGGCTTGAACTCTGGGCCTGGGGGCTGTTCCTCAGCTCTTCATCTTAAGGTGAGCTCTCTACCACTTGAGCCACAGCGCCACTTCTAGTTTTCTGGTGATTAATTGGAGATAAGAGTCTCACAGACTTTCCTGCTGGGGCTGCCTTTAAACCGTGATCCTCAGATCTCAGCCTCCTCAGTAGCTAGGATGACAGACGTGAACCACTAGCGTCCATCTTCCATCCAACTTTTTTATAGTTTCATTTCATGTGAAATCAATGTGAGAAAAAATGAATATGTTTAAATATAAGACCAAATGAAAGATTTATAGAGACATTGTACTTTTACTATATGCCTATTGATTTTCATTAATAACATTATCAATGAGATTTTTTTTTTTTTGAGACAAGGTTCCAGCCTAACCTGGAACTTGTGATCCTACTGGCTCTATTCCTTGAGGGCCAGGATTGCAGTCTTGTATCACTGTACCCAGTTTGATTAAAATTTTAGTTTTCTTGTTTTGCTAAGAAACTTTAAAAGATTTATTTCATAGGTTTTATTTACAAGGCTAGAGATGATTCTTTTATGCAGTGTATAAGTATAGTTTTTATTTCCAAAGTTTTAGTAACTGAAGAAAATATATGTTTTTAAATAAAAGATCATCAAATTACAGACATTAAAGAATTGTATTTTTATTTTTGTCACCTATTTATTAGCACATGTTGTTTATGCAGAGAGCAGTTTCCTTGTGACATTTCCACTTGTTACGTGTTAAAGTGTACTTCAGTCTCATCCCCTCTATCACTTTCTCTCCCTCTTCCTAAAACAGTTTCAGCAGGTTTCATTGAAGTGATGTTTTTAATTAGAATTTTTTAATAATGATACTTTTGTGTCCTTTCATTCTTGGTTTTTAAAAAGTGTTTCACAGTACTTGTCTCAGAGTATTTTGTTTTGCATAGGATTTTTAAACTGCAGAGAAGTAGGTCCGTGAGGTGGGTCATCAGAACTTGGCAGGGAAAGGTACTCGAAGATTCCATTGCAGTCTAGGCAAACGTCTGTTCTTTCCTAATTTCATATGGACTGCTGTTGCTAACATGGCTCTTGGTAATTTATCCTTTTGGGTCTTTTCAGAGTCTTTTACCAGTATTGAAACTCCACGGAGCACTATGTATTCCTTTAGAATAAGTAATGGGAATTTTGTTTTCTGCCTTTCTCTTAATTTGAGTCTCATGAAAATCCACCTGTCCCCTTGCCGTTGTGCGAGTCCTTGATTCCAGTTGCCTTGCCCTTTGTTTTGGCCGCCATAACTTCAGACTTAAATTTGTTCTCACAGTTCTGGAGGCCAGAAGTCTGAAGACAAATGCAGGCTGGGTTACATTCCCTCTAGGGTAAGAATCTGTTCTTTGTCTCTTTCAGCTGCTGGTGGCTGTCCTCATTCCTGGACGTGGGGCCACATCAAGCCAATCTCTGCCTCCCAGTCAGTAGTGTTTCCGTCTCAGAAAGGCTCTCCAATCTCCCTCTCCCTTTGTTTGCTAAGGACACTTGTCAGAGGGCTAAGGCCCCACCTGTACAATCCAGGATGAGCCCTCACCTCAAGACCCTTAATCACACCCATTCTTAGCATCAGGTGTAACTAAGAGAGGCCACGCCGTACAGGGTGCCTAGAAATGAACACTGTAGGTCTGTCTGGTCGGTGTCATGTTATTTCTTAGTATTTGCATATTAACATATTGGGTCTTTGGTCTTTGCTTTTATATTTTTCATACTAAAATAAAAGGCACCTGATTTCCTATGGCTAAACTTACTTGAAAAATAATTTCTCATAATATTTTAATTTTTTATTTATCAATTTATCTTCACTTCTTAAGTAGAACATTTGATTTGTTATTTTATAGTGTATTCCACTTAATAACCAGCTTTTTCATGGTTTGGTGCTCTCTAATTATTATTGAAATGTGAAGTTACCATCTTCTGCAGTATGCCAAAACATAAAACAACCCAGAAGCCTGGAGTCATGTTGAGACATCTCCTATGTAATATGGTAATAGATGATACACATTCATGTTGAGACTTCTCTTATATTTAATTGGTGAAGGCATTGGCATTTGATTTGTTCACCATGTTAAATGTGTGTAGAACTTAAGTGTGGTCTGATTGGAGATTCAGATGTGGGGGCCATTTGTGTCCTTGAGCCGGAGCTGATGGCCAGCTGGGAGGCCACACAGGAAATGGGAGCGCTGGCAGCAGTGGCTAGACCTGAAAAAGGAGTGATTTTATCACCATTTTAGTTCAGCTTCAATCAGCTGAATTTGTTTGGATTTACTTTATGCTTTCCATCAGTGGTTTTGACTACTAATGTTCTCTCTCCCAAATGCTAACATAAAAGAATAGGATGTGAAAATATCCACTCATTTATTTTACTTTTGAAATAGAGTCCTACCTGTAGCCCAGGATGCACTCAAATAGCTCTCACCTCAGCCTTCTGAGTAGCTGGGATTACAGCCATGTGCCACCATATTGTTTATATAAAATACACTTAACACTTTCCTGTTGACCAGTATTAAGTACAAATTCGTTTGAAAAATACTGGAGGTGAAATAAGTAATGGAAATCTAAGATTTTTGTGTTTGTATAATGTATTGAGACAATTGTTAACTACTGAAGTGATTCTTGCTTTTTTTTTTTTTTTTTTTTTGCCGGTCATGGGGCCTGAACTCAGGGCCTGGGCGCTGTCCCTCAGCTCTTCAGCTCAAGGCTAGCGCTCTACCACTGGAGCCACAGCGCCACTTCTGGCTTTTTCTGTTTATGTGGTGCTGAGGAATCGAACCCAGGGCCTCATGCTTGCAAGGCATGAACTCTATCGCTGAGCTATCTTCCCAGCCCGTGATTCTTGCTTTTATGGAACAGTTTCAGGTTCCTCAGAAACAGTGAAGACTTCCTATCTAGAAACCACTTAAAACTGGTTCTTTCCTGTAGTGCTGTCTCATCAAAGTAGTTATAGATGAGTAAGTTAAGTTTGCATTCTGTACCTTGCTGAAAAGCAGCTAAACTCCTGGGATTAAGTATGTTTATTTAGAATGGAAGGTACCTCATAAGTCATCTTGTCCAACCCCTCTTATCATACATTCTTCCTAGATATCCAATCTCTTCTAGGGTCTGTGGTCTTAACTAGAATGTGAATTTTTGTCCGTAGCTGTATTTTTATTTTTCTCTGCTTATTCTTTGTCCACATGACCCTTTACAAAGACCCTAAGTTAACTTGTGGCTTAGGTGGGGCCGAAGGACTGGGCAGGCCCCGGAGTGCCTTCATGTTTGCCTTTGCTTGCTTAAGCGTAAGGGGGAAACCTCTGATATAGGAAATTAGACATTGCCCAATCAAGTACAGTTCTAGTCTAACAAATCTGGCTAGGAAACTTGTTTCCTTATGAGACATAAGAAAAAAGGAGAGGAAAAAAATAACTAGAACTTTGTTTTTACAGTTTATAAATAAATACCTCTGAACAAATCAGTTATTAAGCTTACATTTGTGTAAAGCTCTTTAATGCTTTATTTTCTATTTTATATCACAGATGTAATAAAACAAACACTGCCAAAATATTTTAAGAAAGTTATGTCCCACCCCATCCCCCGCTGGAACCACCACCTTAGATAGTTTTCTTGAGTATGCAAAACTTGAATTTTCTCCCCTTGGTTCTGTGGCTTGAACCCAGAGCCTTGTACAGGCTAAGCAAGCACTTGGCCATGGATCCACTGCATATCCTCATTCCATTTTGTTGTTGCTGTTTCAGTGCTGGGGACTGAACTCAGGGCCTGTGCGTGGTAGCAAGTGCTCTACCTGAACTACATCCCCAGCCCTGATGTTCTTGCAGTAGTATTAAATAAATAAAGGAATTGTGGGAAGACTCCTTCATTAAGCTTACTTCTCAAAGGGTTCTGATATGCATACACATAGCTTACCTGCCGTTTCTTACCAGTATGTCGAATTTTGAGGAACTAAACTGAGTTGATACTTGCATTAGAGTTTTGCTTTAATATTTTCTCATTTTGGTCCTTAAAACAGGCTGACAGGGCTGGGATGTAGCTCAGTGGCAAAGCGCTTGCCTAGCAAGTGCAACGTCCTGGGTTCGATCCCCAGTTCCAAAAAAGAAAAGACCAAAGCTCAGGGCCAGCACCCCGGGTTCAAGCCTCAGGACTGGCATACACGTGCGCGTGCGCACACACACACACACACACAAAAGATAATGTTCAGGTGTTCAGGGTAGTGGAAAGAGTGGACATTTGAGATTGAACAGAATTTCAGGACCATTTTAGAAGTAGCTGATAGAGCTTTGTGATTAGATATTAAAGAGCAACATTTACTGAGTACTGCTGTGTCCAAGTGTTGAGGAACTTGGGCACGAGCAGTTGACGTCTGCAGTGTTCAAGCCAGGATTTAATCCAAGGCTGGCTAGCCTGAGGGCCCATGTTCTGAAGATACTTTATCTCGTGCTGTGATTATATTGGTTGAAATGAGTTTCTCGCTCTCAGTATTTATGCTGTGACCAACAAGGACAAGGAGTTAAAATACATGCTCATCTGAAAGTGATGGAGCGTTGCTTATTCACTTTGTGATACAGAGCTCAAGGAATTCTTTAAGGTAATGACTTGTTTGAGTTATTCAAGAATGCTGTACTGTTATAGAGTACTTGGTTTGAGTCCAGCACAGGTAACACAGTACCATGGTGTGGTTGGGGTAAAAGACCCTTGATAGCTAATGCAATGAATGTGAGGGCTTCTGGGGCTTAGCATTCAAGCTGTCTATGTTCTGTCCTGGCAGTCTACTCTAGTCTTTGGTTTCACTGCAGCCCAGCTGCTCCTCCCCCCTCCTTCTCTTTTCCTTCTAGTATCAAGATAATTTCAGCAGTTATCTAACTCAAGCCCCAGCTGTCCTTTGCTTGTCATGACTTCACCCCTTCTCAATGTCACCATTACTTTTTTTTAAGAAGAGAAGGTTTAATAATTGATAAAAAATGTTCAGAAATATTCAAATCAGAAATGCTTTAGAATGTGTACCATGAAGTCAATACTTCTCAGTAAGTAGGGAAGGTCAGACCTCTTTAATGGAAGAAAAAAAAA
>NW_012267290.1:2969182-2994273 GCF_000151885.1 Dipodomys ordii | reverse complement strand
CAAGCCCTTTTTTGTTTCTTTTAGACAAGAATATTTCAACTATCACTCAAAGTTTGGTAGCACATTCTTTAGTAGGTCCTTAAGGCAATGTATTCCAACTAATGTACAATTTGATTGGATGTTAACTTTTAAAACATCACCTCAAAATATATGCTCAAAATAATGCCCTAACAATAGCCTTTTTAAAATGTAGTCTGATGTTTCATAAAAAATGCTTTATTTTGTGGCTTTATTATAGTAGCGCTTATTAGCACCACTATAGTTAAGGGTCTACCACATTTCCATCACAAACACCTATTTCTTAGGAGCTCATCATCACCATTACTTTTATGTAACTAATTTAATGTATATCTTGTCCCCTCTGTAGGACTGACCTCTTGTTGGTGACAGAAGAGAAAATGAGGACTTTCCCCTTTAACAGTGAGGGCAAGCACTCTACAGAGAGTACAACTCTTGAGTTTCTCTGAAAGCTTAGATGAATCTCGGTGGGAATTCTTTTTTTTTTTTTGTCGGTCGTGGGGCTTGAACTCTGGGCCTGGGCGCTGTCCCTCAGCTCTTCAGCTCAAGGCGAGCGCTCTACCATTTGAGCTACAGCGCCACTTCCGGTTTTCTGGTGGTTTATTGGAGATAGGAGTCTCACGGTCTCTCCTGCCCAGGCTGGCTTTGAACCGCGATCCTCAGATCTCAGCCTCCTGAGTAGCTAGGATTACAGGCGTGAGCCACCAGCGCCCGGCCGTCGGTGGGAATTCTTAAATGGTCCTGGTATTTGCTAAACGTTTTATGTCACATGGTTTACAAGTCTAGTGAGTCTTTTGAAACATGAATTCTACTCTTAGGACTAAGGCAAGAATGGGTGAGGTCAGAGGCTGTTAGAGAAGGGAGTCTGTACCACTCAGGAAGCAAGCTTTTGGTTACTTGTCAGTAAAAGCCAGTAGTTTCTGCAAATTTGAACCCATGCATGTCTCCAAGCTTGGTTTCATTTCTTGTACTTCTCTGTAGGAACTGGCACTCAAACCCGGAATAAAAGTGTTAACGTGGATATTTTAGAGGACTTGGTGCATATAAATAAGTGAACACTAGCTGTAAGTCAACTTGGCTTATTGCCTACCTTGGGTGAGAATTCCAGGAGCATGAAGAAATGAGGGCGATGATTCTTAGAAAGGAGAGGTGTATTAAGTTTTAGCTGCTCTTTAAGTGCTAATCAGACAGGGGCTAGTGTTTTAGACTAATAAAATAATCTCTGCCCTTAAGTTCACTAGCAAGGCACAAACAGAAAGGTGTCAGGTAAAGGAAAAAACCCTTGAATGTGTAATGAGATAAAGGCTAACATGAAAAGAGCCAAGAACTTTAGAAGTAAAAGAAGGGTACTACTGAGTCCCGGGGGGGGGTGGTGTTTAAACCCAGTGGGAGTTATGCTTATAATAAAATGATTCTCCTGAACTCTAGCTCTGTTTTTAGTGTGCATTGCTATAGGCAACTTTTTATGTTTCTTGTGGGTTGAAAACTGCATAAGCTTTAAATTCATGGAACCCCTTCTAACTTCAACATTTTCTCTTTGGAGTTTTTGCAGTCTAACTCAGGTTAGAACCTGAGTCTGATTTCCATTTCTTTGGTGCACTGTGTGTCAGGTTAGTCAATCAGCTTCTCAACCTCAGTATTCTCATCACTAAATGGATGGAATATTTTTGTCACACTAGTCTCCAAATTGTCTCCCTCAGTGATTTGGACATCGTAGATGCTGAGGGGAAAACAACAAAAAAACAAAAAAACCAGCTGTTTGTGGGTGGCTCACACCTGTAATCCTAGCTACTCAGACTGAGATCAGAGGATCACGGTTCATAGCCAGTCCAGGCAGAGAAGTTCATGAGACTGTTCTCTTCAATTTACTGCTTCCAAAAACCCGGATATGGAGCTCTGGTTCAAGTAATGCTAGCCTTGAGCAAATAAGCTAAGAGACAGCATCCTGGTGCAAAAAAACAAAAATAAAAAAAACATCCTCTAAGGATAGTACCAAGAGATACATATGCTGAGAACCTAAAATTTTATGATCTATAAATTTCTATTTGAATTTTCTGATACTTGTTTTACATTCTGTTTGTAAGCCAAATAATTTTGCTAATTTGATCTTATTTCAGAAGAGTATCATAATTTTACTGATCAATGAAATATTTCAAATTAGACCCCAAAAAATCACCTGTAGGATTTGTATGCTTACAGAAGAAATCTTTTACCGGTTAATTGATAATGTACACTTCCCTGTTGCTTAATGACAGTGACATGCTTTGAGAAACACTCCTAGGTGATTTTATTGTATGAATATCATAGTGTACTCATGCAGACCAGAGGACTTCGACTAATCAGTCTGTGTGGCCTCACGGTGCCATATATAGATAGAGTACACTAAAATAACCATGCAAGTGTGGTGCACCACATACAGAAGTCAGCAAGTATTCCTGAATGCCATGTGCTGTCTGTAATTGTATGTACTGTACTTCTGTGTGACTAGGGGGTAGTAGGCTTGGTGACATTAGCAGTCCGCAGGCACATACATAATATGTGGACAAGACCTAGGATAGCTATCATTACTAGGTGCTAGTTGGTTTTCAGTCTCTGTTATCGGTGAGCTCTGTTATCTGTAGCTTACAGGCTGTGGTTAACTGAATGTCATTCATTATGTGGTGTGTCACTATGTTTCACTGTGTAACAATTACATTTTAAGCTCATTTCAAGTGACTGTGAACAGTGTGAACTGCTGGTCCTGGGGCTTAAACTCAGAGCCTGGATGCTGCCGCTTTTTAGCTTTTGTGCTCAATGTTAGAGCTTTACTCCACTTCTGGCTTTTTGGTGGTTAATTGGAGATGAGTCTCACAGACTTTTCTGCCCAGCCTGGCTTTGGACCATGATCCTTAGATCTCAGCTGCCTAGGAAGCAAAGATTACAGGCGCAAGCCACCAGCTCCCAGCCTTCAGATGAGGCTCTAAAAACTAAGTGAACATCAATTTAAGCCATTACCAGGATGATTCACATATATTACATTAAGATGTACTGTTAATCATTTTACTTTGCTCTCACATCTTTTTAAGTTTCTAAGTCTGAAAGATTGTTTTTTTTTAAGTTTTAAATAGAAAAGGCTGCTCTATATTTTAGCTTGTTCTTTTTGAGTTCCAGTAGGTAGAGTAAGTAGTGGATGGAACAACTTGGAAAGGGTATCACCCTAATATCAGCTTTGAGATCAGGGGGTCTTTGAATAGCAGACTTGGTTTTCAAATACCTCAGCCCACCAAGGCAGGACCAGTGAGTCTTCAGGCACCCTTCTAATATCAGTGTGTGAAAACTGTCTGTTAGTGACTTACTTCCAGTGTCCCCTTATAGTCTATGGCCTAGTGATCTCTTAAGCAAGTTCTCTGTAGGAAAGAAGAGTCTGGAAGGTTCAGGTGTTGGCTTCAGCTTGGGGGCTAGACAGTCTCCAGAGAGCCATGAATATTTCCAAGAAAGTGAAACCTGAAACACTCTTGGCAATAAATCTGCCATACTCTTACATTCAGCCTGTCCAGGGGACAGTGGCTCATACCTATTTATCACCCTGGCTACTTGGAAGGCTAAGGTCAGTTTGGAGATAGCACGGGCAGACAAATCTGGAGACGCAAAAAACGAGAACTGTAAGTGTAGTGGGTTCGCTCTCTCACACATACAAAACACATGCTCTCTCTCACGCAACTCTTACACGCTCACACCCACACCCACACACAATTTTCATCTTTTTCCCAGTGGTCTTGAAATACTTCTGCCTCATTGCTTAAAGAAGGGCGACTGCTTATAAGCTGGTATCCCAGTTTTAACACTCCTATCAATCAAACTATTGGTGACCTGTGTACTTTATTGATAAATTTTATTTCAGATAATAACGCACATATTTTTTTTTTTTTTTTTGTCGGTCGTGGGGCTTGAACTCTGGGCCTGGGTGCTGTCCCTCAGCTCTTCAGCTCAAGGCGAGCGCTCTACCACTTGAGCTACAGCGCCACTTCCGGTTTTCTGGTGGTTTATTGGAGATAGGAGTCTCACAGTCTGTCCTGCCCGGGCTGGCTTTGAACCATGATCCTCAGATCTCAGCCTCCTGAGTAGCTAGGATTACAGGCGTGAGCCACCAGCGCCCGGCTAATAACGCACATATTTAAACACATTGTATGCTTTTTCAAAGGAAGATGCAGATGTAATCTGAGACCCTGGCCTCTATAATTCACATCATCTAGTATATTTTTACAAAGATGTTGGGTTAATGAGTGGTGTCATGACCAAAAGAAAATCCTGTGGACTAAATCTAGAAAGCCTTAGGTAATTCATAATCCTGCATAATCCACAGTGACAAGATAGAGGAACAGAAATGAATGCCCTCCATAAGGAAACAAAACACTGCTGCCTTTCAGAGTGTACTCTCAATTTCCCTAAATCCTATATGCAGAAAATTTAGGAAATATAAAACTGCAGAAGACTAACAGTGAAACCATGTCCTCACCACTCAGCTTAAGAAATAAAATGTGGTCCAAAGGTATAACAACTCTGAACAACTAAATGAACTGTTTATCAAAATGAGCATGGGGAAGGGAAAACATGTTTTACAGGGGAACTTAGTGAGGGAGGAAGAGCAAATGCAATGCAATCATGATAGAGTATACTCTGCAAAAACTGAACCAAGTAACTTGAGGGTAGGGATAGGACAGGGAAAATGGAGAACAACAACCACCCAGGGTGGCATTGGTCAAGAACCATTGTGCTCATAACTTGATGCATGGAATCGCAACTTGTGTATACAATGAGCTAATAATAATTTTAAAAAAATATGACTGCTATACCAAGTGCTCACTTCGTGTACTCACACCTGCAATCCTAGAGGATCCAAGAGGCTGGGATCTGAGGATCATGGTTCAAAACCAGCCTGGGCAGAAAGGCCCATGAGACTCTTACCTCCAATTAAGCCAAAAAGCTGGGGGCTCAAGTGGTAGAATGCCAGCCTTGAGCAAAAGTAAGGGACAGCAGCGTCCATGCTGTCCCTGAGTTCAAGCCCTAGTACCTGCATAAACATTATTGGTAGACCAGCAGGCCAGCCTCTCCGTGGCTTCTCCTGAGCACCCAGTCCTTGCTGGAGCTTCACAGTACTAATCAGAGAGCCAAGTTCCCTCCTTCTTAAAAATAAAATTTTATCTTTTGCTGGTACTCCAGAGACTTGGGTGTCCTGACCAGAGCCCTCCTGGTCTCCTTGCCGCTATTCCTCAGGGCCTCTCGGCCCTGCCTGGCTGTGGGCTGGGAACTGTTCCTGCACAAGTCTCTGACTGTCCAGCTGGTCTGATGTTTATGACATTTTTCCTTCCCCTCATCCTCTGAAATCAATGTTTTCACCTTTGTGTCATGTTGCATCGCAGCGAATGGGACTATGTCTCTCTCTTCTACTATATTGTAGGCTATTTGAAGGAATATTTATAAAATTTTACATGTTGTTAGCAATCAATAAATGCTTATAGATTTTTTTTTCTCATGAGGATATCCATCATGCTCTCTGGCTTTATGGCCATTAACCTGCCTTATACTTGACTATGAGGCTTCTAAGGGAAATCTAATTATTGTTAATTGTGACTAGAGAGATTATAAAATCATGTGTCAGTTTTCACATTGTCCTTTTTGTATGATATTTTAACATCAAAGTAATGTTTCTTTTTCTCTTTTAGATATTGCTATATGGAGATTTGCCAAAAAATAAAGAAAATGTAATATATTTATCAAATCATCAAAGCACAGGTTTGTATTTCATTTGCATGAAATGAGGGCATTATTTTTAACAAGTGGTACATAGTCATTCAAAGGAGTTTTCTAATATATTTAAGTGAAGTTTTTTTTGTTTTTTAAAGTTTTCTATATAGATTTTATACTTATGTCATCGTTATTTTTGTGTTCTTACATTTTGGCAGGCCAGTAATGTGCAAGTTAATTTTCCTAGACTTTTTCCCCTCTCTGATTGATATAAATAAACTATTTTCTTACAGTTTTTCTCCATATCTTTGAATAGCTCTTAATGTACTCTTCTTTTTATAAATAGAATTGGTGTATTGAAGCATGTGTACCCTTGATTGATTGAATGATTGAGGCCTGCCTATGTAGCCCATACTGACCTAGAACTCACAGTTCTGCCTCTAGCCGATTTTCTTTTTTTTTTTTTTTGGTCAGTCATGGGGCTTGAACTCTGGGCCTGGGCGCTGTCCCTCAGCTCTTCAACTCAAGGCTAGCGCTCTACCACTTGAGCCACAGTGCCACTTCTCTCTAGCCTACTTTCTTAAAACTTCTTGGAAGGTGTACCCAAGGCTTAAGGTTCATTTTCAGTGTTTAAATTTTAAATCTTTGCAGAAGTCTATCTGAGTACATGTACTGTATAAATACAGGAGAGTAATCATCCTACAATCAATGGCAAACAATCCCTCTTCCCTTCAAAAAACAAACTTTAAGCCCAGTACGGTGGCTCATGCCTGTAGTCCTAGCTACACAAGAGGCTGAGATCTGAAGATCAAGGTTCAGATCCAGCCCTGGCAAGAAAGTCCATGAGATTCTTACTTACCTCCAATAAACCACCAGAAAAGCTGAAGTGGCGCTGTGGCTCAGAGTGATAGATCATTGGCTTCGAGCAAAAAGAGCTCAAGGACAGTGCCCTGAGTTCAAGCCCCAGGACCAGTAAAACAACCACAAAAAAAATTCATTGTTTTATTCCTTCTGTTCTGTTCTGAAACATTTGAAAACACAATTAACTTCTAGGAAGAGGAAAGGTTGTATTGTTAACTGTTACCTTGCCTTAATTATTGTATATGCAACCTTTCAGTTTTAGTTATAGTTTCTAGGAACTTGAGACTACGTCCCTTGATTATGTAAGGAACCCAGACCTACCTGCACAGTTGTAAGGTACGTGGGACCTAATACTGTGTCCAAAATATTAGTAGAGATCAGTACATATACAGAATATTTACTCATACTCAATAACTTGAATGGCTATTTTTGCTTATAATCTCCCATTTTCCACGTTAAAAAAAATTGTTTTCTAGCCCTAATTACAGAAGGTCATTTTATTCTTTGTAAGAACTGCTTTTAATTAGTTTGGTATTTTGTGACTTTCATGTTTTGCTTTTGCAATATAAAGCATTTCAAACACCACATCTGGTGGCTGATGCCTAGAATTGTAGCTATTCAGGAGTTGTGACTGAATCACAATTCAGGGCCAGCCTGGGGGAAAAAAAAGTTTGCCTGACATGCAGCAAACATTCCAAATGCTATAGCTCACCTCTGCAATCCCAATTAACACAGAAGGTATAAGTAGAATCACAGGCCATTTGGGTCAAAAAGTGTGTGATTCTATCTGAAAATTGACCTAATGCAAAAAGGGTGGGAGTATTGCTCAAATGGTGAAGCACCTGCCTCACAAGTACGAGGCTCTGAGTTTAAGTCCCAACTACCACTCCACCCAGAAAATCTTCTGGTGAAGAGAGGTGGAGGGAACAAACAAAAACCACAAGTTGAGAGTAACTGTCCGGTGTTCAAGTGAGTAGACCCCAAGCAGACCTGGGCCTGTGGAGGGCGAGGGTGCCGGGCTCACTGGTGCTGTCTTGCAGTGGACTGGATTGTAGCGGATATTTTGGCCGTCAGGCAGAATGCTCTTGGACATGTGCGCTACGTGCTGAAAGACGGGCTAAAATGGCTGCCATTGTACGGGTGCTACTTTTCTAGGGTAACTCTTTTTCCTTACATATGTTTATATGTATATATTCATTTTTTAATGTATGTTAAATTTTAACTTACATTTAATGTAAATATTTTGTTTTTTACTGAGGATGGAACCTAGGGTCTTACATGCTAACCGCTTTACCACTGAACTACATCCCCAGCCCGAATGCTTTTAAAAATATGTCATATTTATCTTTATTTGATATTCTTGATGATGTATATTTATATAAGTAATTATCTGTATAGTTAGATGAAATAGCAAAAATGTAGCTCTATAAAGGTCAGATAGGAACATAAGGGCATAGAATTTATTAATTAGTGATCTGGACACATAAAACCAAATAGTGAGCTATATGTGCAAAATACTTAGTATTGTGTGTGTGTGTGTGTGTGTGTGTGTGTGTGTGTGTGTGTGTGGTGTATGAAAGTGTCAATGAGATCCCTATTCTGTGCAATTAATGTATGCAAGGAAAATGTATTTCATAACAGAGCTAGGTTGATATTTTAAATCCTAAAGATTGTGCTGACATCTTTAGTGATTCTTTAGTAAGTCAGCAGAAAAATCTAAACTTAAGATACATCTGATTAATGAAGTGTTTAATTTAAAAGGTTTTTTTTTTAAGAAAGAAAGAATTTTTGTTTTAACTATTGGCAAAACTAAATAGCTGTTTTCCAATACAGTGTCTACAAGTTCTGTTTGAATTACATTGAAATGGAATTTTCAACTACTAGTTAATAACTACTAGTTAATTAGGATGTATTCAAGTAGCTTAAATTTTGAGATATTTCACTCAGTACTTGTTTTGGGAGTAAAGTTGATTTTTCATGCCTATGACAGTTGATTAGTTTAAAAGTAACTATTTCTCCCCATTTTTCTTGCTGGCCAGCATGGTGGGATCTACGTAAAGCGAAGTGCCAAATTTAATGAAAAAGAGATGAGAAACAAGCTACAGAGCTACGTGAAAGCAGGAACACCAGTAAGAGTGCTCTTTGTATTCCTTCCTTAGCGACTGTCGGTTTTCAGTTGAAGAATTGAATTAAAATAAGAATATAGTACTCTGTGTGTAGTAAATAGTTCAGGGTTTGTTGCGGGAACAAAGTCCTTGCCATTCTCTGGCCATCAGAAAGATTGATATACGTGCTAGGGCCTTTTCTGGCGGCTGCCAGTGTGGACCTGAAAAATCTGAACAGACACGTTAGTTGCACTGGTAACCCTATGTTTAATCCTGAGAACACTCACTCCTGGCTCTATATGTGAATAGAGTTCTAGGAGAAGCTACTATCTTCTGTTGGAGCAAACTTAACATACATTGAGTTTGAAAAGCAAGAAAAATGATTCATATCTACAAGTAAAATATCTTCCAATGTGAATATTGTTTTGCAAAAGTTTGTCCTGAAAAGAAAAAAAAAATCTTGTATGTGAAGAATGCTAACTGTTGCCAAATGACTTTTCCCATGACTTCCTTCTGGACAGAACAACTTGATTGTGGTGATCTCTGGTCTCTCTCTCCACACATTGCAAGGGTCCAGACTTAGCTCATGTACACAAGTTCTTTTTCTCCTTGTCCCCTCTTGCCTCCCTCTTGTCCTTTTCCCTTCCCTGGCCAGGGTTCAGTGAGAGCTCATATTCAGAGTACTCCACACTTGGCTGGCCAAGTACCCAATGTGATCATCATTTGTTCTGAACACTGTCTAGATGTTTTCGCAGGTGGAAATCACATCATCTAGGAAAGATGGGGAAGATGGGAACAGAGTGTTGGGAAATGAATAGTGAATTGTCCTTTGTCCTGTGATGGTGCGCCCTGTATAAAAAGCATGGTACTCTGCAATGGGTTGAGACAGCCCAGAGGATTCACATAGGGTAGGGCTCCTGTCCGTAGATCTTCGGGACAGTGGATTGGCACTGTATAATACAGCGCACTTCTTTGTAAAGTTGAATTTAAAGACATGGGTTTGCAGGTATGATGTCCATGCCTTTCTCTATGCTCTCGCTACCTCCATTAGTGTCTCCTTGTCTGTGACTTGAGCCAAAACATCTTTTAACTTTGTTTCTTGTTGTTGTTTTTAATAGAAATCCTGGTTGATCCCCCCCATGCTGTCTATCTGGTTTGGTGCAGTTAGCTTTGGAAAGTTCTTGCCTCTTACCGGCTCTCGAGTATCCATGATCCAAAACGCTTTAGGAGCAGAAATGTTTTGGGTTTCAGAAGTTTTCAGATTTTTGTAGTATTTGTACAGACTTTACCAGTTAAGCTTCCCTGATCAACTCCAGAAATATTCTGAAATCAAAAACATTGCAAGTGTCATGGTGATGTTGAAAATCAAGTTTTAGGTTTTTGGAGCACTTGAGATTTGAGGCTGAAACTCAGGGTCGTGCTCTACCACTTGAGCCACAGCTCTACTTTAAGAGTTTTTGAGTAGTTTATTGGAGATGTGAGCCTCACAATTTTCCCCCGTAGGCTTTTATCCTGTGCACTGTTGCTGACCGATGACCATACCAGTGCCCATGAAGCCTGCTGAGGGCTGGCTATGTTAGACTCACTGTGTGTTGGTCCAAGGTCTGCTTTCTTAGGATTTGGCAGGCAGTTTTGGTTTTTAGTATTTAAACCATGATCCTGAGACCTCAGCCTCCCAAGTAACTAGGATTACAGGAGTGAGCCATTGGTGCCATCTAAAGTGGTTCAAGTCTTTAAGCCTGAGCTTCAGGTGAGTTTTGGCCTCTTGAGCATGCAGTGTAGGGTCATGTGACCCATATACCCTGCCCAGTCCTTCCCTGCAGTGACAGGGACGCCAGGCTTTCCCCTTGCTTGCAGTTTGCGTGCCCTGGGAGGGGTCAGTGATGCCCAACTGACCAGCAGAAGTCCGTAACTGGAGGCATGGCTCAAAGTGGTAGCATGCCAGTAGTGAGCAAATGAAGCTGAGCAAGCGTTGGTGGCTGTGAAAACATCTGCGCCTGTGTTAGCCAGGGCCCTTGAAACTCATCTAGTCTAAGCCCCAGTGAAATCAGATTCTGAGCGTGAGGTGACGTGGACCACTCAGGCAGTGCAGCTGGGCCTGCAGACTTACTGAAGACTCACCTCTGGCAGCTGCAGGTCGGGCAGGTGGGGTGGGGTGTGGCCCTTACCAGCTCACTCTTCATGTCCCGCACATTTCCAGTAGAAGGCCATGGACATGAGGTGCTACTCTTCTCACCTTCTGTCTTCTGAGACAGAACTTTTCTGCTGTGCTCACTTCAGGTTTACTGTTTGCTCAATTTTGGTCTTAGCATCTTAGCTCTTTGATACTTTCAGATGATATTATAGGTAACTTTTAAAATAGTTTGTATGGAAAAGTTAAATCAAGCAGTCTAGTCTTCTGCTGTGGGTTACTGTAGTGTGTCTCAAGGTCACAGTCTAGCTTTTATCCTGTGCAGTATTGATGACCATACCAATGCTCCTGAAGCCTGCTGAGAGCTGAGTCACCATGTATTGGCAGGCAGTTTTATTTTTTAGTATTTAATCCCGTAAAATATGCTCCTTAGATTCTTCACTGTACTCTGGTTTCTCAAAAGTAATTAAATCACTGGGATAGTGGGATGAGTATATATATCGATACATATATGTATATCTGTATCTATATATATATATCACAGCAATTTTGTGTGGCTTAGTAGATCTTAGTAATAATGTGTTTCATTAACTACAGCAGTTCTTGCTTAATACAAGTATTATTTGAGGGATTGTATTAAAATGTGCATCTCTATTACAAATTTTAGAAAGTGCTTCTCCATATTGTAAGAGTATTTTCATAAGTCATTTATCACGGGACTGGGAAGATGGCTCAGTTGTTAAGAGTGTTTGCCTTGCATGCACGAGGCCCTGCGTTCGATTCCCAGCACCACATAAGCAGAAAAAGCTGGAAGTGGTGCTGTGGCTCAAGTTGTAGAGCACTAGTTGAAGAACTGAGAGACAGCATCCAGGCCCAGAGTTCAGGCCCCACTAGTGACAAAAAAAAAAAGTCATTTATTAGTTGAGGATGTAATAGAAACATTTGTGATAGTGATTACTTCATTTATATATATTATCTAGTTAGAATTTTAGCTAGAAAAATTTATGCCACAAGTATGGAAGTGGATGCATTTTCTTGTATTGTTTATTCGTGTTTCTTTTCAGATGGTGGGCAGCCTAGTGGTTATGAGTATTGAGATTTGTAACTTCTTACAAAGTCACTTTGGAGGATTGGGCTGGGATGGAAGAAGAGCCCAGTGTTTACATGCAGGAAATATGCTAATGTGCCCACTAATGTGAACAGCTGTGCATGTTCATGAAATGTCATGCCATGGGGTCCTTTAGAAGGGAGCAGTTGCCTCATCAATTAAAACTAAGCATTTCTTTGCAGATTTTTAGTGATTATTTGCATTTTAGAAATTATTTCAGACCTACTTTAAATGTAAGCCTGCATTTTAAATGTTGTGTTATGTTCAGACATAATTAAGTTTTTGCATTTTGGTACCTCTGCTTGAAATAAAGGACATATAAATGAATATGTGTTTCATCTACCACAGGAAATAGCATTAATGAAGTTTTCGTTGTTAAAGTCAACAGCAACAAGGGTCTTACACACACACACACACACACACACACACACACACACACACACACACACACACACCCTGAATTTCCTCTGTGTCCCACAGATGTACCTTGTGATTTTTCCAGAGGGAACAAGATTCAGCCCAGGACAAACAAAACTCCTATCTGCTAGTCAGGCATTTGCTGCTGAACATGGTAAGTAGAAAATTGACTAGAATGAGAAAATAACTTTTCAAGATAATGATCTTGGAGAAGATATTTATGTTTTGCAACAAAAATGAATGAATATATCATCTCTTAGAAAGGAAATGTCTTCTGAATACACTTGTATGTTATTACATATGTCTCAGAATAAATTCTAGGGCTTGCTGCAATATGTATTTTCAGGCTATAGATTTACTTAAAACTGAGTACATGAATATGAGTGTAATTTCTCTTTGTTTCCTCCCTTCTTCCCTCCCTCCCTTCCTCCCTTCCTTTCCTCCTTGTCTTGGTGGTAGTGTGGTTTGAACTCAAGACCATATACTTACTCTACCCACTTAGCCATGTTTCCAGCCCTACTATTTTTGCTGGTTATTATGGAGATGGAGTCTTACTGACTTTAATGCCTGGGCTGGCCTGGAACCACAGTCCTCAGATCTCAGTCTTCAGTGTAGCTAGAATTACTGGTGTAAGCCACCAGCACAAGGACTTTTGACCTTTCCTGCAGTGTGGATTATGTGTGAGGGTAAAGAGTGTGTATTCTGTAGGCTTACACACCCAGACTGCACTTGAGGCTCTGGCTTTTATTAGCTGTCTGGTTGCAAATGATGTTATATTGACAGGCTTCAGTATTTTATCTCCTGTCATCATATATACCTCTTAGACAGACGGAAATCTAAATAAGAATTGACTCAGGAGTATGTAAAGCTCCTATTGGAGAATCTCTCAGAGTTGTCTGCAGTTCTTAGAAGCTTGTAATAATGTTCTCAACCCATATTTTGGAGAATTGCGTAGCTGAATGGCTGATAAGCTGAACAGTTTGATACAGTTTGACCAAATTGGAAGCCCACTGGAAGCAGTGCTTTTGCTTTGTTCTCAGGGTGCCTTTTGAGAGAGTGAGTGTGTATCCTCCCTGTGTGGTCCAATGAGCAGCTTAGTAAGCTAGTGCTTTGTCCTAAGCATTGGGAGTGATCATGGGCATAGTTGTACTGTCTGGGAGTAGAGAGGTGAAGAGTCTGCTGTAGGTCAAAGTCTCCATGGAACGGGCTTCTGGCTTGTTACCTTGTAGCCCTGGGTAGTTTTTGTTTTTTGTTTTTGTGTATGTATGTGTGTTGTTGTTGTTTTTTTTTTTTTAACTCGGGGCTTGGGCATTGTCCCTGAGCTTTTTTTGCTCAAGGCTAGCATTTAACCCATAGCTTTACTTCCAGATTTTTGGTAGTTAAGAGTCCCATGGACTTTCCTGCTTGAGCTGACTTTGACCCTTGCTCCTCAAAAGTCAGCCTCCTAAATAGCTAGGATTATAGGTGTGGGCCACTGGTGCCCACCCTACCCAAGGTTTTTAATAGGTTTGTGTGTGAAGTGAATGTTTACTTGATAGACAAAGGCATGTGGGGTTCTGTAAGCCTGAAGCCTTTGAATGTGCAGCGATGGCCCCAGCACACTTCTGTCTGTCCACTGAGGAGACCAAGCTCTATCTAGATGTCCAGCTTGATAGATTCCTAATTTATGACCATAGCGAATGACTTCTTCCTAGGCCTTCCAGTATTAAAACACGTGCTGACACCAAGAGTAAAGGCAACTTACGTTGCTTTTGACTCTCTGAAGAGTTACCTGGATGCCATCTATGACATTACCGTGGTTTACGAAGGGAGGAGTGCGAACTGGCAGCAGCGGCAGCAGCAGGAGCCCCTGACCATGACGGGTGAGCGTGTGTCCCTCTGCATGTGAGCCTGCGTGTGTGATGAGTGTACTCGGTGACATGCATGAGCACCGCATGACATGTTTAAGTCACATATGGTTAGTGAGTGTATAATTCATGTTTTAAATAGGCAAGTATCATTCCTTTATTCCTTTTTTTTTTCTTTTGAGACGGGTTCTTGCTTTGTGGCCCAGGCTGGCCTGAAACTCACAATCCTCCGACTTATGCCTCTCAAGTGCTGAGATTACGAGTGCACACCCTCATTCCATTTGCTTCTTACATTGTTCAAGGTATAACTAATGTGTAACAGTTGAAATTGCATTAGTCCTGCTAAGTTTGATATATCTTGGATGCTATCTTAGTCTTTTAAAATTCTTAAACCTAGTTATTCTATCCAAAGTTTACATATGAAAATGGAAAGCTCCACCCATCAAAGGAGGAAGTGAGGAACCAGCCATGGTGACTCACAGCTATAACTCCAGCTGTGTGAGAAGCAGAGGCCAGGAGGACTATGACTTCAATGTCAGCCTAGGAAGAGTTAGCAAGCGCTTGTCTCGGAAATGAAAAACTCAAGAGAAGGGGAGGGGAAGTAAGGCTTAAGTGGTAGAGTGGTTACATAGCATGTGTGAGGCCCTGGGTTCAATCTGCAGCCCAAGAAAAAATAAAATAAAATGGAGGAAAGAGGACAATAAGCTAAACCATGGTGACTCACACTTGTAATCCTAGCTGCCCAAAAGACTGAGATGCGAGGATCACAGTTCAAAGCAAGCCTGGGCAGAAAGGTTAATGAGACTCTTATCTCAAATTAACCAGCAAAAGGCCATAAGAAGACGTGTGGATCAAGTGGTAGACCCTTACCCTTGAGTGAAAAAAGTCAAGTAGCAACATGAAGGCCTGACACAATACTGACACACAAAAACCGGGGGGGGGGGATGAAAAGGGTACTTAGCTAGCAATATCGAGATGTCCATTCACAGTCAGTACTAATCTTTAGATATATATTTTGTAGGATAGTTACAAAAGTTAGTGTCATTGTTGGACAAAAAAGCTCCTTTTCAAAAATTTAAAGGACAGGGTTATAATTTGTGTCACATTTAACAGAATTTTGAGTGAGCTGCATAGTTTAGCTGAATGTAACCGAAGACACAGCTGACTGCAGGAATTTGCACAGGGCACCAGGCAGATGAGGACTTGTGGACAGTTGCCGTTCCTGTTTTAGAATGTCCACTTGAGCTGCATAGAAGGAGAAGAGGCTGTGTCTTTTACCGTGGCAGCTGTTTGAAGTTGGACAGTGTGCAGTGTGAGTGGGATTCCTCAAAAGTGGATGTCCAAATTAGGCACCACTACCCCATTTTTATTTCAGCCTGCTCCTTAGGTGTTCCTCTGAATGTGTGCTGTGTCTTGGAATTTTCCAGAATGATATTGTTAGCTGCAACAAAACGTGAAAAAGGAGCCTTTCTCAGAAGCAGTTAGAAAGTCAACTGGATGTGAGACAGGCACTATTAAATCACATTTTTTGTTCAGTGTGTGTTCTGTAGGCCAGGGATTTTTCCACAGCAGAGTTGTGAAAGTACTTATCTATCTATGGTAGTGATATGATGGAGCTCACACCAGCTTGACACAGAAGTAGCTGCTGATAGTGGAAGCTTGGCAGGAAGGAGGGCACAGGGGAACAGTGTTGAATTTCAGCTCGTCAGGGGAAACATCTCAGGTAGTGACATGTGAGAATGGTAGTTGCCACAGTTGCCTTTAGCTGGGAGTAATTGTGAAGTAGAAGCTGAGGAGGTAACTTTAAGGATGATGCTTTAGGATGTATAGTAGTGTGAGATCCATTTCAAAATGGAAACTCCAGGAAGTACATGTGGTGAAGCACCGTTCTTTCTTTTTCAACAGATTTCCCTCTGTGTGCATACATTTTTTTTCCCAGTCTAAGGCCTGGGCACTATCTCTGAGCTCTTTTGCTCAAGGCTAGCACTCTACCACTTTAAGCCACAGCACCACTTGTGATTTTTCTGTGTATGTGGTACCCAGGATGTGAACCTAGGACTTCATGTGTGCTAGAGAAGCTCTTCACCACTAAGCCACCTTCCCAGCTAGGACTTCATGTGTGCTGGAGAAGCACTTCACCACTAAGCCACCTTCCCAGCTAGGACTTCATGTATGCTAGAGAAGCACTTTACCACTAAGCCACCTTCCCAGCTAGCCACTGGATTTTTGACAGGGGACCTTGGTATGTAGTTCAGGCTGGTCTTGGAACTTTTGATCCATTTGACTTGGTCTCCTGAGATTACAGCATAATTCTTTATTATATTACATTAAAAACTAGCCTCATGCTTTATAAATGAATGACAGTTATTTACAATCTCATAGCTATTCCAAAGTAAGAATTTCAGTCTGTCCCCCTCTCTCCTGCCTTCTTAGTTGTTTTGTTTTTTAAGGCAGGCTTACCAAGTTGACCTTGAACTTCCTGCCTTAGACTCCCTCCCAGGCACTACCACGCCCAGCTTTAACAGTGTAACATGTTAGAATCTGGTAAGGACCAGGAAAGTAAGGGTTACCAGTGATTAGAAATGAGAGGCCAAGTCCTAGAAAAAAGGTAACTGCTCCGAGGTTTGTCGGGGCAGAGGATCAGGCTAATACACAGTTACTGAGTGGTCCCAATGCGCAGTTACTTGCTGTCTCCAGAGGTCCAGTGGGACCACACGGACACGGCCCTGAGAGCTCCCGTCTGCTGGGGCATCGTGGTGACCCTGTGTGACGGGGGCAGCGCTCGGTCAGGGTGGGGTTCTGAGTGGGACGCCACGGCTGATGGAGTTGGCATCTGGGTATCCTTTCTAGGGGGGTGGCTCAGACTTCTGGCTAAGCTCCAACTTCCACATGTGGTGCTATTGATTTTACTTAATAGCTTTATAATTACAGTAGACATGGAAATTATAACATTCACAAATTTATAATGTTTATTTTTCAAACATCTTTGCATGATGTCTTACTTTCACTATGTTCACTATATATAACGATGAGTTTTAAAACAGAAAAATACAAACTTTGTCTTTATTAGAATTTCTCTGTAAAGAATGCGTAAAAATTCATATTCACATTGATCGTATCGACAAGAAAGATGTTCCAGAAGAGCAAGCATATATGAGAAGATGGCTTCATGAACGGTTTGAGATCAAAGACAAGTGAGTAAAGACAGTCCTAGTCTGCAAATTTCGGTTCAATCAAGTTTCACTGCACCAAAACAGCATCTGTTGTCTTGAGAGTGCTTTTTATAAACTCAGGTTAACGCTTATTCCATGCATATGTTTCTGTTTTAAACCTTCCTTTTACAAATCACTGTGAAAGAACTTACGGAGCGTCAGTCTAGACTTCCTAGATACACTACCTGGGAAGATGCACAAATACCCTTTCAGATGAAAGATGCCCCAATCTCTGTTTTCAGAACAGGTAGAGAACCAGCTATCCTGCCAACTGCACTGTGGACTGCAAGGTTATGTCTGATGTGCAGATGGGTATGACATCAGTATTGTTGGAAGGTGAAAGTTGACATTTTTACAATGAAAAAGTCTCCTTTCTGTTGTTGGCATTTGGGGCTGAGACAGTCTCTGGCATTGACTGTACTTTGGTCCATGCTCATAGCACTTAGCAGCCAGCAGTCACCTATCTTTAAACCACATGTGTTTGGATATCTGTTAGTACAGCGAGAACCCTGAAGCAGCAGGTGACAGCATCTTTGATTTAATGCAAAAAAAAAAAAAATGGGGGATGGAAGAGATTAAAAACTGAGTCTTGGGCTGGGATGTGGCTCAGTGGTAGAGTGCTTGCGTAGCATGCATGAAACCCTGGGGTTGATTCCTCAGTACCACATAAGCAGAAAAAGCTGAAAGTGGCACTGTGGCTCAAATGGTAGAGTGCTAGCCTTGAACAAAAGCAGCTCAGGAACAGTGCCCAGGCCCTGAGTTCAAGACCCAGGACTGGCAAAAACAAAAAACTGAGTCTTAGATTTACATATAACATTTAGAAATTATTTTCTTAGCTGAAAACCTCCGTTTTGCTATAAGTGAAAGTCCTGTGCTTTCTGAAGCATATCCTTTTTTTTATGACAGATATGTTCTAAACATTTATGCTTTTTATCTTTTGAAAAGATGGAGCTATTAAGTATGGAATACAGCATTTACACACATTGAACTACTCCGTTTTTTAAAAAAGAACTAAAAACTACTTCCAAAATCATTTTTAAGAATTTTACTCCCCCACCCCTTGTCTTATTTTTCTAGCATGCTTCTTCTCAGGAGACTGCTGTTTCTTCCTTTCCTTGTATAGCAGTAAAATATTTCCTGATTAGCCTCTGGTTAAGTCAGGTGAAACTTGTTAAAAGTATGGCAAGCTTAAAATGAAATACTTGTATTAAATAGCTGTGTTTCATTGGCACCATTATGTATTAAGCAACTTATTCAGGACCATTTCAGTTATGGGAGATACTTGACTATGTGTATTGATTTAAACCTCATTTCAGAAGAAAGGCTAAAGATGTGCTTCATCGTCCTTTGCTTTGTGTGTAGGATGAAGGCAGAGCCCGCCATTTCACCTGCCCCCTTTGTTTTGTGTGTGGAGGAGTGCGTGTGGATAGTTGGCAGCCGCTAGCAATACAGTCTGCAAGGCAACTTTGTAGTCTCATGTCGAGGGCATTGCAGCATGAGCTACCGTTAGAATCTAACGCCTTGGAAGAAAGATGGGGAAAGGAATCAGCCACGCTGCTCTTTTCTTTCTTGGACCTGCTGTTATAATTCCAGGGGTATAGGGCTTTCAGACAAACTCCTTGGAGCTGATAAGAATTTCTGGTCTCTTCATTGGCTGCTGGTGTGTGGAATAGTATACACAGAAAGAGAAGAAACAGAGGGGTCATGATAGTCAGATCACTTCAGAGTGCTGTCAGTCAGAGGCTTAGAGCCAAAACAGCCTGGTCAAGTGGCTTCTTAAGCGTGTGTCTGAAATGCATTTCATGTGTAATAATAGTAAAGTACTCTAGTTACACCATGTCTGTTCCTTACTCATCTTGATTTTCCAAGGACCTGTAACTTCTCCAACACATAATAGGTATCCAGTAGATTAATTCTGTTTTCTGTTCTGGCTATAGGTTGCTTATAGAATTCTTTGATTCACCAGACCCAGCAAGAAGAAACAAATTTCCTGGGAAAAGTGTTCACTCCAAACTAAGTCTCAAGAAGACTTTGCCCTCCGTGCTGCTCTTGGGTGGTTTGACTGTTGGCTTGCTCATGACCGAGGCTGGGAGGAAACTGTATGTGAACACGTGGATCTATGGGACGGTGCTCGGCTGCCTGTGGGTGGCGGTTAAATCATAGACCGCAGACAATGGCTGTCCCCCACTGGGATGGCAATCTTGTCTGCTAGTGAAGGCTGCATATTACATCCAATTGTTTCCTGAATTAAATGAGAAGTGTAAATAAAGCCTTGTTGCCTGAACAAGTAAAAGTAAAATAGACTCTGTGACTAAAGCTGATGTGAAATTAATCTTGGGAAAAGGTTTTCCAGCTTTAGCACTGGAGCTGCGGTGACAGGAAAGCTTAGTGGAATTTGTGCTGTTCTTTCCACTCTCTCCAACTAATGTCAGCTTGTAAAGATGACTAGGATTATGTATTTTCCTATTGTTGTATAATTCACATGGCTGTTTTTGTAACATTCATTGGAGCCTATTTCACCATATTTGTTACTTTACATTTTTTCCAACTTGTCAGCTCTAATCTCTCATCACTAAAGTGTTCAGATACCAGCCAGTGACAAGTTGTATTTACGTATTGAGCTACGAGTAGGAAAAGGGCAAGGCGTGTCACGGAGCAACTCTGTGCATGTTCTTCCATACTGCGTTATTTAGCTGGTTTTGCTTTATGTTTGCAAAATAATGAACCTTTCTAATACTGAAACTGCTAATGTGCATACCCACTCTACAAAAGAATAATGTATGAAGAGACAAAATGAAATTTAAAATTGTGACTGATTCATTGTAGCAGAACTTGAAATTGCCTAGCCTTTGAAGATTGAAGCTACACTCCCAGCATCAGTGCCATAATACTTAAAAACATAAAGGTTTCCTGTTATTTTCTATATCAGACTAATCAGTGTGAACCTTCTTGGGCTTGGAGTCTCCAGTTCTAGGTGCTGGGAGCCTGCACCAATTTTAGCATGTGCCTTTGGCTATTTCTCTTTGATTTAGCAGGACGTTTGATCGGGGAATCATTGTTGTGCTGCTGTATGGCTTTCCACTGTGTCCAAAGCCTTTCCCTTTGGGTGTCCTTCGATGTGCTGCTCAGGGATTTGCCCAGTACTCGAGTGCACAAACGGTGAGCTGGCACTGTTGCCCTGGCTCAAGTGGAGCTCCTCCGACTGTCGCCTGTGGCTTCTTGCAGAGGCATTTGGATTTGGTTGTGAAATTCAGGCTGAACGCAGTAAAATACAGACGTGGCTTTGTCTGTTTGCTGCTAATGTTAATGGAGCCACACAGCTAATCTGTATCACCTCCAGAGAGAGTTCCCTTGCAGGAAGGCATCCAGCTCCACCACCCACAGTCGTGGGACAGTTGCCACCGAAGGAGCTCTTTCTAGAGTGGAATCCACGCCTTCCTTAGGTTAAAATGGACACACCACTGCCCGCTGGTCTGCTGCTTAAGGCCTTTGGTTGCATAATTCTAGTGACCCAGATGAAACATACCTGTTGAATTGTGATTTTTAAGAATTGAGAGAAATTTATGCCTGTATCACATTGCTTTTCCAAAATCAGAAAAAAAGCCAGCTGAGCAAGAAGTGTGATATGAATTGGTTTCTGTCCATTAGTAAGTGATGTATTCAGCATTCATATACATGTATTCACACACAGAACACAGCCTTATTGCGCAAGGAGGCCAAGGTCAAGCGGCATGAAGTGTTCCCACACTATGGGCTATAATTTATTTGATCTACAAAGTCAAGACTGTGTTTTAGGTATATTTTGCTAGCACCCCTCAGCTCATTTCTGACTCCACCAGAGTAGATGTAAGCTGTAGAGTTTGAGCATCACAGCAGTGCTCCCAAGTCGCATATGGACCAGTGGGCTGCATGGACTGTAATGGGTGTGCTAGCCAGGCGAAGTGGCCTGCGGGGTGAGCACGCTAGTTCCAAGGACTGTACCTCTGTCCTTTGAGCAGAGGGTCGATAAAATACGGTAGTTGGAAAAATTGTATCAAAATGTTTGAAAAATTAGAAGCTTCTCCTAAACATGTTGATTTTGAGTAGAATTAACTATTCTCTAAAATTAAAAGTCCTGTGCCCACCTGTAAACCCTATTGTTTGTATTGTTGATTTACAGCTTATTACTTTGTTTTTCTTTATAAGAGTGCCATCGGTGCGCATGCTTTTTGGTTTTTCAAACAAGGGTGTTCAGATGAAAGCAAAAAAATAAATGTCTTCACTCTCTATATGCCTGTGCTGTTTAACATTTTGCGGTCCAAATATTCACCAACAGTTTTCTGTCACATGAAATAGGCTTCCTGGGTTAGCCCTGCATACTGAACTTACAAAATTATAATTCTTTTTACTTAAGTATTGGGTGAGATTTTTGGCAAAGCAGTATAAAAGTTCTGTCATGTAAGGTTATATAACTTATAAGCCATAGAGCCAATATTTAGATGATCACAAAGCAGGTTACTCTCTAATTATAAATGCCTACTGAGGGTTTTGTATGCCCCATGCCAGGTACCCCAGGCCTTTTTGCTGTTGTTCTTTTTCAGATAGAGTCTCATGGTTTTGTTCAGGCCAGCCTCCTCCTGGGATTACAGGTGTTCACCACACACCTGGTTGGTTTTGTGGAAATGAGGTCTCACCTTTTGCCTGGGCTGTCCTCAAGCGTGGCGTCAGTCTTCCCAGTCTCCAACGCCAAGTGGATGGCATTTTACAGTCGTGAGCCACGTCATGAAACTTTTTTCCTTTATGATATAGCATGGCTTATCCATAAATGTCTTGAGGAGTGCTGTGTTGTTCAAATGACATTAGGTTGACCGCTAACAGACAGTAGAAACAACACAAAACTTGCCCAGGTGCAGTGACACAAGCAGCTCTGGGCGGGTGGCCCGCATCAGAGAAGACAGAAATGCCTACCAACACAGTATTTCATGTGTAAATGAAGGAGAGGGTAAAACACGCTGAGTTTTGAAGACTGGGAAGTTCCATGTGTTGTCAAGAGTGTGCCTTTTTAGAAATTAGGAGTAACACGTTTTATTTAAAGATGGACCGACTTGAAGTACTGTGATATCAATTCGTTATAGTTGACAGTTATTTGCAGATTGTCACACCCAAGCATTAGAACAAACATCAGTCCATTGGTAAACATGTTTGGAGCATTCAGTTGATACTGTGTACCATTGGCTGACTTTAAAACATTGTATTCATAAGCTGTTGCTAGCTTATCCCAGTTCTGTAGAGTAGGTGTGACACAGACATTGCCATCAGGATTTTGTTTGCCTTCTTTTTTCAATGTGCATGCTGAGGCAAATGCATTATTTTGAACAATTATTGTTATCCAAGAGTTGGGCATATGAGTGGTTCCATAAGCACGTTTGTTTTGTACATGTACATGTAATTTAATAACATCTGGTTATTGTCCTAAGCATAAAAGTTGTTTTGACGAAAGCCATTTCAAACAATGTACAAGTACTTGTACTGTGCCAAAGGAAATCTGTTCTGGAAACAAACTCAGCAAACGTGTATCGATGAGACAGGTCTATTTTTCCATCCTAATTACTGGCTCATGACCAATGGTTATGAGTATATAGGAAAGATAACATTCTACAATCTCCTAAGTCTTCATCTCTAAAAACATGCTACTGTTAATTCTCTCTTGTCTAACCAAAGCACTGGACAATATTGTTTCTTAATGGTGTTTATAGAATACTGACAATGTAGCAGAGTTTATTGGTGCATCATTAAGAAAGTAGGAACTTCAAAACTTACCTACTTGGTGGTAAAAATCCATTTGGTGATTCCGGTTACTTTGTATGTGTGATAAGAGTACCTTTTCCTACCAAGTAGCGCTGTAAGAGAGCATGTGGGATTTTGGAGACTTGCCAGGCTTTGCTGACAGGCCCTTTTCTCCCTGTCAGACAAGCCACTGAGGGTTGGGTGTGCCGCGATTGCCATGAGGAGGAGCTTGGTTTTACCACTAGCTAGCTATTGAACCTCAGGGAAATTATTCAAACCTGGCCTTGGACTTACCATCTGAAACAGTAATCAGACTAGCCATAAAGAACTGTTAAGAGGAAATGAGTTAATAGAGGCAGAGCACAGAACCTAGCAGATGTCAAGTCAAGGTTATATTTCTTCTCTGAGTCTTACAGATGAAAAGTTGATTCCAGAGAGCTTGACTAAAATACACAAAGGAGCCCAACTCACAGTAATGTACTGGCATTCTTTGACAAAGATGGGATCCGCTATTTCAACGTAAGTGTCTGCACAATATAGTGGAGGTCATAGATGTTGTTTAACATTTATATTAAACGCTGCGGCCACAGCAAAAGGAAGTGTGTCTCTCAGAAGAAAATCTCATGGTTTCTCCAGCCGAGTCCTTGGGGTTGAGGTTGAAGTCATCTTTCTCTCAAAGGTCAGCCCTAGGCTGCGGCCGCCATCTTGGGAAGTGGTAGAGCTTCCTCCACCGCTGCGTTAGGAGATTGGCTTTTCCTACAAGTCAGTGAAATGACTCCCTTGTCCAAAAGCCTGGCTGTACAAATGCATTTGTGTAACGCATTCATCTTCCCGTCACCTCCGCGCCACTTCCTCTCAAAAATGAGTGAGCATAATGCCTATCATTTTCTAATGTATCTTAGATTTGATCACTTGATTGCCTGGGATATTTGCTTTCATACTTACTTTCTCAGTTCTGGAGGCTGGGAGATCCGACATCGCAACCCTGGCTGTTGGTGTCTGGCCAGGGCTTTCTTGCTACATACATCCTCCCGTGACCTAAGCATGGAAGTGCGATGTTAGGGTTTGTATGGGAAGCACCCTCAAAAAGCTCACGTACTGGTGGCTTGGTCCCCAAGGTGGTAAGGATTTGTGAGGTCTCTGCCCTCATCAGTGAATTCATCCAATGGTGGGTTCACGTGTTTGGTGGTCTGCTAGCTGGAGGTGAAGCTGTAGAAGGTGAGGCCTGGCTGGGCTCTTGCCGCCGTGCTCTGCTTGCTGTTCACGGCGCGGCCGACAGCCTGTTCCTCGGGCTCCCCACGGCGGCCGTGTGCTGGGCCAGCCCCTCACAGGCTGAAACCACCAGCCCAAACCTCCTAACTTCAAGTTGCTCTAGGTATGGGTCATAGTGGTCCCTTGCTGGTCCCCTGCAGTCCTCTTCAGCAGCACTGAGTTGTTGTTTAGGCTGAGCCCTGTGACTTCATAATGACTTCATAATTACTCCCCAGCGGCCCTGCCTCTCCGTGGGGATTAAGTTCCAACATGAGTTTCCAAGCTGGGGTGCTTGTTATTAAACATTTTCCTTATCACTCGAGACCATGCTTGGAGTGGGTTCTTTTCGTACCTGTGTAGGTTACTCTGGGTCGGGTGTCAGCCTCTGATGGCCTAAGCGCTGTTTGTTAGCCAGGCCCACTTCCTTGGGAGATGGGAAGGGAAGTCCTCCCGCCCACCAGCCCACCACAGTGTTTCTCCTTGCTAGAATGAAAATCCTGGACAGCTAGTGAGATGCATCTTCTCGCCTGTATAATGGGAACAGGTGGACCTGACATAGAACAAACACCTGATGTAGTCGGATTTTTTTTTAATTGTGCAAATACCGTACAGAGGGGTTACAGTTATATGGGCAAGGTAATGAGTACGTTT
>NW_012267290.1:2953921-2960547 GCF_000151885.1 Dipodomys ordii | reverse complement strand
GTGCAGTGGGACAGGCAGGCCTGGAGAGCTGGCCTGAGGCATTGTCTAACAATGGCACAGCATGGAATGCCTAACTGCTCCATGGCGGCCTTCTCTATGGAAATAGAACCTTTCTCTGGCATCGGAATTTCCTACTGAGCACACTCAGTGGAGGCGCTGAAATCATTCCACTCCAGAAAGCAAAAGCCGCCAACTTCTATTCCCAACGTTCCCCGTTCTTCTCCTACGCATGTTCCTGTTGGGAGGCCAGTTGAAGCAAAAATCCAGAAGGTCCTACACACCATGCGTCTGCCCTTCCTGGCTCAGGCGTGACCTGGTGACAGTCCTCTGGGGGCCTGTGCCCTCTCTCATTGGGAAGCTGTGGGATGTGGGTGCTCGTCATTGGTCGATGACTTGTCCACTCAGTGATGCTGAGTGTTTAGCCCCCATCAGCACCTTGGGCAACTATGAACGTCTGCGGGCGTCCCCAGCCTGAGATTTAGGAGGTGTCAAGTCCCTGACCCTGCCAGTACCTCAGCATCACTGCCCAGCAGTCTCCACCATCTTCACGCCTTATGGTGTGGCTCTGGATGCTCTTGAGTCCCGTGGCTTAAGTCTCTGTTGGAAGCTGGGTCCTAGTTTGCTTTCACCACTTCAACAGCTCTGCGGGTGATTCTTCTGCATCCCTGGCCTCCCTTACATACCCAATGCATCCAGCCAACCAGCAGGTCGTAAGCAACTTCCCTGCTGTATCCGAGGCTGTATTTCTACAGGAGCCCGCGATCCTCAATCCTCAGCACACGGCCACACCCCGGGGGTCCTGACTGAATGCCCTCAGGAGAAACTGGGATTTTCCTTTGTCCTCATAATGTCCAGACTGGCCATGGCAGCTCTACTTCTAGAGCTCTCCACTCACCGCTTTGAAAACTCCTGTCTAGGAAAAGAGAACTAGACCATCTGGTAGGGTCGCATCCCACGTATTCGAGGCTCAGCAGCCACACCAGACCTGTCAGTTCTCTGTTGGGAGAACCAATGAACCCAGCCTCCTTCCACTGCAGCTCAGGGGAGGACATTAAAGAAGAGGCGGCCTCCGTGGAGATCAGAAAGCTGGACAGGAGTACAGCACAGGAGGGGAAGAGGTGAGTTAGGGTGTCTTGATGTTCTCCTAAGAGCATGCCTTCTCCCAGTGTGGAAGGCAAAGGTGGTAAAGTGGTGGAGAGCCTGGCCCACTTGATTAGCGTAGATGCTGCCATTTGATGCTGGAGCCTTTTGAGATGCCTTGTGATCCTATTTTGGCCCAAGAGATATTGTTATTGCTGCACGTGGTATGCAAAGCACACAATAGGCTGTAAGCAGCAGCAGACACGTGGTTGGTGCCTGCTCAGCCATGTGACTCCGGCCTGTGCTCCATCTCTCCAGGCCTTGACTCCTCCCCTGTGCCATGGCTGGTGTGTAGTATCGCCGTACAGCCCTCCAGGCTGGGCAGCACACATGCAGCAGACATCTGTCCCATGGTTCAGCAGACTGTGGCCTGCAATCGGGTATTGGCAGGTTTGGTTCCTGCAGAAGCTGAGAGGAAAGGGCCTGCCCGGCGACTCCTCCTGCTCCTTTGGCGTCTTCTGTTCCTATATGTGTTTCTATCTTGGGGCCCATTTTTATAGGATATTAGTCATGCTGCGTCCAGATCACAGTAATGCTCTCATTTGAACTTGATTTCCTCTGTAAAGGCTACGGCTTGTGAGCACTGGGAATTGGGACTTGAATGGGATTTGGATCGGCACATGGCAGCCTCTAAACGTGGAACTGAGAATACCTTCTTTATAGATGTACCACTGAGCGTGTATAAAGCAACTGAGAAAGAACTGGTTTCCAGTTGGGGACTTTTTTGGGGATATGGACAAATAACCCTGTAGCTTATGTCTGTCTGCAGCACACTCCTCTTTGTGTTCCTGGGGTTTGGAGGAAGCTGTTCCTTTGAGGAGAAAGGGGATGTGGAGGAAGACGCCAGCAGGACCTCAGAGGCTTGGAGGAGTTGTTCTGTGCCCCTGAAGACCCTGTGGGTACCTGGCATTTATGGGCAGGGGGTTGGGCCTGCTGGGAATGCTAGAGAGCCTTCTTCAAAGACTCAGAACAATGCATTTTTTTCTTTTTTACTTAAGAATTATGGAAAAATAGCCGGGCGCTGGTGGCTCACACCTGTAATCCTAGCTACTCGGGAGGCTGAGATCTGAGGATCACGGTTCAAAGCCAGCCCAGGCAGGAAGTCCGTGAGACTCTTATCTCCAATAAACCACCAGAAAACTGGAAGTGGCATTGTGGCTCAAGTGGTAGAGCACTAGCCTTGAGCTTAAGAGCTGAGGGACAGCGCCCAGGCCCAAAGTTCAAGCCCTGTGACACACACAAAAAAAAGAATTATGGCAAAGCATATATAAAATTTACCTTAAAATAATTCTATTTTTGTGATACTGGAGACTGAACCTGGGTCTTTTTACTTACGTGGCAAGCCCCGTATGATGTGAGCCCTACCCTCAGCCCTTTGGTTTGTATTTTGTTTTTGAGACAGAGTCTCACTGTGGCCAGGCCAGCTTGGAAACTGAGCTCTCACCTCCTGCTGCAGAGCAGCTGGGATTGTAGGTGTGCACCGCTGCTTCTGACTTGAGATCAACCTCTGCTTTCCCTAAATGAAATTCTGCACCCATTTAACACGAACTCCTCAGCCCTCCGCCCGCCCGGAGCCACAGCTCTCCTAATTTCTGTCTCTTGGTTCTGTCCACTCCACACGCATCACAGGAGTGGTATCTTACGGCACCTGTCTCTTTGTGATTTGTGTTACTTCCCTCGGCACAGTCTCGGGCCATCCCTGTTGCCGTGGGTTTTGTTTTGGTGGGTTGCTGGGAATAGCCTTTAACTTGTGATGTTTCTGACTCTCTTGGGTAGTGGATGACAGGCATGAGCCACCACACCACACCTGCACCGCCTTATTGTGTACAGACAGACGCCATCTTGTATATCCACGATGGGGCTTTGCCTTGCCCTGAGCTTTGGTGGTGATCTGGCTGGCTCCAGGCGCAGAACGTTCTGGGCATCTGTTCTTTGCTACTCGTCCACGCACCACTAACACCTGGCCTCAAGTGGCCGTTTGGATCCAGGGCTTATCCCCCTGAAATTGCCTTTTGACCAAAATCCTGGAGTGCTGGTTCGGAGCCTGTGGTCTCCCCAGGGACGGCCCAGGCCGGATGTGGGTGCAGGAGGGCAGACAGGGAGTAGAGGTTCCTCAGCCTCCACTGGTTCAGTTTTGTCCTTTATGCCCACAGTGGGGCACGCTGGGCTGAGCCAGGGCGGCTTAACAGCTGTACAAGGCTGGTGGAGTAGGCCGGAGGAGGAGGCCCTGAAGCGCACTCTGTCCCCTGGACTCCGGATGGCTAATCTGTATGGGCCCAGGCCCCTGGCTCCCCTCCGGGGCAGAGCCACTGTGCCAGCGGCAGGCAGGGCAGGACAGGGCGTCTCTAACCCGCTCCATGCCCCACTGCTCCACTGAATTCCTAGAAGCCGCGGGCTGGGCCTCCAGACCCAGGCTCTGCAGGTGCAAAGCAGCCGGAGGGTGTCCTGCTCCGTCCCTCAGCCCCTGTCAGCCCTGGGGAGGGGCCTCAGCACCCTCGGTACCAGCCAGGTCTCCTCCTCTGGGCGATGGGCCCGGGCACGGAGCACGGTCCCCAGGCTGCAACACTCACTGTGGGCCCTGCGCGGGAAGCTGCCACCGCTGGGTGTCCCGTTTCCCCCAACCGCCCCCCAGGCCAGCCCCTGCCCCGCCTGCTGTTTAGCCTCGCAGATGGTGGTGCTCCTGGCTCAGGCCCGGCCCCGGCCGGAGCTGCCGTCTCCCAGGAGTAGGCACCCACCTTTGGGCACAGCCAGGCCCCACGGGTCACCAGCTGTCCCTTGTACCGGCCCCAAGGCGCACACCCCTCAAGCCTGAGCTCAGAACACTCACACGCATCTCCTGAAGGCAAGTCCCACCACCATGCCCCTCCCACACCGCTGCATGGTTTACTTGAGAACTGTCTCGCGTGAGCACAGAGGCTGGGCACGGCAGGCAAGGCCCCAGGAGCTCGGCCGGAGCACCCCCTCCCTCCACTGCTCTGCTGCTCCGCAGATCTGGTCTCACAGCGCACAGAGATTTTTATGCCAGTTACTGAGGCTTGAACTCCTGGCCTAACTCTCATTTGGCTTTTTCATTCCAGGCTGGCACTCAACCAAATGAGCCACAGCTCCACTTCTGACTTTTTGCTGATTAATTGGAGATAAGCATCTCATAGACTTTTCTTCCTCCATTCCACCTCCCTGGACCCCAACCACTCCATCCAGACCCCTGGATGGCTAGGATCCAAAGGTCCTTTCTCAGCCTGCTGGGATTTGACATGAGCGACAATCAGCGTGGTCACCGCTTTCCTTTGTGTTTTGGGGACCCATTGGAGCCAGGCCTTCCATGGCCTCGCTGCTGCTTCTGTTTACCGCCATGGCACTTTTCCAACTCCTCCCAATTTTGGTCCACAATGACCCAGCCCCCCTGGGGACCCCCAAGTGACCCTGTCACTTGGTGCCAGTGAAATACAGTGCTGTATCTTCACACTGAACTCGGAGTGGAAATGGCAGCCTCCAGCCCCACTCCACGCGTTGAGGGATCCACACAAGGAAACGGCAGCATTGCGGGGATGGGCGGATTAGAGATGGGTGTGAAGTCAGGATGTGGGGCTCTGCGGCCGCCTCCAAAAGGGCTTAATGTTGGGGACGTGTGCCACCTGCTGGAGGCTCTTTGCACTGCAGTGGCTGGTTTTGGTCATCAGTGATCCCCAGTAGACTTCCAGGCTCCTTGGTTGGCTTTGGGCTGCCCAGCCTGAGATTCACACATCCCGCTCCAGGTATGTGTGCTGAGTGAATACCTGCGGAGTGGAGTGAGAGGCTGGAGTTGGTCTGTGAACCTGCATTTGGCCCCTTTGCCTCTTGGGAGAAAGCAGCCCCTGTGTCTGGAGGCTACAGCCCAGATCAGCTGGGTAGAGAAGCTGTGATCTTCAGCTAAGGCTCAGCATTGCACCACGCTGCCTCTGTCGGAAGCATTGCCTGGTGACCCCCGGGGCCCTCCGCCTTCCCCACTGGGGAGCAGCCATTTCAAGGGCCGCCGATGAGCTGCAAGTCTGGCCTCTGGACGCTTCAGCCCCGTTGGGAGATTCTGAAGCAGGTTCCAAAGCTGTGGCAGAGCATGACCGGTCCGAGCAGGGGCAGGGGCAGAGAACTTTGGAAAGGAGAGTGAATGTGGCACTCGAGGTGTGCGTGGGCCTTTGGAGAAGTGTCTAGAAGATGAGCAGTGAGCCCCAGGCCATGTGTGCTTTCCAGGGGGAAGGGAGACTGCGGTGAGAGCCGCCTTCCATGTTCCTGGTTCTGTCAGTGGCCAGCCTGGGGTGCTGGGTGAATCCTTCAGTTTTCTATGGAGCAACTGGTCATCCTCCAGTAAACATAGTAAGACCAATGTGCAGGTTCCCTTGAGATCATGCATGGACTTTGGGATGGCGGGAGGTAAGTCCGCTGCTCACTAGAGAGCCCAGGCAGGCCTAGAGTCCACAAAGCTCTGGCCTCAGCCCCCCCCCCCCATTCTGGGATTCGAGGTGTGTGCTGTCATGTTTGGGGCGAGACTCTGAATGTCATGCCCACGGTGAAGGGTAGTCACAGTGACTCCCGAATGTGATTGACAGCCACAGCTTCCGTCTGGCAGTTAGAGTCACCTGGATAATTCAGCCCTCCTTCCCCCCCAAACACCGGAGCCAAGAGAAGCTCCAATCATTCCACTCCCTTTTCCTTCTCCGCAGGAAGACTAGTGAACTCTCCACCTGGCTCCGGCCCGCGGCCACCTCTCTCCTCAGCGGCCACCTCTCTCCTCAGCGGCCACCTCTCTCCTTGTATACCATCCGCAGGCACAGAACTCTGGTCCCGTGGTGTGTTTTCACTGCGAGGATTTTCCATCGCCCAGGCCAAGAGGAACTCACAGAACTTCCCAAACACTTTCAAAGATAGCAGGCACACAAGGCTATACCTCCCTCTTTGTGGGCGGGTAGAGACAGGATGCCGAGTGTTCCAGAGGGACTGGAAATGAAGGCTGCAGCTGTATTAGCACTCGCTTGAGATGACTCCTGAGCAGAACCCATCCTGGGCGAGTGCTCCCTGTCCTCCTGGCCCGTGGGCCAGCCCAGGGACAGCAAACGCCCCCAGAGTTTTCCCAGCTTACGCCTCAGATCTGCTGCTGTCCCCCCTGACCCGGCTGCTAACCCTCCATGGGTTTTTAAATGGTGACACAGGAGAAAATGCAGCCCTGTGGGTCACTACCTCCCTGCAAAACGTGATGGGCTGGCTGGAGAAATGAATGTTGGAATTCTCGGAGGGGATGGGGACACGCGTGCTTCATCTTACAGTGACCTACGCGTGGGGGGAGGGCTGCAGTGCGCAGGGCGCGCAGCAGGGGCCTGGCACAGGAGGAAGATGGAGCCGCACTCCGCCCTTGGTGACTTTTACCCAGGGCCTAAGAGTTAATGGTAGTCCAGATGAGCATGGCTCTCGGCTTGGGTGCTGAAGACAGGGAGAACAGAGCGCAGGGGGACAGA
>NW_012267290.1:2950825-2953871 GCF_000151885.1 Dipodomys ordii | reverse complement strand
GCTCCTGGCAGGTTCCAGACTCATGGAGGAGATGCTTCGAGGCAATGCACCCCCCCCCCCCCACACACACCACATAAGCCGAAAGCCTGCCCCAGAGCTCGGCGTGGATGAGGTCGGGAGACGTGACTGAGGAGAGATTAGGTTAGCTGAGGGAACTGCAGTGGCCTGAGCTCAAGGGCTCAGTGCAGTGCTGGATTCCAGCAGCCTGGAGTGACAGACCAGCCTCCCACCTCTCCACTCTTGCCTCTGAATGCTGCTGGGGTCCTGGTGGGCTTGTGCATCCCGTCTGGTGTCTGCCCACGGGAGGGAGCTGGGGTGAGGCTCCGGCTCAGGACATTGTTCAGGTAGGCCAGGTATGCACTGACCCCGCGCCAGACAGGCCTGGAACGTCTCTTATTGCTGACAGTCTAAAAGCAGTCTGTCTGGAGATCTGATCTATTCCAGCCAGAGTGGCTCTGCAGACGTTTTACTAAGCTGTTCTTGGAGAGACTCAGCTAAGAGCTGAGTTAAATGCTTTTTGAATGAATGATTTATTGGATGCATTTGTTAATTGTCTTACTCCCTGGGCAATTGAGAAAGATGGATGCTACCTGAAAAGGCCAAAACCCTTTTCTCCTGTAATGTGTTTCCCCTGGGAAAACTCCTACTCATGTCTCAAAACCTACCTTAGGGGTTGTCACAGCCCCAAAGCCAGATGCCAGGCTTTTCTCCAGCTGAGACTGTAATCAGAATTCTAGACCAGAGTGTAAGTAAACAGAGTCATGGGGCTAAAAGAATAAAGGCAGAAAATGAACTCAACTGACCAACTTTTATCTCTGGGGGTAAATGCCTGTAAGAACCAGTCTTCCAGCCAGACCAGCTGCTCTCTAACAACTGCGGTCTCTTTTTATTATGCAGAGACAATGACTTAGACAGCCAAGGGGTCTGGGGTTTGGGAAGGGGGGCAGGTTGGGAACAGGGAAAGGGGCTCTTTGTGCAGAGATATAATCTTTAGTTATAGGGAAGCAGTTTTGTTTTGCTTACAGATTGGTTTTGAACAGTCAATTCACTGGTTGTCTCTTTTACAGGCACAGGGTATGTTTAGGGATAAGGGAGATAATCAGCAAAGTCTGTAGCCTGGGTAGTTCTAAGAAAAGGCTGGGGGGAGGTGGGGAGGTGAGGCTTTTCTGTGTTTGTATTGGTGCTACGCTTGAACTACTGGCCAGGGCCAAGTCCCTTAACTCTTTTGCTCAAGGCTAGCAAGAGCTAGATAAGAGTCTATGGGCTTTCTTACCCAAGATCCTCAGTTCTTAGCCTTCTGAGGAGGTAGGATCACAGGCGTGAGCCACCGGTGCCTAGCTGGTGATTGTGTTCAGTCTGTCATTTTCCATCAAAGAGGCACAACTCCAAGATGTCAGGCCTAGTCACTTCCCCCTCATAGGGACTGGAAATGGTGAAGGGCAGAAAAAGGTTTGCTATCCCAAGGCTAGAGACAAAGGAAGCACTTTAGCCTGTTGTGGGTGCAGACATGAGCTTGAGGTGTAAACAGAAGAAGAATGGGGGCCCACGATGGAGGGAGACAAAGTCTCTGCCTAATGAAAAGAGACCTCATTTGGAGTCTCTTACAGTGCCCAGAACAGCAGTGCTTCAGTAAAGCGTAGCCTGGTCATCCTCTCCGGAAGAGGATCCCACACATCCATCCCAGGGGACCCCGCAGAAGCAGGCAGGCACAGGAGAAAGATGATTATAAGGTTTATTCGAGGAGCTGGATTTCCCCTGAGAGGGAGCACATGGCCTCTGCCACCATCCAGGTAGCAGGAGGGTCTGAGGGACGGAAGTGAGGTCGATGGGCGTTCAGGTGGGTCTGGGCGGAGAGAGGGAGGGGCCGGCTGTATGGAGGGAACTCCAGGAGTGGGAGGGGGGCCCAGGTCTGGGTGGAGCTGAGGACCAAAGGTGAGCATAACACTAGCACTCTCCCTCCCGTTCCTCCAGGGCTCTGGAGAAGTCGCCATGGTCTGCATCACCAGAGGACAGCAGTCGGGCCCCAGATGATCCCTTCTGCTCTAGCGTGCAGCCTCAGCGTGGTCCTGTGAGGATCCTTTTCTTGGTGGTAGTTTCAACTGTCATAAAGATGGGTATGTGAGTCCTGTCCTTCCTGGACCCAAGGTGATTGCAGAAGGGAGAAACTCAAGCAAAGGAGATAGATGTAAAGTGGAGGCAGGGAGGACAAGGTAAAGAGTCCGTACTTTTCTAGAAAAGCAGCCTATCAGTCCTGCGGTAAGCAGAACATTCCCCTTCCACCTCAGGAGTCTTGTGGACTGAACATTTGTGCTCCCCGAAAGTTCATGCATTGAGCACCTCACCCAGCCTCACCTGTGGCCTTTGATGGTGGCTCATTTTGAAGGAACAGGATGGCCCCCCGTGGTCTGGGTGGTTGGTAAGGCAGCCATTCCCCACCTTGGTCCTGGGGCTCTGTGGCGGAGGCTGCCCATCAGGGACAGTGCTTGGAGGAGGCCCTGGTCAGCTTGCTCACCCAAGGGTCCCCAGCACTCCACGCTAAGGAGCTGGCAGGCTGCTGTGCACCAAGTCTGAGGGCTGGGGTCGCTGGAGGCCCAGAACACAAAATCCCTCCTTAGGATTCCTTGGGGGCAGTGAGTGCCTTGAACTGAAGGAGACTGGAAGGTTCTGGAAGGGCTCTCGGATCTGTCTCCTGTTCCCACTGTCCTTTCCTTCCTCAAAGTGACACACAGATGGCAGAATTCCTTTTAGTCATGGTGAGTCACAGCTACCAGTAGAGCCCTCAGGGACCCTCACGGAGACCAACGTCCTGCCCTGTGGACAGAGGTTGGGAGGAGGGCGTGTTTTTTTTTTTTTTTTCCGGTTGGTCACAGGGCTTGAACTCTGGGCCTGGGCGCTGTCCCTCAGCTCTTCAGCTCAAGGCTAGTGCTCTACTGCTTAAGCCACAGCGCCACTTCCGGTTTTCTAGTGGTTTATTGGAGATAAGAGTCTCACAGACTTTCCTGCCCGGGCTGGCTTTGAACCGCGATCCTCAGATCTCAGCCTCCTG
>NW_012267290.1:2928011-2944229 GCF_000151885.1 Dipodomys ordii | reverse complement strand
CTGCCCGTCCTGCCCCCCGCTGCCCGTCCTGTGCCCGCACTGCCCTTGCCAGCAGCACCGTCTCGTCCGGTCCCGTCTCCCCAGCCGCGTGCTCTTCCCTACCCCTCGCTGCAGCCACCAGAGCACGTGTCGTGGTCACTGCTCCTGTGGGTGCTCAGATGGCACAGCTCTGCGGTGACATCCGAGCCGCAGAGGGGCTGGGGTGAGAGCTTCTCTAAATCCATGTCTACTGGTGTGCGTGTGTGCGTGTGTGCATGTGTGCGTGCATGTGTGTGTGCATGTGTGCATGCATGTGTGTGTGCGTATGTGTGCATGTGTGTGTGCGTGTGTGCGTGCATGTGTGTGCGTATGTGTGCATGTGTGTGTGCGTGTGTGTGCGTGTATGTGTGTGTGCGTGCGTGTGTGCATGTGTGTGCGTGTGTGCATGTATGTGTGTGTGCACGCGTGCGTGCATGTGTGCTCATGCATGCATGTGTTTGTGTGTGTGTGTGTGTGTGTGTGTGTCCAGGTTTCTATATTTTTATGATATTTTTGGAAAATACAAGTTTTAGGCGTTTGGCAAAATCGGGGAAAATGCAGAGCTGGTCCGTGTAGCCCCCACCCCCAGGCCTCTCTCTCCACGACCGACGTCCCTCCTGCCTGCCCGCACGGCCGTCCTTGTCGCTGTCACGAGACCGCACGGACAGCCGCCGTGGCCCCGCCCGCGGCCTGGCGGTGCCCCATCCGAAGTCTGAACAAATGTGTAAGGGCCACGTGGCCGCTTCCACGCCCTGGCGATTCTGCACCCAGCTGCGGCCAGCCCCGGGCAGGACCTCTGTGGAGCCCCAGCTCCAGCGAGGCGCGGGCCGTGGGCTGGCTTGGCGAGCACGCATGCAGTGTTGTAAGAAGTTTTGGCAACTGTCCTTCCCACCCGCCGCAGGACGGCGGCTCCAGCTCCCCACACTCTCACATGGTTCTGGGCTCGCGCTGTTCCCAGGCGGGCAGGACGGGTGGGGCTGCTCCGCCTCCTGTTTCCCTGATGCCTGCCTGTTGCATGCTGGGGGACCTCTGCAATCAGACTGCTGTCCTTGCTCTAAGGACCTCTGGATTCTTTGAGGACGAACCTCCTGTCTTCTGTCCCCCATCTTCTGTCTGGGTTGATGCTTTTCCCTGCAGACTCTGGTGTCAACGGGGGTCGGAGCTATGGCTGCTCGTGTACCACCAGGAGGCCTACGGAGCCTGGCTGAGCCAAAGGCTGCTGATCTGTGCAGCGGGGAACGCTAGGTTCACCTCACAGACTGGTGTCGAGTGGCAAATGGGACCAAATCAAGGCAGCACAGAGTCTGGCACGCACACAGCACTCGGAGAGACTGACGGCGGTGATGATTATTCGATGTGCATCTTGACAAAATGACCAAATTCCATTAGTCCAGAAAGTAGCACAAGCAGGCAGGGCCGCAGGCCTCACTCTTGGGTTCCAAGAGAGGAGAGGCCCAGCATTTTTTCCTTAAGGATATTGTTTTTCCCTCTCAAATCAACGAAGAGAATGCCTTGGGGGCGTTGAATCAGAAAACAAAACAAATCAAAAAAACAAAAAATAAACCAACCAGGCCAGAGGAGCTACCTGTTAAAGCAAAAAACAGTTATGACCAAAGGACTAGCCGTGGGCATGGAGAGTACTTCTGCACTTGGGTTAAAGTAGGTAATTTCGCTCAAATACTGTGTTGCAGAAGGCTGGTTCCTGTGTCGCTCAGCCTGCGCTCACTCCAGCCAAGGCCACTGCGGCCTGGAGGTAGTGGCGTTTCTCACAGCATTAGCACCGGCGACCGATGAAAGACGGGAAGCAGCCCGAGTCAGACCATGATCAGAGTGCTTCCTCCCAGGGCACAGACATCTATTCTGGGTTTGGGCTGTTTTCCAAGTTGGGCTACACGATGATAAACAACTGGATTTTTTAGGGGTGGTAAGGATGGGGAGTGAATGAAATTTTAACTAGGTACTTTGCAAAACACACTTAAAAAATCATTGACGAAACTATTGAGTGGAAAAGTTAGAGACAAAGAATTGTTTGTGCTTATGAAAATATTTCCTGTGGAGCTCTCTTGTTTATTCATTAATGTTTGGGCGGACCCACATTTTTGACAAAACGTTTGTGTTTTCCTATCGAGCTAGGACTTTCTTTTATAGGCTGTCAATAATTATCTCTCTGACTTTCAAGAATAAAAATGGAAAAGCATAAAGTTTAAGGAATCAATGACCTGGTTTAAGTTTGCTGAGAATTTCAGAATGCTGTCCATGACTAAAACTGACCAAGTAAATCAACATAATTTGAAGAAGTAAATTAACCCAGGATGACAAAATGAAGAGACGTCTCCCAAGGAACCTCATAAATTTTGTGCTTGATGCATTTCTAGTCTCTGATTTCTAATAAAATTCTCATGAGAACATAGTATTGCACCATAAAAACTCCTGAGCTCTCTGCATGAGAACCGGCTGGTTTATAAGGCCACATGGGTTCAGGGCTGTGGTTTATTTATTAAAAATTTCTCAGTAAATATATCATGGACGGCAGGATGGTGCCTTGTGATTCTAGCGAGGCCATGCATCAATCCTGCTGTCCCAAGTCTGAAAGAAAACAAGAAAAAGCACGTCAGGAACTCTCTGACCCAGAAAAAAAACAACACACACAAAACTGCAACCTTTTTGTGTTGTGCTTTTAAAAGGAAGTTCTAAGCTCCTTTTGTTTGCCTTCAACCCAGGAGGCCTCATGGGAGTTTCGCATTTGCCTAAGGTCTGGCTAAAATGGCTCCCAGCGAGGCCTGCAGGAGGTAGGGGACGGTGGGTGGCTCTTGTTCCTGCCAGGGGGACAGGACAGAACAAAAGCTGCAGCTAGGGCGTGGAGGTGGTTTGAGGCTCTCCGAGGCCTGGGAGAGGGGAAGTGTCTTCACGCAGTCACGAGGCTGAACTCGGGATGGCTTCCTGTCCTCTGCACACACGGCCCAAGGCAGACAGGTAGACTTGATGAAGCTCACAGTCCCAAGAAGGGGGAAGGGGGGGTGTTAATCCCCAGGGCAGGAACCCCAGCCCAGAGGTGGGGGGCGGGGCACAGGCCTGGAGCCCCCCTTCTTTTTCGCTCTAGGTAGCCGGCCTCTCTTCCTACAAGTTTGGCGCTCACAGGGGTCGCTCATCTGACCCGGTTCGACTGGGCCTGGGGCTCGTTGACCTCTCTGGGGGCCCCCAGGCCAGGAGGAAGAGAGCCCCTTGGTGGCGGGACCCCTGTGGACTCTGGGCCCCCAGCGCGGGAGCCTTGCCAGCACTCAGTGTGGGCACTGGCAGATGCAGTGTTTACTCACACGTTTCGGTGGATAAGAATAGGTTTTGGCCCCAGGCTGGGAAAACATAATTAAGAACAAAATGTAATAGATTGTGTTTTTTCTAAATGCAGCTTGAGGTTTACAACAGAGTGAGCAGAAGGTCGGAAGACCTCTCGTTCCCCCGTGTCTCCTCCCACGCATCCTTCTGAACTGTCACGCTGCCACTCGGGGGCTGAGTGTCACTACCTGTCAGCCACGCTCACGTCTCGCCGTCACCCGTGTCACCCTGTCAGGCTGCACAGTGGCCGCTCTTGGGGCTGCACACCCGTAGGTCTGGACAACACACACCGTGATACTGCCATCACCTTGCCCACATGAGTTCTCTTAGCTCAAAGCTCTCCACCCTCCACCTGCTTGTCCCTCTCCCCCCCCCCCCACAACCGCCCTGCAGCCTCTGGTCCCCTCTGCCTGGGCTGGAGCGACACACGAGGAGCCTTTCAGAGCAGTTTCTTTCCCTCGGTGACCCAGGTTTAACTTTCCTCTATGGATCTCCATGGCCCGATCTCATTTCACTGTGGCACTGCTGAGAAGCTTCTTGGCTGAGATGACCATGGCTTTTTCTTCACAGAAAGGAAGAGCTGAGGCCCACGGCCCGGGAGGCCCATTCTGGAATATTCTCAGACCCTGAGGAGGCACAGAGGGTGACTTTTGCCGAGTGGCAGCAGCCATGGAGGCCAAACTCGGGGCCTGTAGGAGCCTCAGCCCGCCAGGCCCAGCCGGCGTGCGTGACCCTGCCTCCACCTCCCCCACAGCAAGCCTAGCTTCTGGGAGAAGAAAATGGACGGGCATTAATGCTGCCTTCAAGTAGAAGGGCATCTGCTATCAAAAATGACGCCCAGCGTGCTTTTTTCTGTATTGGAAAAGCATATAACTCTATTTGAACACCGAATTATCTTCATCAACACACTCAGTGCCAACCAGGGCTGGCTGGTAGCTTTGGGGGAAAGTCCTGCTTTGCACCAGCTCCCCACAGGGTGCTGCTGTGGGTGACTGGGAGCCCAGGATTCAACATACCAGGACCAAGCTTGGAGAGCCATTAACCCAAGGGGCCTTCAGGGCCTGGCGGCCCCGAGGGAGGGGCGTGAGCTCCACCTACTGACGGAGCTCCGGGCTGGAGTCCAGGTCTCAGGTGCTGGCTCCCATCTCTGGGTTGGAAACTGGTGCGTTGGTGTTGAAAGCAAAGCCTGAAGCGACATGTGTAGCGTAGTGCTACCACAATAGCTCACCGCGGCTTGTCTTCATAAGCAGGTCCACAGGACCTGTCGGCCCCTCCAGCCTTAAAATGTTCGTGGTAATTCTTTGTCTATGCATACACAAAAAGGGGTTTTGCAACTCTGAATTGTGGCTCAGCATTTACCACACATTAAGGGAGAGAAGTAGGTAACGGGCCATAGATTTCAAAACCACGTCCAGCTAAGCCAGAAAAGGTTCTTAACTGGCAGGAGCTGGAGGTAGATGACTAAAGGTTCTGAATGTTTTAGTAACTCTACAAAGTTCAATTTAGGTCCACCTAAGATCAAGCACATTATTTCCTGACTGTTGGAGGGGGGAAAATGCACATGGACCTTCAAATTCTTAAGGCATTTGAGAATGGACAGTTATGTTTGAATATCAGAGTAAAACATCATTCATTCGTTTTGCAGTACTGGGGTTGATCTCGCGGCCGTGCTCGCTAGGCCGATGCTCGGGGGGGGTAAAACTGTATCGCCATCCTGTCTAGATGGCTGTGACTGCAACTCCACCTCAGCCAGGACGGCCCCGGGCGGGAGGAAGGCAGGGTCTTAGCATTTGGGGCACTTGTGCTGTGTTTGCAGATCTGGGCGAGTTGCTTTTTGAGGGTCATTTTGTTGACCACGTTGAGTCGTGTCTGTGTCCCTGTCTGCCAAGACTGAGGACAAAGCTCTTCTGTGGCTCTACATGAGATCACCAAAGGAGGGCAAGGTGTCCAGACGCACTTCTATGTTCCCAGAGCAAGGGGTGTAAACCCCGTGGAGGGGGGCGGTCTGAGCTGGAGAGCCCCAGGGGCACCAGGAAGCAGGGGAGGCCGAGCGGGCGCACCAGGTCTCAGGGAGACCAACTCCGCCTGGTGTGGAGCCCGGCCTGGGGAGGCGGGGTGGTCTGAATCTTAGGGTTGGGATGGTGCTTGGGGTCTTTGGGCTGGCTTGTGTTCTCCCAGATTCATCGGAAGGGAGTGCGGTGAGCAGACCCCCGCAGCGTTCACAGTGTTCCCATCCTCGCCCCGCCCTCCCCACCCCGGCCTGGCCAGCACGTGAGAAAATCCCCAACGGGCTTGAAACCTGCGGGTGTCACATTCTCCAGCTGGAAGAATTGCACCCCGAGGCCCGGACCCCACGGGGCGGGGAGAAGCCCACGCAATGCCACGAGTCCAGCCACGAGCGCCTCGGTGTGGACTTCGCCATGGTGATTTCCTTCTGTGGGAGGTTAATATAAAATCCAGATCACGGCTTTCGCCACGGAGCAATTCACGCTGCGGCTGGGGGAGCGGTCGCCGACACCTGCCGTGGTGGCCAGCGGGGACACTCGTCAGACTTGTGAGATTGATGGGTGGGGGGCTTGGGTTGGAGGACCTTGGAGCAGACCCTTGTGAACCTGCTTTGTCCTGCCTTTCCAACAGGGTCTTACTAGGTAGCCAAGGGTAGACTGGGATGCTCGCTCCATTGTCCTGCCTTCGCCCCCTAGTGGTGGGATTACAGGAGTGCAGCACCAGGCTCGGCTATTCCTCCTTATGTTTCCTTCCCCGACCCAGTGGCGGGATGGAGGAACGCACCGCTGGCCTAGCGAGCTCCCACACACCTCTGTTCAGGCCTCGCTGCGTGGAGTGGGGGGCAGGGTGGCTGTGTACCTCGTGGTTCTCCTGGCCCTGCGGGCAATCTCCCCCCTCTCCTCAGCCGGCCTGGGCCCTCCCTGGTGGTCTGGGGTGGGAGTGGATGTGACCTTCACCCCCAGCTGCGGTCAGCCTCTGCCACGCTGGTGCTGCCATGCTTGTCCAGGAGGAAGCTGAGACCACTAAAAAGACGTGGAGAATGCCTTACGTCCGCTTCCTCCCGCGTGCACGGGTGGGAAGAGCGACAACCTGGCATCTGCCTGCTTGTTTCCGTGGAAGTGCTCCTGAGTCGCGCGGAGAGGCGCTCCGCAGGAGGACACTGACCAGGCGTCCACAGCGTGGCTCGGAACACGGCCACCTTCATGTTCATCCACGCCAGGAGTGGCGGACAGGCTTGAAGCGGCCCGGCGCTGTGGGAAAGGCGGCTCACGCGACTTCCCACGCTCCCTCCCGCCCGCGGCACCGCCCCCGCTCGCCCGCAGAGGGCGCCCGCCCGCCGCTCAGACGGGGCCAGGCAGCCAGGGCTGGCCGCCAGGAAATGACCACCGGCTGGAGGGTCTGGTCCCTGTACCCAACCATGGAGACCATCTTCTCCCATCATGAGAGCCAGAGCGAGAGCGAGAGCGAGAACATGTGTGCGTGTGTGTGTGGGGGGAGGGCTGAGGTGGCCGTCCAGGAGCTCGCCCCATCACTGAGAAATGCCTCACATCCAATGCCTCCTAAGGCAGGCGCTCGGTGCCTGCCACCCATGCGTGCAGCAGGCCGAGCAGGCCGGGTGCCTGGTCACTAGAGATCTCTGGACCAGCTGTCCCCTCTGACCAGCTGTCCCCTCCTGCCCAACTGTCCCCTCCCAACCAGCTGTCCTCTCCTGCCCAGCTGTCCCCTCCGACCAGCTGTCCTCTCCTGCCCAGCTGTCCCCTCCCGACCAGCTGTCCCCTCCCAGCTGTCCCCTCCCGCAGGCCTGCAGAGCTGGGCTTCTGCTTGGGCAGGCGGCACTGTGAGGAAGGTTTGGAAGGTTCTGAGGGGTGCGGGGAGGAGAGGGAAGCGAGGCGGCTGGACATGGGGATCTCAGAGCAGCCTGGGCACTTTCAGTCCCATCGATGAGAAGCACACAGCCCGGATCTGCTCCGGGGTTTGTATTCTCTCACCAGGAGGCTCCACACAGTGTAGGATAATAATTTTTTTAAGAAATGATGTCAGGAAACACTAAGGCTTTCCTTGAAGCCCCACCGGAGAGGAGACACAGGAGCCATGCAGTCCTAAAGGGAAGCATGTGATGATGCAAACCTGGACCCCCCTGTCCCCCCCCCCCAGCGTGCTGGAATCTCCCCTCTGCGGCCGTGCTGCGTGGCGTGTGGAAATCATCGAGTGCATTTGTCAGGCGTGCAGGAGACAGAGGAGGAAGGGGTGTGTCCCAGTGTTGGGCGTGACACTCCTCTTACGACCCCATAGGGCCCCTCGTGGTGTGCGTGGCGTGTGGACCTGACATCTTAGCCCCCTGCCCCTCCCCCCCAGCACGGGTCGGACGATGAAGCTGGCCCAAGCGGTGGACTCGGCCTCAGGGGTGGAGGTGAGGTGGGGCCCTTCCGCAGGCCTCAGGAATGACCATCGGGGGTCCACAGCGGCGGGGTGGTTTAGATTCCTCCGGGACCCACGCGGGTCTTCTTGTTCTGAGCGACCTGGGCCTCTTCCAGGGCCCCCCACCAGGATGGGGCTGGCGCTGGGCTGGGCGGCCGGCTGGGCGAGACTCATCTTCCCCAGTGTCCTCGCGGAGTGGTGGGACATCTGTGGTGTCACAGGGCCACCTTCCCCATGGGAGGACACGGTCCCCTCCATGGTGGCGCTGAAGGACAGCGTCGCACTCTCCTGTCCTTCCGCCCCCCTCAGCTGCCTGCCGGCGCCCGCCCGAGGCCCGGGCGGGCCTGGTGCCCAGGCTCTGGGCTGCCCTCCCCGGGCACCGCACACGGCTGCCCGGCAGCCCCGCATCCTCGCGCTCGCTTGCTGGCGACGGAGACGTAACTCAAGGTGTCCAGCAAGTCCATCTCTGCTCTGGGGGCAGCTTGGAGCTTGGGCCTGCTCCCTGCAGCTGGGGGACCCCGGGAGGCCTGGGGAGACATGGGCATCCTCTGCAGGCTGTAATGCGGAGCGGCCAGGGCTGTGCTCCCCAAAGGCTGCGTGGAGTTGGACACGCCGCCCGACTCCAGAGCGAGTTTCACCAGCCAGCAGTGGCGGCGGCTGAGGAAGCAGCTGGGCCGGAGCCCTGGCTCGGCGCTCCCGTGTCTGACTCCTCTGTACTGGCCAGCCCGCAGCCGCAGCCTCGGGTGCGGCCCCAGCCGGAGCTTCTGGGCCCTGCGCTGGCCGGGGCCGAGGCCTGGGGAGAGGATTCTGCCTCCACTCTGCGACTCCCCGCGGGGTCCAGCACTGCTCTCTGAAGCCCCGCCAGATGCCTGTGGCTTTGGGATGTAGCGGCTGTAATAGAGGACCAGAGAGACACTACCTGAAAAGGAAAACGTAACAGAGGCTCTATCTCGTGACAGTCTGCACCGTGGCCTGGGATTTCAGCCCCACGCTCCAGTCATTTTGAGCCAAGTAGTGCAGTTTGGGACCCAGAATAAAACTCTTAGAAGCTCCCAAGTGGACACTTTGGAGGGAAATGGAAGGCGTCGCTCCCTTTGGTTCTGTCTGAGTCTTCTTTCTCGAGGGCAGCTCTTATCAAGGGCTTAAGCCGTGTGCCTGCGTGTGTGCGCACAGGTCTGTCTGCAAGATGCGCGGTGGAGATTTCATTCCAATTTCCCTCTCTGTGGGTCCGACACTCCAAGTGGCGCCACCAGCACCCGGTGGATGGGGGCCAGAGCCGGGGGAGGCAGGAGGTAGCCTCGGGCTCGAACAAGAGACAGCGAAGCCGCGGGGGTGAGCGCACTCCTGAAAAGCCCGCGTGCCCAGGAGTTTCCGTGAGCAGCAACAAGCCTTCCTGTGTGCACAAACATCTTGCTCACGCTGCTGTCGGTTGGCTCCCGAGTCCGTAATCTCTCTAGCAGGCGTCCAGCAAGCCGCCCACGAGGCTTCCAGTTTCCTGCTGCACCGGGGGGCAGGGCCTGGGTTCAGGGTGCTCATTATAAACAGCACAGAGGCCAGAGCACCAGGAGACGGCCGGGACAGGGCTGGAAGGGCTCAGAGGCGTCACCCTCAGACCCTTGCTGGGTCTTGTGGGGGGAGGGCGAGCGTGGGGGAGGGCAGGCTGCTGGCTGGAGTCAGGCTGGAGGCGGGGACAGGGGAACAGAATTCGGTGTGCTCACTGTCACCTCTGCCACAGGCACGTCCACACACTCGTGACACGCCGCAGGGGGTCCTCACCCTCCCGGAGGCCCCCCGGGGCCACACAGCTGCTGGGTTCCCGGTGGCCACTCCCCGCTTACCCGGCAGTAGACACCCAACAGGTTACTGTCGTGGGAAAAGAGAGGGGGCTGCTTGCTTTCCGGATATGCTCTTGAGAGTTGCGCTTTACTCGAGTGACAGGTGCATCGCTCTGCGGTGGGAAGCCACACACGTGAGTCTTCACCCCGGCTGACAGCCGCAGCTGCTGCTCCTTCCCGCTCCTCCAGTGGGATTCCCAGCTGCGTGCAGCTCCCCCTGTGGGCGGCAGCGGGAACCGCAGCCCACCTTGCACCTCCCCTGTGCTTGGCCCTCCAGCCCAGCGAAGCGCTTTATCCAAGTCCCAGGCCCTGCAACACTACTGCTGCTTCTCATCCAACCCAGGGAGGGGCACACTGTCACGTCTTTTCCAGCCAGCATGGTGGGGGGGGCGGTGCACGCTTGTACCTGCAGCGTGTAAGGGGACAAGGCCCCTGCCTCCGTACTGCACTGGTGTGGGAGGAGGGGTTCTCTGCTGCCCACTCAGGACAGAGGGAAACTCCCCTGCACCCTCCCTGCGGGAGCTCGGGGGAGAAGCGGACACAGCGGCCCAGCTTTGCTGGGCTGAGCTCGGCTTTTCATGCCTGGAAGATGCCGGCTCCCCGACCTCCAATCACTGCTCCGAGCTCCACTTCTCAGCCTCTGGGGAGATTTCGGGTCTCCCTGTTGGGTCTTACCAATCAGAAATCCAGACGAGGCCCCCGCTACAGACCACAGGCTGGTCCACGACACACCCTGGAGAAAGTCAGCAGCCAGCAGCAAGAGGATGGAGTTTTCCAGCAGCATCACTTAGAGAACCAGGAGAGTGCCTCCTGTCAGGGGTACAGCCACAGCCTGCTGGAGCTGCACAGACAGTGCCCAGGCCCCAGGACTGGCACGCTCACACACACACGCACACACACGCTCACACACGTGCACACGCACGCAAGCGCACACGTACGCTCACACACGCACACACACGCACGCTCACACACATGCACACACACATGCAGACGCACACGCGCACACACACGCACACACGTTCTCATGCACACACATGCACACACACGCGCACACATGCACACGCACGCTCACACACGTGCACACACATGCGCACACACACGTGCTCATGCACACACGCACACACACGTGCGCGCACACACACGCACACTCACACACGCACACAGGTCACATGTACGTAAAATCCAGGAGGGTGGAGGCCGCCATTGCCACTTGCCAGGTAGAGGCTGACCACACGTGCTCACGCACACACGCACACGCACACACACGTGCGCGCACACACACGCACACTCACACACGCACACAGGTCACATGTACGTAAAATCCAGGAGAGTGGAGGCCGCCATTGCCACTTGCCAGGTAGAGGCTGGCCACCCTGCTTCTGGAAGGGCCGTCCCAGAAGCTGGGGTGCAGAGGGTGAGCGCAGCCCGCCAGCAGGCTGAACAGCCTCCAGAGGCACGTGCCCCCTCGACGTCGCTGTGCTGGGCTCCGGGCCAGGCCATCACCAGCCAGTGAGCACCTGGAGGCCAGTGTGCAAGTCAGGGAGGGGGTGGAGTGAGAGCTCAGCGCCGGCAGACACCCCAGACCCAGAAGAGCGTCGGGGCACAGACCCGAGTCCGCGTCTCAAGGACGACCCCACTTGAACCTCCTAAGGGATGTTCGCCCTAGTTTGGGGATGAGAAGACAAAGGCTAGCGTCAGTAACACGTGCCAGATGCCATGCACGATGCCCGCTTAGTCCCCGCAGCAGTTATAAACTGTCTGCTGTTTTTAAGCTTGTAACCACATGAGCCAAACCCTCCACCCCAAAGGGCAGTACTCTTTAGTCCAGCTAGACTTTTTACTTATAGTCGCAGACAAAAAATATCCTGCCAGAGTATGAGCTGAATTCTGAAATGGAGGAGTGACGCACTGTTAATCTCCCTTTTCTGCCAATAGCTGCATTAAATGTGTGCTCTGGGTCCAGGGGCCAAATATCTCTCAGTGTCCCCAATTCTCCTAAAACAAGAGCTCACTGTTTGTTCTTGCACAGTCGCTGGCGGCCAGCGGAGGCTGCAGCACTCGCCAGTGACACACAGGCCTCATTCAGGCGTCTGCAGACTCTCCGTCATCACCTAACCGTGTCCCGAGGGCTGGGTGCCGTGGGGACAGCACCATACGTGTACTACCATACAAGAACGTACCTACAGACACGTACGTTTGTATGGGTATCACATGTGAGATGTGCCGCGCTCGAGTTAGAGACTCCTAGACTAGTGGACCTCCAGAGGGAGCTGCCCCCACGTCCTGACACCCCCTCTTTGAGCTCGGTGTTCACGGATTGTTCATGGCAGTAGAACATGGTAGAAATCATGAGGAGATTATTCTAGGCCTGTCAGCTGCCAAGGCTGAGTCCTGGCAGCTCCATCCCAGGAACCTGGATACCTGCTTTTCTGGTGCACACGAAAGATTCCCCCCCCACCACCACCCCGGGCTCGATCTCAACCCCAGACCATCTCCGTGCAATCTGTTTATCTGGAACCTTCCTGCTCTCCTCCAGAAAGTTCCTTCCCTAGACTCATACTCAAGTCCTGGCTTCCTCCATACACCGCCCGGCGGCCCCCAGGCCCCACGGCCGACCCTGCAGTTTCCGGGTCAGCAAGGCCTCTTCCGCCCGGCTGGCCGGCATCCAGACGGGCCTGGAGGCCAGAGGCCTCCCTGTCACCCGGCCACCTGCAGGGCTGCCAGACGCCCAGCACCAGGGCTTCTGCGTGCAACGTGCCTGCAGGGTTCTGAGAGGCTTGCTGTTTGAGACATGGGTCAGGGGAGAGCTCAAAGACTTTGTTTTTTACAAGCCCCTGGACAATAATGAGGACCCAGTCTGGAGGCCAACCCTTGCGGGCCCTCTCCACTTCCCGAATTCAGTCTCAGAGGCTGTACTGAACCCTGTGTGTCTGCAGCCCCTGGGGGCCCATACAAGTTACCAAATGTGAACAGATAAACACCGAGCACGGTGAGTTGTGTTGATGAGGGTCCAAGATTCCTTGCTGCATAAAGAACAACATACCATCTAAATTGAGGTTTGGAAATACGATGAACCAATCTAACTTGAGTCTCTGGAATTACGTTCTAAGCCAACTTTAATCTTTCCTCATTAACAGATTAAGTAAATCACCAAACATCAACTACAAACAGAACGGTAAATCCTGGGCTCAAGTTGGAAAATAAGTGATTTTTCTTTCTATTTTAATATTTTTGGCAACAATAGACCTGAGCTAATTTATAATCTCAGTAATGGCTCTTTTAATGTGTGTGTGTGTGTGTGTGTGTGTGTGTTGTTGGTCCTGGGGCTTGAACACAGGGCCAAAGCACGGTTCCCTAGCTTTTTTTGCTCAAGAGTAGCACTCTATCACTTGAGCTACAGCTCCACTTCTGGCTTTTTGGTGGTTAATTGGAAATAGTCTCATAGACTTTTCTGCCTAGGCTGGCTTTGAACAATGATCTTTAAATCTCAGCCTCCTGAACAGGTAGAATTACAGGCATGAGCTACTGGCATCCAGCTTTTTAAAAATAATTTTAAATACAAATATACATCCAATTATGCCAAACTTTTTACACTTTAATGATTTAACTTTCAATTTAAGAACTTTCAGACTTATACTAAAGAGGAATTACTAAGCCGAGATGCTGATTAAGGAAGCGATTAGCTAGTTTAGCTATTTCCTCATCATTTCAGGCTGTTTCCAAATGAATCCATAGACTTAAAGTGAGGATTAAAAAGGTGTTGGTATAGCAGTAGAGTGGACACATTTAAGTGGAAAATAGTGACCATCTTTGTTTAAACAAGTCGTTATGAATGTCAGTTTCTCTTAAACAGATAGACCTAGCATGGATAGTTTATATTCTCTGGAGTTTAAAAGAGAATAATAGTATGTTTCGAATCCTTGCATTTCTTATAAGTAACTTGAATTCAAAAACTTTGCATTGGGAAAAAAATTTCTTTTTGTTGTTTGAGGAGTCTTCTGCTTTTCATTATGTAGTCAGTTAGCACAACAGATCTGTCCGGGCAGCTCTAGGTTGTGCCAAAAAAAACAAAAAAAAAAAAACAAAAAAAAACCCCGCAGATATTTTGGCTCCCCCTACAGGCACGTTTGCCAAACTACAATTTTAAAAAGCAATTAATACAACTACCCAGTGTTGGATGAGAGTCCAGGGCTAGTTTCAGAATGAGAAAGGGGTTGCGGCCTTCTACCTTAACTCTCAAAGCATTCTGCCGAGGTGGTATGTGTCTGTATTTTGGATAACTTATAATTTCAGAAACGAGAGTGTGTGGCTTACGCTTGCTGTGGCTTTCACCGAAGCTTAGAGATGAATTCGTGGCCCCTTTCTAAAATCTGTACGTTCCGGATGGCTTGTGTGCTAACATCCCGCCCTTCTCTGGCTTTTCTCCCCTTTGTATCCCCCCTCTTTTAGAGGGTGTTGATGTGGATGTCACCTTAACTTCGTTTTCAGATTAGTTACACAGAACTAGTCACTTGCCTAATTTCTAATTTTCACTTCTCACATTATCTTCCAAGTATATACCAGCAAACCAGGGTAGCACTGAAGGCTCTGGGGGCCAGGGTGCTGGGGGTGGGGTACGGGGGTGAGGTCCTCCGGGCAGGCCAGCAGCCTGGAGCTGGGCAAGCCTCACACCTCCCACGGAACCTCTGAGGAAGGCTGCGGGTCCCCACGGAGGGCAGACTTTTCTCCTTTTGATCTATCAAATGTTTGCTCACGCGAAGCGGGTTCACTGTTAGGGTATGTCCCCAAGGCCTCACTCAGGACCACCACGGCCAAAGTTAAGTCGAGACCCACAGCGGAGACTTCCGGTCTCAGTATGAGGCCCGCTGATGGGGGCAGGGTAGGCACACGGCAGACAGTGCTTAGAAGAGGCCGCGGTTCTGAGTCCAGCAAGACCCAGGCTGACCCCAGTCCCTCTGGAGGAGCAGCGTGGCCAGCTCGGGAGGATCTGTTGTGGACAGTGTGCTCTGCTACTCCAAAGAGGAGGGCCTCGCCGTGGGGTTGTGCGATCGGCAAGGTTTCTCCATGTCTTTCTCGCAAACTCCTTGCGCTCTGACCTCAGCTGCTACCCTGGCTAGGGTGGCCAGTGCCTGTGCAACTTCCTGCAGACACAGGGCCCACTGGAAAAGCTGAGGACTAATGTTTGAAGCCAGCCTGGGTGGGAAAGTCCGCGAGACTCGACTCTCCAATTAACCACTCAGAAGCCGGAAATGGAGCTCAAGTGGTAAGAGTGTTATCCTTGAGTACAAATGCTTGGGGACAGTGTCTTTTCCCTGACTTCAAGCCCCAGGACCAGCATAAAAAAAAACAAAACAAAAACAACAGGAAGGTGGCTCAGCGGTAGAGTGCCTGCATGAGGCCCTGAGTTCAATTCCTCAGCACCACATAAGCAGAAAAAGCCTGAAGTGGTGCTGTCACTCACGTGGTAGAGCGCTAGCCTTGAGCTGAAGAGTTGAGGGACGGCACCCAGGCCCAGAGTTCAGGCCCCACCACCAAAAGCACTTGAACCACAGGCTCCTTCACCAAGGTGACCCCTGACTTCTCTTTGTAAAATATCTCCTTCAACTCTTCACACGGGGCTAGGTGGTCACTGTCACATGACTAGCACCCGAGCCCCGCCCCTCATGGTAGAAATAATGCCTGGCCTTCCAAAGCCTCTGTAAACCACAGCGAAGCCATCAGCAATGCACCCCCCCCCCCCCCCGTGGCTGTCTTTGGCTCTGGTTTTGCAGATAACTTCTTCCTCCTGCAAAAGCTTGGAGAAAATGCTAGCGGGTGGGGTGGACGTGAGCGTGACCCGTCAGAGGCCGGTCAGGAGCCCCACGGGCTGAGGCGCTGGTGCCGTGTGGCTGTTTCCAGACGCCCAGCTGCAGCAGGTGCAGCATCGCTCGGAACTACACACAGCTCAGGCCCTGGACCAGGAAGCCAGGCAGGAGGATGGAAAGGGCCAGCCACCCCAGAGAGGGCGTCTGGTGGTGACGTAGCAGATCTCGGGCAGAGCCTGGGGAGAAGAGAGGAAGAGTTGTTGGAAGCATGGAGGGGGAGGAGGTCTGCACGGTAGACAGTGGAAGCTTTGTGTGTTCCACGGGCTCTCCCCTGGCCAGGGCTGTGCCGCCGGGCACACCCTGCCGGGCCACGCACCCAGGCGACTGTCCTCCCGGCCTCCTGGAGTCCTGCAGCGCCCACTGGCACTGGCCACACTCGGGCATCCTGCACCGCTCAGCTGTGGGCCCTGCCCTTTCCCGGGCTCCTGACCTTCTGGCCTTCTGCCCCGGTGACCCTGTGGACCGCTGTCCACCGGACCTCTGAACACGGCCACCCTCACCCCTGCCCTCTCACGCTGTCCGCCTGATGACGATCTCATTACATCAAAGCAACAAGAACCACCTGACCAGCCCGCGCAGCGTAGGGCCGCCTGCTCGACCTGCTGGACCCGGCCAGGGACCAGGGGGCAGGGGAGCGCGGTGTGGGGGCTTCGGACAGGCAGCAGCGCGAGCCGGTCCAGGCCAGGGTCAGCTCCGCGGCCAGGCAGATGCTGGGCGCGGGGCTCCACCCCACCCCGGCGTCC
>NW_012267290.1:2908740-2926887 GCF_000151885.1 Dipodomys ordii | reverse complement strand
CGGTCCCCGGCGCTCTGCTGGCGGCCGGTCCGGGCCGCTCGTCTGTTTCCGTCCGTGGACAGCCGCGGCATCGCCCGCCCACCGGGGCGGCATCGCCAGCTTCAGCTGCAGAAGGAGGAAGCCAGCCTTCCGCCGGCGGCTGAGATCCAGGATCGCGGTTCGAAGCCAGCCCGCGCGGAAGAGTCCCCGGGAGACTCCGGTCTCTGCGTAGCCGCCAGCACCGTGGCGTGGCGCTGAGGCCCAAGCGGAGGAGCGGCCGCCCGAGCGCAGGCCCCACGACGGACCGGCCAACAACACCCGGAAAGCTCCGGGAAGAACCAAGTTCTGAAGCAAACACGCAGCCCTCTCGGCCCCGGCCTGGCGTGGACAGAGGACGCGTGGGGCTGACACCGTCCCGGGAGCCGGCGTTTGCCCGGCACCTGCCGCTCGCACGCGGAAAGGCGGCCTGCCCGCCACCCGCCTCCTGCAAGGCTGGTGCGCACACACAGAGGGGCAGGGGGCCTGACCACCACCCGCCTCCTAGAAGGCTGGTGCGCACACACAGAGGGGCAGGGGGCCTGACCACCACCTGCCATCTGGAAGGCTGGTGTGCACGCACAGAGGGGCAGGCGGCCTGCCCGCCACCGCCACTGCCACCTGGAAGGCTGGTGCGCACACACACAGAGGGGCAGGGGGCCTGACCACCACCCGCCACCTGGACGGCTGGTGCGCACACACACAGAGGGGCAGGGGGCCTGCCCGCCACCCGCCACCTGGAAGGCTGGTGCGCACACACAGAGGGCAGGCGGCCTGACCACCACCGCCACCTGGAAGGGTGGTGCGCACGTACAGAAGGGCAGGCGGGAAACCTGGGGAGCTGACTGCTTTGTGGTGTGTGCCTGTGGCTGAGCCAAGAGTGGAGTTGTGGGAACAGACATTGGCCCAGACAATGTTGCTTGATGTGACTCAAGGGATGCTGGGTGGCTGCTGCCCTGACACACTCAAGCCCTGCCCCGCCTGCCTGTCCCGGGTCTGGCCTCTTTCTCATTGAAACCCTTATGGCTTCAATCCCACATTTATAACAAAGAAATCTCTTCCAGATCCACTCACAGACTCAGTTTTGGCCTGATGAACGTGTTTCAAAGAAACGTTCCTTTATTAAAAGTTGGTGCCACACCCTTTGCGTGTTCTTTCATCCAATGACTCTGTACATTTTGCAGCAGTTGCCTGTCCCTTGGTAACAGGTGCCAATTCTTCTGGCGCTGCGAGAGCACGGAGAGCGCTGACATTGCCCCTTGTTCTTCTCACAGACCCTGTTGTCGAATTTAGTGACAACACTTCCTTGGGGAATGCCAGCACCTGCTAGGAAGGAATAGAAACACCTCAGACACGTTGATGTCGCTGCAGGGACGCTAACACGTTTATCGAAGGCAATGCACAGGAGACAGTTTTCTCTTCCGATGGTTGCTTGCCAACGAAGTCAGACCTGTTGAGACCAAGGATAGGTAGGAGATGTGTGGAATTTACTTGTTTCTGGAGACTTTCAGCAGAGCAGGGAACTCAAGCTCTCCAAATGCAATTCAGCCCCATCTTTCTCTCCCCAAACCCATGTTTTCTGTTTACAAAATGCTGTCTGAGCACCAGACCATGAGCACAGTCTGAATTCCTATTTCCCTGCCTGAAGTTCTACTGGTTCCTCGACCAGAGTCCCACTTCCTTACCATCCTGATCAGATGCTTTAATTACAAACTCAAAAGGCCTGGGACTCCACAGAGACTGCACAGGCTGCTGTAGTTGGATTTATTCTGCCTTCTTCCAGTGTCAACAGAACCTTCGACTTTGAAGGCACCCTAGACAACGCAGCTAGGGATCCAGTGGAGTGCCAGTCATGCTGTGCTCTCCCGCGTATGTGACCACAGCACTGGCCGGTGTTTTAGGTGCCCGTGATCCCTTGCAGTCGTCCACGGAAGCCCTAACAGCAGTACCTCAGAATGTAATTGTGTTGGGAGATAGGGAACTTTTTAGAGACGATGGTGAAATGAGGCCACTCGGATGTACCCTAACGCAGTGTGATTGGTGTCTTTGCCAGACCTGATTAGGAGTCAGGCACAGGCAGAGGAAAGTGAGGAGGCCATGGGAGGGAAATGCGATCTCACAGGAGAAAACAATCCTGGTCCACCTTGCTCATAGACGTCCAGCCTTGAGACTGAGAGGAAGAGAATTCCTGCCTGTCTTCCAGTCTGTGACGTAATCGATGTGTTAGAACAATCAAATGGAGAATTGGGAGAAAATTAGGATGTGTGTGGAATAGGCAAAAACCTCAGGCAAAGAAGAAAGAGAAGTGAAAGCCACTCAATGAAATATTCAATGAAATAATAGAAAAAATTTTAAGTCGTGAGAAAGCAGCAGCAGAACAGACTGTAGAACTACTCTAAGACACATCACAGTGGAAACGTTAAATGTTCAGAACAAGAACAAGAAAAAGCCCACTGTAAACGGCAAGGGTGAAATGCTGTAAAGTGCTGACAAGATGGTCAGGCCCCCCCTCCCCCTCCCCCTTCCCTCCCCCCCCCCCCCGCAGGCCAGGAACAGATTTCTCAAGGAACTTTAAAAAACAAGAAGGGCACTGAAGAATTGAAAGAAAAAAACAGCCAACTTACATTAATCTACCCAGCAAAGCTAGCATTCATAATGAGGAATACCTAAAAACCTTCCTTGAAAAACAAAAACTAAAGCAATTTATGAAAACCAACCCAGCATTAGAGAAGATATTCAGTTTACTACCCACAGAGGAAAAATGAACCAATGAAAAGGAGAAAAACCCCACCCGATGAGCAGACGAATGAACGAGGAACAGGGAAAAGACCAACACTACAAAAAGAAGAAAATGTCAGGAAGGATGAAATACCTTTCAAGAACACCGAATGTTAATGACCTCATTTCCAACCAAAAGATGAACAATGATGAAGCAGATTAAAAATCAGATTAAAAAGCAGTTAAAAATCCTACCTGGCTATTCCTTGTCTACAAGAAATGCATTCACAAACATCGGGTCAGGGTGACAGGTTGGAAAAGATCTACTCTCTACTAAATGGGCCCGAGAAGGGTTAGTATACTCACATCTGATTAAAGCAAACTTCAGATCCACTCAAAGGAGACAAAGAGGATCACATCATAATAGTATATGAATAATTAATCAGAGGAAATAGCAATTGCTAACCTCAATATCTATGAATCAAATGTTAGTGTACTGAACTTTATATTAAACAAACACCAGTGAACTTAAAGGTACAGCTAGATCCTGACTCTCAAGATAGTGGATGACTTCAATATCCCACTGTCCAGACAGGTTGGAAAAAATGGTCAGTGAAGAAGCTGCAGACTTCAATGGCACTGTAGACCGTATTTTAAGTCCTAGAGTACTTCATTGCAAATAGGAGAAAATGGAAAAGTATTTCCCTGTGATTTATCAGTATATTATTTTAGATGCTTCTATTGTATCCTGGAGATTCACAACTATGTCTTCCTATTTTTGCTTTTGCGATAGAGTTTATTGAGAGAAACAATGGAAGGATGAAAAAGAAAGAAAGTATAATGCATACACACAATGGAGTTTTACTCATTCATACAGTTGATTGGCATTATGGGTAGAAATGGAGGTCTAAGTGAAATAAGTCCCACAAAGATAAATAGCACATATGTTCTGTCATTTGTGGATGCCCTGAAGAACACCCCAAAAAACAAGGTCATGAAAGTAGTGAAGTGACTGTTGGGAAGTGGAAAGGGGGTGGATGGTAATAAAGATAGTGAACATGCCAGGGTACGTCGTATGCACGTATGGAAGCAACACAATGAGACCCTTGACTCTGTGGTGTGAATGACACTGACAGTAAGACCAAACAGCCTGCGGGCATGAGCTGGCATTTTATAGGGCTTGAAAAAAATGAGTTACAAGTCCCTCAGCTGGTTTCTCTATTCCCTAATCGGTCACATGGAAAGCTGCGCTGAGAGCTTTTGCGCAGGTATCAGATGGGACAACTGAGGGGGGCAGGAGAGGCACACGGGGGCCGGAAGTGACAGCCTGGCGGAAGGGCGCAGTAGGCCTCCCCAAGTTCTACGCTGGCCTTTCTGCCCCCAAGCTCTGATTTTAGAGGAGAAAACCACGACTCAGAAGTGTGTGACGTGCTCCAGGTCACCGTGAGCGACCGATCTGGGATGGAAGCATATTCTTAACTCGGCCGCAGCGCCTCCCCTCTGTCCCCGTCTGGGACAAGGCTGACTCGGCCCACGGGGCTGGCACGCTCTGCTCTGGTGTGGGCAGAGCCTTCAGTGACGTGGAAGAGCGCCCCTCGAGGATGGGACAAGCCGCTGGGGAAGCTAGCGGGTCACTGCAGCCCCCCGAAGGCCAGGACTTGGGGTGAGTACCAGACTTGCTTTAGCCGTCCTCGTGGGAAGGGCCTGGCACCTTGGCTGGAATCGGGGCACCTGAGTGACCCCGAAGGACGGAGCATGAACATGATGGATGCCCTCTCTGCTCAGGAAGCCGGCCGCTCAGGGTGAGGAGACGTCCTGCAGGGAGAGCAGAATCTCTCCGCGCAGGACGCAGTCTTCACGGCCAGGACAAAGATGTACCTGGGGGGGTGCGGTGGGCTGCCGACGACCAGCCCTGTGTGCTCCCAGGGTCCGGCTGGCTGACCCCCAAAGGCTGCTGACCGATGGCCCCTTCACCTCGGGGGGTCCTGTCACCCGCGTCTCAAAACAAGCAGCTGCCATCCTCGGTTCCTCCGCCCCCATGTTCCGTGTTGATGACAAGATGACGAGACGTTTTGAGGCTTACCTGGGGTGAACTGGGAGAGGAGGAGACAGAGCAGGATGAGCAGGAAGCAGGGAGTCCGCATGGCAGCTGCAGGCTGGACTGGGGGGCAGAGGACCAGGCGCCTCAGATGCCGGCGGGCTGAGGTTTCCAGGCGCGGCGCGTGGCTGTATTTGTAGGGATGTGGATTGCACAATGACGGGTGTGCCGAGGGGCGGTGCTGCAGACCCGAGCGTGTCCTAGAAACCAGTCCCTGCCAAGTGTCTCCTGTGTGCTCCCAGGCTGTGGACACAGTGGCTCTGGCTGGCTGGGGCTGGATTTTGATCTTGAGTCAGAAGTTGCTGCCTCCTTCTGGGCCCTGTTTTATCATATCACAGATGTTTGCTTGTCATAACCATAACCATAACTGGCTTTGTTCTTCAGGTCTACCTTGTCCTTGTTACTCCGGGTTATGTATTTACATTTTCAACATCTAGATCCAATCAGTGTTTTGTGAAGCAGAGTGTGCTTCTAAGATGTCTTGCTGGAAGAGATATTTTCCTGATAAGCTTTAAAAAAAAAGACATTGAACAGGAAAAATCATTTGATGGGATTTATAAACATAATGAATTGTTAACTGGAGGCACACTGTAGATCTGGCCCAATGGGGTCCACATTGGCACTAAAGATGCTCTGGTGTTTAATTTTATTGTACACACTAGCTGGATCAGTGTGTACGGATATTTGACAGAATGCTTCTAGATACTTCTGGAAAGGTATGTGTTGCATGTGGTGTACCTATATTGTGTGTGTGTGTGTTCAATGTAGTGGCCATGCAAAGAGAAAGGGGGACCCAGGGGAGGGTCAGGAGAGCCAAGTGTATTGTTGTCACAGACCTCAAACAAGAGGCTACCAAGCGGAACTACCTTCACAGAGAGCGAGTGTTCACAAGGCACGTGTAGAAGCCAGACAGTAGAGAGGCCACAGCAGTCAGCGTGGGCAGGGGTCTTCAGGATGAACCGTGTAGGGGGGCCAGTACGGAGATTCCAGTGGAATTCAGCAAGTGGGTCCCTGACTAGGAAGTGACTCAGACTACTATTGTCTCCTGGGCGTGTGACCCAGGAGAGGCTAGCTTAGGATTGTCCAGAGGGACAAGGGGGTGAAAACCCAGTGCTCTGTGTTGAGGGCATCGAGGTCACATGGCTGGTCTCAGGGAATGAATGCTGGCACCTTGAAGAAGGGACAGAAACACGGTGCACTGTTGGCCATAGTGCCATGACGGGGGTCCGTGCGGAAAAGGCGGGAGAGACCTCTCTGCAGAGCATCAGAGAGACTTTTCTCCCCCAGGGAAACTGGATGTGATGGACTTGGGGGGCGGTGAAGAGTTTACCGGGCAGGGATGAGCGCTCGGCCTTAGCGTGGGCACGGCGTGGGCACAGTGTGGGCACGGCGTCTACAGAGAGGAGACTCAAGATGCCCAACAAAAGACTCCACTCCATCTTACTCTCCCTCACAAACCACCGGGCCTACGGCATCCTGCATTCCTGTCTTTGGTTGTACTGTCCCTCAGACCTGGAATCTGGATCCTTAGATACTGCCACATGTACTGAAGCCTCTGATCCACCCTTTGATGTGAAATGGCTTCAGGGAACTTCATAGGTTTGTGCAGTTGGGGTTTGTTCTGCCTCCCACCCAGGCTTGTCTCCCCACACCCCCTGCCCCAGACAACGCTTGACGAGTTTCCTGTGATGTCTTGTGACAGCGCAGTTGCTGCGCAGCCGTTCGACCACTGCTCTGCCAGCCTCCATGAGGGATGTTATAGTCTGGCTCACGTCCCTTCCCCAAATCCTGTGCTACCCATAAGAAGGAAACACCTCCCTGTGTTATGGGGTTTGGGGTCAGACGGTGTTGGCCTCATTGGAGAGAGAATTCAAGGATAGACAGTGAAGACAACTGGAGCAAGTTATTAAGGCAACACAGAGTTAAAGTATGCTGGAGACAGACAGGTTCGGGCTGTAAAATGCATGTTTGTCGGAAAGCAGAGTGAAAGTTCACTCTGAGATGGTAGAGCCGGAGCCTCAAGAAGGAATCCTGAGCTTCTCCACATGTTGAGCCTTTATGACAGTAGGGTCATTTCTGGGAGAGGTGACCTGTCACAATCTCCTTGTGTGTGTTTGGTGGTGCAGTGCTAGGCCTTAGATGGTGACTCTGGAACATTCTGTGTTCACGGCTGCTGGGGCTCCTAGAGCTCTCCTCTCCCCTGGCTCTGTGTGGTGCTGCTCTCTGGTTTACGAACATTGGACAGGGGTTGAGTGGGGGAAACTTGCAGTTCAGTGCTGGCTTGGTTTCTCCATGTCCTGTGAGCACGGCGTGTGGTTTCCATAGATTTCCCACCCATCCTGTCCTCAACCACGGATGCCAGAATATTCTGTCTGGGCTTTGAAGCCTGGAACCTTCCATCTATCAGCTTACAGAAACATAGCCAACGTTAGGCCTGGCTTTATATTTAGGCCATTTTGGAAGTACTCTCTTCACCCATGCAGGATGGCTTTATTTTTAATATTTAGCTTTTGTTGTAAAATGTGCATCACCTCTGTTGCCAATGTTGTGATAGTTGCTTGATTTCTAAAACTCCACATGCAAGTCTAATGGCTTAATGACAACTACGCTGCCCAGGACGGGCAGTGTTACAGATGCCGCCTCGCCCAGCCTTGTGTCACCCGCCTTCCAGGACCTCTCCCTCCCCGGTCTTTCCTCCTCTTCTTGTTCTCCATTGTCACAAAGAGTGTGATCACGGAGATGGAGAGGCTGGTGCAAGGGTCGGCCCTGATCAGGTGCATCCAACTCATATATTGACATGTGGAATCGAAACCCCATTGTACAGCAACTTTTTACATCTATTTAAAGATGGGAAGTGAATTCAGTAAGAATGCAAGCACAGCAGCTAGTAACTGATCTATAATTGTGGAGCTTTGGGCCTGCTGCCAGCTCCTGCAGTGTTCTCCCAATGTCCAGGGCCGACTGCCCTGTGAACCGAGTCTCGGGGATGATGAGCTGCCATGGGAGAGTGGGGTCAGCATTCAGGAGTTCCTGGTGGCTGCTCTGGTCTTCTCCTGGAGTGGGAATCCAAGCCAGGAAATCGGGGTTGGAGCTGTGAGTCTGATTGGGGCCTGGCAGGATGATGGGCTTGTCAAGGGGTGAGGGAAGCCCCCAGGTACTGGGGCCTGAGCTGCTGCTCTCCCCACAAGGAGGGGTCGGGATGACCTGCGCTCCAAGGAGAAAGGACATCTTCTCAGTAAGTGCTGAGCCCATGAGTTGACTTTTCCTTCCTTGGTTACAAACATGTAGAGATGGTCCTCTGCTCTCACTTTAGAGAGGAGGTCTAGTTTTAGGCTAGTGTTGCAAAGTAAACTTCTGTGATTCCCCTTCCCTTTCCCAAGTCAGATAAACTCACATACAAGACAAAGGGTACAGAAATAAAAAAAAACAGCAACAGAAGGGAATAAACCAAAGAAAAAAGGAAGGGAAAAAAAGAGAATGCAACAGTACAATAAAAACCTCTTGCTGCCATTTTTTGAGTTCATTTCGATAAGCATCATTTTATATGATCATAGCACATAGCTATTGAGACGTTGTGATCCTCTCCTAAGAACATCCTCCTTTGTTCTGACTCTGTGACTGTCTGGACTGCTGTTTAATTTATCATGTCCAAGTGTAATTATTTGTCTTTTACTGTCCATTGGGTTTATTTATAGATTAATAGGCACATTCTAATTATTACAAAAGAGGGAAACCATGCAGCCCATGTTTACTGTCGTGTGGTTTACTTCACAGTATAATTTTTTCAGGTCTGTCCATTTCCTTAGAAATGGGACAATGTCGTTCTTTCTGATAGCAGCATAGAATTCCATTGTGTGTATACACCATATTTTCTTGATCCAGTCATCCACTGAGGAACATCTGGGTTGATTCCATATCTTCTGCCTACCATTTTTATTACACCTGCTGCTTCCATTGAATGTTCCAAGGTATCATACACCTGGTCACAAGAGACAGGTCTCTTGTAAGTGTTGGTTAGAGTATCTGTGGTGGTATTTGGTATATCTGAGAAGCCCCCATCAAAGGAGTTTTCTTTTCAGTTTTCTTTTTTTCTACTAGAAATAGTCAGTGGTGTTCTGAAATTAACCATGTTAGAGCTTCACAAACCCTAGAAGCAATCAGAAAACTATCACATAAGGTCTATTTCTTGAGAGCCACTACACTTTTGATCCTAAAATCTGTATTAAGAGTTTTCCAGATAACCAGAAGGTACAAAAGAGCCTAAACTAATTTTAAGGATAGTGCACAGACCTGTGGATTTTGAGGGTGTAACACTCTGATGAGGGAGAAATTATGATAGAGACTCAGGAGAGAATCACACTAGGAATCTGGGGCAATCTCTACCAGAATTCTTTTCATCTCCAAAGAGGTAAGTTTTTGGGTTGCAAAGTCTAACTGATTGAATGAGGTCAACCAACGTTATGAAATGGCATTGGCTTTGCTCAGAAACAACCGTTTTTATGTTCTATTTCATGTTTTAAATTTAGTTTATGGGTTTATTTTTCAGGCGCATACTGTCCTCAGTGTCTTGGCATTTGTGGTTGGCTATTTACATTTAAGGGCGAAGATTGGATCTGTCTTCCGTGGAGACAGAGAATGCTTCCCCACTGTTTTATTGGAAGATGTATTTTCTTGATAAGGTTACCTTTGGCAGCAGAACCCCCTTGAGAATTTTAACGTTCGGTTGTCACATGGGTCGTTAATTTTCAGAGCGTGTGCCCTGTGCAGGGTCTGCCCAGCAGGATGCGTGCCCGCCATTGGCTGCCACAAACATGGTCTCATGTTCCATTTCACTTGTGCACGTTGCTGGACCACAGTGCTCACGTATTTGAGCGGGTATGACTTAGGAAGTTTCTGGAAGGCATGTTTTGGGTGGAAATCACACTTGTTTTGTGTTGTCATCCTCGTTCAGATGGGGGAGAAGGTGGAGGCGCGAGGTGGTCAAGGAAGCAAGGTGCATCATCCTCACAGGCCTCAGCTCAGAGCCAGACTCAGAAGCCCGAGAGATCAGGAAGCGGAGGACTGCTGGAGGCAGGCCTGGGAACAACAGCTTGTGTTGGCCGCCGTGAAAATGTCTGTGAGATTTGTGCTGCAAGCTAGATCTTGGCTCTGGGATGGCGGAAGCAGAGGACTTCTGTGTCCTGGGCGTGTGGGCTAGAAAGCAGAGGTTGACGTGGAATTGTGGGCGCTGCCTGTGTCGGCTGCGCTGCTGGAGTGTCCCTTTGTGTCTCCCTGGCCACCTGCGGCCTTGTCCTAGAGGAGGTCCTCTCTCAGCCAGGAAGAAGTTTTTGTTTCAAGGATGCCAAACTTCGTAACATGCAGAATACAGAAACCCTGCAACAAACTATTTCAATGGGCACTCGTGGAGCTAAGGACACAACTCTTCAGTCTGTGGCTGGGCCTCTTGAATATAGAAGGAATTTTGGCTAAAGTCTTCCTTTCTATCACCCTGAAATTCTTCCTGAGTCTCCGGTCCACTAGTGACCCTCTATCAGATTTTTAGTTCCTCAAGTTTTCATAGGCCACTGAACAAATTCCTTGAAAGGTTTATGTTTTCTAGGCATGCCAAATCTGTGTTAAAACCTGGAGTAAGAGTTATGCACAGAGCGGAAAACAATCTCCACTTGTTTTGTCTGAGGCAGGATTCTAAGGCTTAGGCTTAGGACCGTGAGAGCAGCTTTATCCCTCTAAAGTGCCATACTACACTGCCTAAGCCCGTTGTGCATATCCAAAAGCTAGTCTTTTGATGTGAATTTTCGATCGTTTGCAGTTGAAGCCCCGGTGTCGCAGAGAAGCAGCTCAGAACTCCCGATGGAACTGTGGCCACTGAGTTTGGAGGCAATGCCGGGCGGTTGGGATACCAGGAGGCCCACTTGGCCTCCAGCAGCGTGGGGGGCGTGGCTACTGCCCTGCAAAGCAGAGGCACAGGACCATCAGAAAGTCGGGGAAGTCCGGGCACCGGCTGTGGGGTGTGGGGCTCCCACTGGAGAAACAGAGAGGAGTCCTTGTCAGTTCTCACTTGATCTGTGTGACAGAAATGTGAATTTTTTCGGAACCAAAATGGATTTTTTTTGTGTGTCATTTCTGCCAGGCAGTAAATGAAGTGGGTTAGGAGCAATCCTTACCCACAATTACCTGATAGTAAGTATCGGCACTCCATTCCTTCAACACGGGGGCCATGCAGGCCGCTAACACACACACAAAAGAGAGTCTGCAAGGAAACCCGGGGGCCAGCATCTGCCAGGACTGACCTAACAGTGCTGCAGTACTGCGCGCTGTAGTGAAGGAGTGCTCATTCAAAAAAATACCTGAGGGGGTCCTCATTGTTTTTTTTTTTTTTGGGTCCGGTCATGGGGCCTGAACTCTGGGCCTGGGCGCTGTCCCTCAGCTCAAGGCTAGCACTCTACCACTTGAGCCACAGCACCACTTCCGGCTTTTTTCTTTTTGCTTATGTGGTGCTGAGGAATCAAACCCAGGGCCTCAGGCATGCAAGGCAAGCGCTCTACCACTGAGCCACCTTCCCAGCCCCTCATTTTTAAACTTGAAATGCTCCTTATCGCAATCCCTTTTAAGACGTCCATCGTTGACCATGCCATTCATATTCTATTTTTTTTTTTTCATTTGTCTGAAAACCCAGACCTGGGCCCTGATGAGGTCTTTCAGTCTGGAGCTTCTAAGGGTCAGAAAGGAGGCTCGGCATGCAGGTTCACACACCTGCCTCAGCTTATAGGAGAGGTGGAAGCCAGAGTGTGCTGGGCTCCCCCAAGCCCGGACGCCCTGCATCAGGGTCCTCGGGCCTCCCCGTGTGTGGAAGGGGTGAAAATCCAGTGGAGGTGATGTCACGCCAGCCCCTCCTTCCCTGCTGTGGACCAGGCAGGCTGTGTGCACTGCCCTGTTTCTCAAGTCCTGGACCCCAGAACTCTGGTTTCTTAGCCTCTTCCAGGTTGATCCATAAGAATAATTTCAGTCTGAAGAAGGTATGCTGCAGAGAAATTTTCCTTTATTAAGACATTAATCACACCTCCTCGTAACAGGATACGTTGAACGTTCCAGTTAACGGGCAACTTATTAGACAGATTCTTCCTGCTTTGAAACATGTCATATGTATATCTTGATAGCCAGTGAAAATGCTTGCACCTGCAAAGAAGAAAGGAAAGACCTGTCTCATGGTGTAGCTACGATGACTTTAGCACATTTGCTGAAGATAACAGAGACAGTACTGCAAAGCACAAGAGCAAATTTTCTTTTCTTTTCTTTCTTTCTATTTTGTCAGTCATGGGGTTTGAACTCTGGGCCTGGGCGCTGTCAGCTCTTCAGCTCAAGGTGAGTGCTCTACCACTTGGGACAGTGAAACTTCTGGTTTTCTGATGGTTTACTGGAGATAAGACTCTCACAGACTTTCCTGCCTGGGCTGGCCTTGAACCGTGACTCTCAGATCTCAGCCTCCTGAGTAGCTAGGATGACAGGCCTGAGCCACTAGCAGCCGGCCCCAATTTTCTTTTTGAAGATTGTTTTATTTAATTAATCTTTGTGGTGCTAGTGCCCTGTGCATAGCTCGTTGCTGAGGGTAAATAGCAAGAAGATGGTAACATTTCTTCTACCCATAGCTGTTGAGTGTTGGAAGGAATTGCAGCTTTCCCAGGTGGTATCTCTACTCACGGCACACAGCGGTGCTGTGTGCTCAGCATGCTACCTGAGCTCTCTCTGTGATCCTTTCACTTGCCTCCCTCGGACCAGATCCCAGAACTTCACTCAGGCCTTCCCATAGGCCTCAGATTTACACTAGGCCGAACTGTTGGTTGCTGTGTGTAGATGTCCAAAGTGGCTCATTTAATATCGAGTTTTGTATTTTTCTTTCGCCCTTCAAGCATGTCCTTACCAGCCAGATTCCCTCTCACACCCCAGCATGCACATGCAGCACCTCCAGAAGCCAAGCCCCGGTGCTGTGTGTTCAGGGGCTGAGGAAATGCCTGGAGCCACAGCCCCGGGGTGATGTGGGCTTGGGTATCTGTTGGGGCAGCCCCACAAACGCTCTCTGGGGGGCTGCTGGAGGATGTCAGTCTTTCTGAGTTTTTCACCATAAGGTAACAATCTAATCGTTATCCAAGATATTTCTATCCTAAATGTTTACATGAAAGAATATTTATGAATGTCACATGGACCATAATGAATTACATATTTACTTCTGATTTCCTCCATGCCTCTAGACTGGGTCTATCCCTTGTCCTGTCTCTCAGTTTTGCTTAACAGCCGTTCAAAGCCAACTGTAGTTAGGGATCAGCTGTGTAGTGAATGGGTCAGGCTGGGCTCTGTGGACAGTGGCAGGTGCCGGGCTTGGGGTTGTTCCCCTGGCTCTGTCCTCTGCTCACTGCAGAGGGAGGAAGAGGACGTTCACTGCAGAGTGAGGAAGAGGACGCTCAGTGCAGAGGGAGGAAGAGGATGCTCAGTGCAGAGCGAGGAAGAGGATGCTCAGTGCAGAGCGAGGAAGAGGACGCTCACTGCAGAGCGAGGAAGAGGACGCTCACTGCAGAGGGAGGAAGAGGATGCTCACTGCAGAGCGAGGAAGAGGACGCTCACTGCAGAGCGAGGAAGAGGATGCTCACTGTGCAGAGTGAGAAAGAGGACGCTCACTGCAGAGGGAGGAAGAGGACGCTCACTGCAGAGCGAGGAAGAGGACGCTCACTGCAGAGGGACAAAGAGGACGCTCACTGCAGAGGGAGGAAGAGGACGCTCACTGCAGACAGAGGAAGAGAATGCTCACTGCAGAGCGAGGAAGAGGACGCTCACTGCAGAGCAATGAAGAGGACGCTCACTGCAGAGGAAGGAAGAGGACGCTCACTGCAGAGTGAGGAAGAGGACGCTCACTGCAGAGGGAGGAAGGGGACCCTCACTGCAGATCGAGGAAGAGGATGTTCACTGCAGAGGGAGGAAGAGGACCCTCACTGCAGAGTGAGGAAGAGGACGCTCACTGCAGAGGGAGGAAGAGGATGCTCACTGCAGAGGGAGGAAGAGGATGCTCACTGCAGAGCGAGGAAGAGGACGCTCACTGCAGAGCGAGGAAGAGGATGCTCACTGCAGAGGGAGGAAGAGGATGCTCACTGCAGAGTGAGGAAGAGGACGCTCACTGCAGAGCGAGGAAGAGGATGCACACTGTACAGAGGGAGGAAGAGGACGCTCACTGCAGAGTCCGAGTGGTGCAGCCGGCTCACTGCCTTGCTTTCTTGTCTTTAAGAACAGATGGCTGTGAGGCCGACACCGAGCTGCCCACCTTCCGAGGGGTCACGTACAAACCGCAACAGAGCTGGGCACCCAGGGTCACTTGGAGGACAGTCAAATCCGCAGTGAGGTCAGCACATCTGTGGGAGTAATGTGAGGTTCTGAAGAAAGGTACCACAGAGTCTTCCAGGGAAAAGCAGTGCCGTCTTCTCTTCCTCACATTGTGTATGTGAGGATGCTACACTGGAGCTATGTGACACAGTCATAGTGACTTGTTCAAAGTCACATATTTTCCCATGATTGACCTTGAGAAGATGATTTCTGCTTCAGGGTGCCAACTTCTCCCCTCAGAGCCCGGCTGTGCGGGGAAGGGGCAGCGGCTGCCTGTGTCCTGTTGGGTGGCCTGTAACTGTGGAGATGTCTTGGCCTAGTGGACGTGACAAGATGTCCCTGCCCCTGCCAGTGTGCACAGGAGCCGGGCCCCTGGCTGAGCTCACCCAGCAGAGGAAGGCAGCCGCAGCCTCACCCCAGGGCTCCTGTGAGCTCCCAGCATGCCCAGGGTGAGGCTGTGCACCCAGGACGCTCTCCTGCTTTTGGTCACTCTGATTACAGGGCCCTGGCCTCAGTCCTCACTGTCCCCAATGTCCCTATCCTAGGCCGGGTGATCAAGAAGTCCTGTGTCTTACCTGGAAAATGTGGGGAGAAGAGCTGGTGGAGCGTCAGCAGCAGAGAGCAGAGTTTTTGTGGGGCTGCAGGCTGGGCTCAGCGTGTGGGGAGGACAGAGCCCCCTCCGATGCTGTGGGTCAGCCGAGAGCTGAGGACAGCGTGATTTATAGGCTGGTGGATGCGAATGCTTCCATGGCCCGAAGGGCGGGACTGCGATCCTGAGTGCTGCTGCCACAAACAGCCCTCTGTCACTTGTCTTGTGTACTGTCCTTTATTGTGGGCACAGGCCTCTGTCTGGGGATGCATTGCGCATAGCCTGGTAGCCCAGAATTGGTGCTTCCTGTGAGTCCTGTGGACCTGTCCCAGCCAGATGTTGTGAGGGGGACCTGCCGATAGAGCACCCGTGACAGGGGCCTGCTGTGCAGTGGGGCCCGTGACACGGGCTCTGGTGCCAGTCTCCTGACAGGGGCTCTGATCCTGGTCTCCTGGGCCTGTTGTGTGCGGTGGGGCCCGTGACAGGGGCTCTGATCCTGGTCTCCTGGGCCTGCTGTGTGCAGTGAGGTCCTGCTGACAGGGGCTCTGGTGCCGGTCTCCCGGGCCTGCTGTGCGGTGGGGCCCGTGACTGACAGGGGCTCTGGTGCCGGCCTCCCGGGCCTGCTGTGTGCGGTGGGACCTGTGACAGGGGCTCTGGTGCCGGCCTCCTGGGCCTGCTGTATGTGGTGGGGCCCTGCTGACTGTTGCAGGGAGGTGAGCAGCACAAGGGAGGTCTCACGCCCCCAAAAGGGGGCACCTGTCTGGGCCAGTTTTGCTCCCACACCGGCACCCTGACATGGCTTCTGTCTCTTGGTGCAGGAGCTGAGCTGGTTTCAGGGCTGAATGTTATTTCTCAGGCCCTGCTGCGTTCTCAGCTCTTCCCTGTGAAGAGTGTTCTCATTGAGGGGTCCACACAGCCCTTGGTTTTTACTCTGAACCCATGTTCCATGAAGAGTTCCAGCCTCAGAGGGAGAATTCCCAGAGTGACCAGCAGAGGGCAGCAGTGCTGTAATCCGTAGTTGTAGCTTTGTCCCATAGCTTTCCTGGGTCTCTCTTATGCACCTTGATTGTAGAAGTTAAGAGTATCACATTTACAGTGAAATTCACAGGAATTCTGCAAGAATCCTCCTTACTGTCTCAGTGAGGGTCTCATTTACAAGCACTGAGCAACACAGAGAAGCAGACGCAGAGAAAATACAGAGATACACAAAGTCCTAAGAGCTACAGAGACTAAAGTTGACAGTTTCTGGTGACACAGAGTTGAGTGCACACACACACACATTCACACACACATGTGCACACTCACAGCAAGAGATACAGAAAGAAATAAAAATATAGACAGAAAGAGAGGCATTCCCTGCCCTTGTTGGCTCCAAGTCCAGATGCTGTGTGTGACTGTGTTTGTATCCACCATAAACATGGACATACGGAAACCTGAGACACCAAGCTCATTCCCGGGCGCTTTCCTCTGTGCATGACCACCGCTGTCCACGGTGGCTGTGATGGACTTGCTCGCTGGGCGACGTCAGCCCTGAGCAACGTGGTTGGCAAAGTCTTCAGTGAGCACTTTCCTCAGATCGGGGCCTTCCGTGTGCTCAGAAGTGCATGGCAGGTGAGAGGCGGCAGAGTACCTCCTCTTCTCTGATGGGGAAGCAGCTCAACTAGAGGGTGAGAGACACGGTGTCATTGCAGAGCCGGCACTGCTCAGCGGGTGTGCAGCGGCAGGGAAACATCTTCCAACAGGACTTAAAGGCACACACTGCTTCCAGAGAACTCAGCTTGGGTCTTTACTCTCCAGTGTAAATACATAACCAAGCATAATAAGACACTAAGTCCAACAGTATGTGTTGGAGAAAGCCATAGTACACACATAGAAACTGCCTCTGAACCATCGCATCTGTAAGACAATGACAAATTGCTCTGGGTAAAGATCAGAGATATACAGGAGGTATTCTCCATTTGAGAACTATTGACAAATAAAAATGTTATAATAAACTTTCATGAAGAATTTGAGTAAGTGAAAAAAGGCAAAACATAGACATATGAAAAATATGTCTCAGAAGTGGTGCTGTGGCTCAAGTGGTAGAGTGCTCACCTTGAGCTGAAGAGCTCAGGGACAATGCCCAGTCCCAGAGTTCAGACCCCACAACCAATAAAAAAAAAAGAAAACTATATCTCTTACTCACCTCAGAAGTTCTCTCATTGAATAATCTTATATATAAGACATAAGGTACAGAAAATTAAGAGTGATTAGTGGAAGGGAAAGGGAATCACCGAAATACCAGGACAAAGGATGAACTAATGCAACATTGATGCTCACTTGACAAATAAAAGCATTTGGAAATGTCTATGGATGGATAGCTTCTCGATAATAAATGGTCTTTCAAAGAACACTATGAGGAGCCCGCCCATCAGATTGTGTGCCTCCAAGAAGGCCTTAAACATCCTCTGGCCATTCATCTTACGGTCAGCTTGGCCATCCCCAAGTGCCCAGGTATTTACTAGGCATTATTCTGGGCGTGTCAGTGAATATCTGTTTTGGACAAGATTTACATTGGACTTCCTTTTCTTTATGTCTTGATGACAAGAGGGCCTTGTCCATGGGAAAATCAAGTTTATGGTCCTCACGTGTCCGTGGCAGTTCCAGCTGCCCACACAGCAGGGCCACAGGGGGACCCTGGGTGGCCAGAGAGAAAAGAAGTGTGTAGGGGAAGAAAAGGCTAAACCTTTGTTGGGGTTACCTCCAGAATTGTGGCATTGTTTATATTTTTAGGATGTGCTGGTTTGGGGTTTTTTCTATGGGCCTTGACTTGTAGAACATTCCCTGGTCCCCTGGTACCTTGCTCTTGGTGGACTAAGGCAGAAGAATCTCTGACACGTTGCTTTCTAGAACATTCAAACATTATAATACATTAAATATTTACCAGCTGACATTTAAATTGGTGATCATAGCAAATTGGCATGAGCTCCACATTGTGTGTTGGTAACATTGGCTCCAATGCAATGAAAACTGAAGTCTCCAATCAAGTCTGATGAGAACGGAGAGCTATTCTCACCGCCACTGCCCAGAGAGGGCAGATGATAAGGTGGTCTAGGATTCTAAGGCCCCCCAAGAGCTGCACCCACTACCTGAAGGCTCAGTGTCTGTCCTGGGAAACAGAGTTATCTCCAGCAACCAGTGGCTGAGGTTTCTTTTTTAAAGGATATTAGTGGCAGGTTCCGGGAAGATGGTGGAGGAGAAGCTGGAATCTGAACAAGCTCTTGCATAGAAAGCAGTTTTAGAGTTCCAGTGAACAGTCCTAAGCCAGAGAATCACACCAAGTGTGCCATCACAGGACAGAGAGTTAGACAAGAGAGGGGAA
>NW_012267290.1:2893196-2895365 GCF_000151885.1 Dipodomys ordii | reverse complement strand
ATAGGTTAGCTTCAGAAGACCAGGCTTTAAAATACTTATGAAGTGATTGCTCAAGGACAGTGAGTAAGGATCAAGGGTCCATTCCCAAGAAAATATCCTAACCAGCTCCTGTCTAACCATAGGAATTCAAGCTGCATGTTGAATAAACATGGTGGGAGTGGATGCTCTTGTCCATTCCTGACGTTGATCATTGTCTATGTACAGTGTTCCTGTGGTTATCAGATTCTGCAATGTTGGTTTAGCGGTCATAAGCCTAGCAGCTTGCTAAGTTGCTTAGTTTTTGTTTGGAAGGTTTTATCTGTCCTTCAGTGATGCATGACAGCTGTACTGGGTAGAACACTCTAGGTTTTATCTATCCTTCAGTGATGCATGACAGCTGTAGGTTTTATCTGCCCTTCAGTGATGCATGACAGCTCTCCTGGGTAGAACACTCTTAGTTTTATCTGTCCTTTAGTGATGCATGACAGTTGTACTGGGTAGAACACTCTAGGTTTTATCTGTCCTTCAGTGATGCATGACAGTTGTACTGGGTAGAACACTCTAGGTTTTATCTGTCCTTCAGTGATGCATGACAGCTCTCCTGGGTAGAACACTCTCGGTTTTATCTGTCCTTCAGTGATGCGTGACAGCTCTCCTGGGTAGAACACTCTAGGTTGCCAGGTGTTTGCTTTCAGAGCCTGACATCATGCCAAGCCCTCCTTGCCTTGAACATTTTTGTTAAAATTTCTGCTCATGTATTTTGGGTTTCCCATTTCCTGTTAGTGTTGCTTCTTTTTTTCAGCTTTCAGTATGTTTCCCTTTTTTTGCTACTTAAAGTTTTAACTATGATATGTCTTGAGTTGTTACTTTTCTGGTCTAGTCCGATCTGTTGGGTGCCCTGAAGGGCTCATCTACTTTCTCAGATTCGGGAACATTTTCTCCTATTATATCACTGAATGTTTCTATCCTTTTGGATTTTCCCTCTATTCCTTCTTTTTTGCCTATAATTCTTTCCCTATTTATGTTTTTGACAGTTCCCATACATCTATTGTGTCCCTGAGCCCTGAAATGCAGTCTTCAATTTGATCCACACTGACAGTTTTATGTGATGATTGAGATTTCCTTCTCCGCATTTCAATTTGATTCTTTTTAAGGATCACTCTCTTTATTGAATTCAGGTCTTCTGTTGTCTTTTTTCCTTCAAATGTTTACTTATATTTTCTTTGAGTATCTAGTTGTCGTTTTGTATCTTTTTCTAATTCATCCAGCTTTTTATGCATGTCTCCGTTTTGTTGAGCATTCTTACAACCCTGATTTTGAATTCATTGGAGGTACCTTATTTTTCATATTTCTTGTACTTCTGCCTTTAGATGTATTGGAGGCCAATATGCTGGTTGAACATTTGAGTAACTTGTAATGCAATTAAAGTGTTCACAATGTTCAGGTAGGACCAGGTAGTAGAAAGATCGCAGTGTAGTTTTTCCCCTCTGGACCAGGGAATAGTTTAGTAGCCAAGCCTTTTTCTTTTCTCTTTTGTTGGTTCTGGACTTTGAACTAAGGGCCTGGGCACTGTTCCTGAGCTCTCTTAGTAAAGCTGATGCTGTGCCACTTTGAGCCACAGCTCCACTTCCAGTTTTCTGGTGGTCAATTAGAGGTAAGAGTCTCATGAATTTTCCTTCCCCGGGCTGGCTTTGAACTGCAATCTTCAGATCTCAGCCTCCTGAGTAGCTAGGATTACAGGTGTGAGCCACCAGCACTGCCCGACTATAGCCAAGCTTTGGCTCACATGCTCACATCAGATCTGCTCTCTTGGTGCCACTCAAATATAGTAAGGCTAGCTGGGACTCACGTTTCCTTGTGTTTGAGGTGTGTGTGTGCATGTGTGTGCGTGTATGGGCGTGTGTGCATGTGGCTGGAGGACACGGGTTGGTAAGGATCTACTTCTCTACTGCTTCCAACATGGAAACTTCCCTTTCTTCCTGTGCTTCCTGTGCTCGATTCCCCCACTGGCCACAGAGTCGGCCAGTCAAGGCCCTACTAGCTCCACGGGCACCCCGGTTTGTGCCCTCCAGGGCAGCAAAGGGGCTACCCATGGATGCCCCCCAAGGTGCCTCATAGTGCGGAAGAGAGCAGCAGTGTGGGGAGTTTTGTGGTGGTGGCTGGGCGCTGGGACCGCCGGGGGGGGGCGGG
>NW_012267290.1:2889804-2892181 GCF_000151885.1 Dipodomys ordii | reverse complement strand
GTGGCAAGACCAAGACTGGCATGGATTCATGGAGCCTCCTGTCCTGGCCCTGCAGCTCTCAGCCGCACCTTCCAGAAAGTTCCCAAAGCCACAAGATTGCTCTACGGTGCACATCACTCTGGCAGCCAGGGCCCGCTGCTGTGGTCATCCTCAGACACTGGGCCTCGCTGCGGGCATGGTGTGTGGGGTCACCGAGCCACACACTTGCTGTCTGGACGGCTGAAGTCGCTGGATTCTCCACCTGCCCGCCTCCCAGTCTCCATTCCCCTCTGCCCCACCGGTGCACACGGCTGTCCCCTGCCTGGGCCTTGGCTCCCAGCTCCTGGTGTGTGCTCCAGCTGGGGCCTGCCTGACTCTGGGCTGCCTTTGGGAAGCTAGTGTGACCGTTTCTGCAGTCTCAGCTCTGCCCCTTTGGAGGCCAGTGCCTTGTCTTATGAAATGCCCTTCAGGCCAAGCAACTATCCTCATCACCAAGTTCTGTCCGCTGATTGCTGTCTTAGGCCCTCAACTTTCCTGAGGCCAAATCCCTCCCTCTCTAGGTTGACCTTATGGCAAGACTCTTAGTCTCTGTGACCCAGGAGTCCCTGAATGCTTATTCTCTGACCTCCAGGTCTGCCCTTCCTCCCCCCACCCCCCAACCCACCCCGATCTTTTGGATCCTAAGTTGTATTCTTAATCTCTTTGCAATGGATCACAGACTCATTTGGGGCTGAAGAATGTTTGCTGCACAGACGTTTTCCTTTATTGAACAGCGAGTGGCTGTCCTTCCCTTGCTCCCGGCCGTGGCTCCGGCGCTCAGCTGCAGCACACGTCCTTCATGTGGGAGCAGGTGCCGAGGATGGTTTTCTGGAGAGGGCAGGTGCCGTTGTGACACGTTCCCCCCTTCATCTCACAGGCCGTCTCATTCTTGATATCCGAAAAGATAATGTTGATAAGGTCGGTGATGCCTGCGAGGGAAGAGCAGAAGCTCAGGCCACGGGCCGGGGGGGGGCTGCAGCCCTCAGCCGAAGGGGCAACACACAGAGAGAGCGTTCTGTCTCGGGGAAGTCTATGTCCCGGCGCTCTGGGCTGCTTTGGGAGCGGGGCCTGTGAAGAACTCAGCTGTGGAGGATGAGCACCTTCCGCCACTGAACTTAGCTGTGCTCAGACCCTGAGCCTCCCAAGAGGTAAAATTCCATCTCCCCCTTCTTCCCCACCCCCAAACTCATATCGCCTCCTTCTTCTGTGTGGGCACGAGGCTAGGCACATGTCCTGGAAGATTCTGCCCTCCTTGTTCCTACTCAAGCCCCTCGCCCCGTCTCCTGTGTCCCTGTTTCCACAGCACCCCCCAAATCTGTGATTCCCCTCTGGAGATGCTGCAGGTTTCTGCATTAAGATCTGTTCATGCACACGCACTGCCCCCGGTCCACAGTGGAGAACAGCGGAGGGAGGAGGGAGCCTGTGGGGCCCCGGGCGAGGCTGCGTCCCTGGGGCCAGCCCAACCACTGCAGTTCCCCGCGGCCGGCTGCCAAAACGATTAAATGATGGGCCAGGGCTGCACAGCACGACCTTGTCTCCAAAGACCAAATCTTAACCAAACCACCAACACTCCACACGAAAGCCACACAACCCAGATCTGGAACGTGAGGCAGGATGCAGGTGAGGGCCGCCTGCAGCCACCCAGCGGATGCAGGAGCTCAAGCTGCATAGCTCACTCTGAACAGACGGAGGGGAGTCTGCTCCTCCTCTCCTTCCAACGCCAGGGATCAGACAGACCCTTGAGTCCCCAGGGCAGTAGCGTGTGTGTGTGTGTGTGTGTGTGTGTGTGTGTGTGTGTGTCTGTGTGTGTCTGTGTGTGTGTGTCTGGGCCTGTCTCTCCTAGAGACGCCCTGCGGCAGGGTCCCCTCTTTGCTCTTTCTGCAAGGGTGATGGAGAAAGGTTCGGTTTCTGTGTGGATGTGATTTATGTACAGCAGCTTTGCCAGAGTCTCTCAGCTGCCCTGACAGACACGCCCTGTTCCTTGCCTCTTCTCAGTGTGTACTGTGTGTATTGGGTACAAAGGGGTTTTACTGTGATGTTTTTAAACACACACTCACCGGCTCCTGCCAAGCCTCTCTCTAGAACACTGTCAGGTTTTATCGCTCTGTTTCCATGCATGTTCATGAGGAGCCTTGGCCACGTTCAGCCCCTCCATGCCCTCGCCGCGCACCCTCCCCCACCCAGCCCCCAACCCAGCCTGCTCACAGTCCTGCACTCGTTGCTAAGAACTGCATTTCACACATGCTCTATGTATCTAAGGCTGAGGGACTCCCTCTAACATGAGGATCTCCAATCGCAGAAATAGAATTATGGCACTTCCACCCCCTGATTTATTTTGTCAGCCTGATTGTTGCTGATC
>NW_012267290.1:2886202-2889689 GCF_000151885.1 Dipodomys ordii | reverse complement strand
GATCATATCTTCTTCACTAATTTGACTTCTTCCTTTCCTATTGGAATCCTTTCTGTTTATTTCCCTGGCCTTATTTCTCTGGCATACCTAGCAAAGCCCCTCCCGTGCACTAGGGATGGAGGCTAGGACTGGGTGTGCCAAGAAGGTAGCGGCTCAGCTGTGGTCCCCGGAGCTGGGCTTGTGCGAGGCTGGCGGCACCTTCACCTGGCAGAAGGCCCCAGGGACCCCCAGACAGTGAGCCAGGATGAGGATGGTGTGGGAAGCCCGACTCCCTGCAGGAGAAGCAGAAGCCCTTCCACACAGGCAGCGCTGAGGCTGGGAGACACAGCCAGCACTGGGAGCGGGCCCGCTAGGCTCATTCCTCGGCTGCCCAGGGAGCAGCAAGCAGACACACTGAAGTGTGTGCGACGCAGGTCTCCCTCCCTCAGGGTGCTCAGCAGCTGCTGGTCACTCGGGACCCGGCGGCTCTGTCCTCGGTTCTCCGCATCCTTCACTTCACCAACTCCTGGCAGGGAATCCAAGGGACCTGAGACTTACCTGCGGCATTCTGGAAGAAGAGGAACCAGAACATCAGTAGCAGGAAACAAGGAGTCCTCATGGTGGCTGCAGGCAGGACTCAGGCTGTGGTTCCCCGGAGACTGTGATAGTGAGGGGACTGAGGCTCTGGGCTCCAGCGTGGCTGAATTTATAGACCTGCCCGGTTGCATAATCCCTAGAGGAGGTGAAAGGAGGGATTGCAATCCAGAGTGTCATTTCATTAAACAACCCCATCACATGTCTTGTATATTACTCTGCACTGTGGGCACAGCGTCCTGAGAGGTGTGAGTGTGTTTACTCTTATTCTGGAAATCTTGAATCAGTGCCTCCTGCTAGACCTCTTTTGTTTTCTGAATTAGGGGGAATTAGCCTGACAAGGCAGTGTAGACCAAGACCATGCGCACACACAAATACACACACACACGTATATATGTGTATGTATGTGTGTACATATATATATATATATATATATACATACATACATACATGATGAGAAATGGGATAGGGAGAGAGGGAGAGAAGAGTGGAAAAAAGAGGGAGAGACCCAGAGATACAGAAAGAGGCAGAAACACCTGGAGACAGACAATGAAATCCTTTTCCTTCTACTACCTACTTTGGCCCTGCTCTCCCTCTAGTGTTGGTCCATCTAGACATTGTATGTGGCTGATCATGTCTCGGCCACAAGTCCAGCTGTCTGAGAGAACAAGAACTTTGGGCATCCATATTGTAGTGCCATTTTCTTCTCCCAAGTGACTCTAAAAATGTGAATTCCCTCCACCCTGAAAGGACACTGGGTGAATGCAGCAAACGGTGTGAGTTCATTATGTTCTGCCTCATTAATTCCTTTACTCTGACCCAAGAACCCTTGTTTGCAAACTCTTCTTCCTGGTTTATCTCAACATTGCATTTGCCAATAACTCATGAATGGCAAAATGTTCCTTGTATGTCTGACTTTTATCCAAAGCGTTCCATGATTGTTTCTGTTTGTGTGCTGTGGCTTCGCTCCACCGTTCGCTGGATGTCTTGTTATTCTTGGTTGTGTGTTTATGTTTAAGGATGAAAATCCCTGCCAGGCTCCAGGGAGCAGGGTGTGCTTTCTGAGGCATTTACTTGAAGATCTCTTTCACCAATGAACCTTCCTTTGGCACATAGAAGCAGCTGGGAACTTTATATGTGGAGATCGTGTTGGCAGGCAGTTGCTACATTAAAGTACAGCACATAGAACTGTCCAGCACAACGTGGGCCTTGGGGTGCTACGGGAGATGATCTGTGGGTTAGTTTTATGGTCAGAGGAGGGAAGGGGATGCTCAGCTATTTGGTGAACATTATTCTGGACCCTTCTGAAAAGTGCGCTTCGGGTGAGGTTAATATTTGATGTGTTTCCTTTTTTGTCACCGTTGGTTACTATGGCAAGGAGTGGCCCGAGAGGCTTGGGTGACCAAGGTCATTGTCCCAGCAGCTCCAGCCATGCAGAGAGAGAGAGAGGACGGAGTCGGCGAGAAGAGGCCAGAGCCTCTGTTGGGGTTTTCTTGGGACAGAATAGTGTAGGATGTGCTTGCTAGTTTGGAAAATCGTAGCTGACACTGCCCTACAGGTTGATCTCCAGTTGCCTAGCCCCTGGTCCTGGAACAGTGAAGACAAATCCTGCCTCCCGGAGTGTGTGGGTCTGAGGGAGGAGGCTGGAGACGTGCTATTCCCGGAGTGTGCGGGTCTGAGGGAGGAGACGTGCTATTCCCGGAGTGTGCGGGTCTGAGGGAGGAGACGTGCTATTCGGTTTGCTCACCATAGCCATGCCTCTGCACAGGCTTCTGCTGCTTCTGAAAACACTCTGATAGGAGGAACATTCTAGAGCCAAAGTTTTTATCTTTTCCTTCTGATTTCTAAAGTATCAATATACCATGTAATAAGCAAAATAAGCAACGCAATATAAACAGCTGAAGACTCCTTTGCATCCCTGTAGGTGCAGGTAATTCAATGTTGACAGTGTAAATGCCAAAAATAACAAATTGTCAACACAAAGGAGCTATAAGAACTTAGTTAGTATTTGGGGTGTTTATATCCGCTCTTCCTTGTTGACTTTCAACCAGCTTCTTCAACAGGTGGCCCCATGAAAGAATCGAGAGAGTAAAGACGGGTAGGCCCAGGTAGCTGCTCTTCCCCACAACCCCCCAGTGTGGTTTGTTTTTAACAATTTTTGGTATGCCTTTATTATATTTTTATGCATGCATGCCACGTATTTTGCCCATATTGTCCTCCACGGAAGATGACCCTCAACAGCCCGCCTTCCTCCTGGCTTCCTCTCACCATTTCACCTTTAAATCTACATCTGAAGCACTATTTTGGTTTCTTTTAGACATTGATTCCATATACGAGGGGGAAAACACACCATTATTTGTCCTCCTGAATCTGGCTTATTTTGATGATCTCCAGCTCTTTCCATTTTCCTATAAATGACATAATTTTGTCCTTCTTATGGCCAAATAATACAAAGAACGCATATTTGCACGCACACACATACACACACACACACACACACACACACACACACACACAATTTACCCATCAGCAGATGAGTTTCCAGGCTGATTTCATAGCTTAAGCAATCATGGATCACTCATAGGAGAAGGGGATTCTGCAGGTAAACCAGTGTCGGCCTTAGCTGGAAATTCCTCTGTGAAACTCAAGACTGCCAGGCTGGGCTGCAGAGCCACAGATGTCTTAGTTAATTCCTTGAAAACATCCATTTCTCTGCTATCCATCTGGCAGCTCCAGAGGGCTCTTTCTTTCTAATATATCTTTATAAGTAGGTGTTGAACGTGGAGTGGCTGTAAAGGGAGAAAAAAAACCCTCAAGTTTTCTGAACTGGTTCTATGATTTCTGTAGTTGGATATAATCAGGTTAAAGACAGTAATTCCTTCCCTTCCCTCCCTCCCTCCCTCCCTCCCTCCCT
>NW_012267290.1:2875514-2883990 GCF_000151885.1 Dipodomys ordii | reverse complement strand
ATTTATTTTGATATAATTTTATTGCTCTCATGAAGACAATGAGTTCATTTCTCTTTTGGACAACGTCACCCAGTGTTTTGCTCCTCCTAGTTTCCCCTCCTGTTCCTGCCCGCAAGCCGCATAGTTAATTTCCCAGGTTGTATCCACGGAATGCCACGCTCGTGCTGAAACATGACTGACTACAAATCCTCTTGTGGTTTCCAGGTTCCCTCTCCCAGGCCCTCCCGGCCTATTTACAGCAGTTGGCCATCTTATGGTAACAGCTGCCCTCAACTTTAGTGTTCTTTGGGCATTCAGAATAGAGGCAGAATCCACCTTTCTTCACGCAGAGGTAGTGGTCAGATCTGTGTCCCAGACCCGTGAGGCCGGCATCTGCATGGAGGGAAGAGAAACACGTCAGACTCAAGGCTGCACTCCCGGGGTGGGGAGACGCTGGGCGAACGCAGAGCAGACAGCTGTGCAAACGACAGGAGATTTCTCTTCCAGGGAGAATGCGTGTAACTGACCCCTGGGGTTGCTGTTGAGAAGCTCAGCTCTCAAGGAGGAGCAGCCTGGGGATGTGTGGAATTTGCTCGGCCCAAAGGCTTTCGGCTGTTGAGGGAACTCACGCTTTTCCTAACTAGAATTTCCCCCTTCCTCCTCCTCTCCCCACACTCACGTGAATGAACGCGTTGTGGCCCCAGACTAGGCGCGCATCCTCAACTCTGCTGCCCTCCTGCCACTGGTTGCACAGGTCTGTCTGATCTGAAGCCTAGTCCTCAGTTTTCCTACCACCATTTCTGCCCAAACCTATCATCCTTCATTTCAGGCTGAAACACTGCTACTCTGTCAAGCTCTCTCCAGTTGGAAGCTATTTTACTACCTGTCCAGCGTCACAGAATATCATTATTAGAAGGTTCCCTAGACTGATTTTCCATAGAATGCAATAGAAAACAAAATCATACTCCATGATATTCTGGAAAAAGACTACTAGGCATTATTATTTCACTCTTTTTATTACTGAAAATTAGTTGTGCAAAGGAGCATCATGCTAGTATTTCCATAGATGTGTGCAATGTGACTTAATCTACTCCATTAACTTGTTCTTAACTCCTCCCTCCTCTCTCCTTTTTCCCGGGTTTCATTATGCTATTTTCATATGTGTGCATATGTGCATTGTGTATGTATACAAAGTACACTTCTGACTTGGGTGAGATGGAATCTCAGTGCGGTTTGGATTTGCATTTCCCCCATGGCTATGGTATTGAACATTGCTTCATGTATTTATTAGCAATTTGTGCTGCTTTTGACAGTTGTGTGCCAGGAAGAAGTCTTGGTTGGGGCTTCTACCAGCCCACCAACAGCTAAGAAGCTTTCTGCACCTTCTCTGGGGCCTTACCCTCACTTTTAAAGAAACTTTACCTTTGCTCCTACTTTTCCTGCCTCAAAGATCTTTATTTGGTAGGGAAAAGAAAGGACTCAGAATGCCTAGATAATATTATAAGCAGAACCTAATAGGGGCAGTTCTGGTGCAAGCTCACAAAGAGCAAGCGCAGTGTTGAATTGCTAGGACTTTGGGAATTCTTGGAGATGGAATGAATACATCTAACATTGTAAGATTGGCGTAGACATTTGGAAGGTAGAATATTGAGTTTTAAAGGAGATATGTTTGGGTGTCAAACTGACAAGGAGTGGACCTCTCTCATGTGGAATGCAGGAGAGGAAATGAGAATGAGAATGTAAGGGGGTCCAATTAGGGATGTGGAAGAGGACAGGAAGTGCTATGAAAGCATTTAGAGCTGGGCGCCGGTGACTCAGGCCTGTAATCCCAGGTACTCTGAAGGCTGAGATCAAAGCCAGCCTGGGCAGGAAAGTCTGTGAGACTCTCATCTCCTGTTAACCACCCAAAAGCTGGAAGTGGAGCTGTGGCTCAAGTGGTACAGCACTGGTCTTAAGCAAAAAAGCTCAGGGACAATACCCAGGCCCTGAGTTCAAGCCTCAAGACTTAATAAAAGATCGTAAAGGGATTGATATGATCAATGTGCACTATGTTCATGTTTGGAAATGCCATAAATAAATATATAACATTGTATAATTAATATATGCCAATTTTAAAAATCAAGAACCAATTCCATTTTCTTTGTGTGACAATCTGGGGCTTGAACTCAGGGCCTGGGTACTGTCACTGAGCTTTTTTTTGGTTCAAGGCCCCATTTCTGGCTTTTTGATAGTTTATTGGAGATGAGTCAAACTTTCCTGCCTGGGCTGCCTATGACGCCTCGGTTCCTCAGATCTTAGCCTTCTGAGTTGTTAGGATTAGTGGTGTGAGTCACCAGCACCCAGCTAGAACTAATTTCTTTAATTAATCTCAATTATCTCACACAAAGGACACAAAACAAATAGTAATGAAGTTAGTGTCAGGTGCTTTAGTTACCTTCTGTGTTAAAAACTAATCCGCGTTGTGCCCTTTGGTAAGGTGCTCTCCTTCTCTGGGCTCTATCTTCTCAAACTTAAAACCGAGGAGACAAGGCCTATGATCTCCTGCATTTATGATTCTGGGCACTTGTCTTTGGTGAGGGACTGATTCATTTGTAGTTGCACTTAGTTCTCCGGGAATGCTTTCCTCCCTTAATGCCAGACAGTAAAGCAGAAGTTCCCAGAGTTTGAATGAGTTATTCATTATTCAGTACTCGAACTCATGTTTGAATGTCAACAGTTGGTATTAACAAGATCTAATAAGATCAGGATGAAAAATTGAAGGTCAACCTCCTTGATCAAAAAAGAGACAATAGTTCTGAATGTGAGCTAACAGAATAAAACTGGGTCCACTTGAGTAACATTATATAATCAGCCAAGGCTATAAAAATAAGAAAGTCAGATCATTTTAATAGATGCAGAAAACCATTTGAAACATTCAATATTGACTCACTAATCTAGCAATGAATATTTTAAGAAAAGACGTGCTCCCAGTGATCAGAATTTTAGTTTTCTATTAACAACTAGCAATAAGATCAAGATACTGAGTACAAGTGCTTCCATTTAACATTGTAGTTGAGCTACTAGCTAGGGAAATAAGAAAACAGATACATAATAGCCCCAAGAGTGTATGGGTTGTAAGGAAACAAATACTTGTCAGTATTTGCAGATCTTATGATTATGCGCAGATGAAAGAGGATTAAGCAAACCAGTTTGGCATGTTTTTGCTGTATAAGAGATCAGAAAAGAGAAGCAATCAGTTTTAGCGTTTTAGAACCCGACAGTGAAGTGATATTAAAAATAAAAGTGCCATATTGAAAAGCGTGAAGTATTAGATGCCTGATTATGAATCTACAAAAACATGTTCAACGTTTCTGTCCCTGGCCATAAAACCATCTGCAGAAAAAAAATTCAAATAAGTGGAAATGTTACGTTTAAGCATAAGATGGTTGCTTAATACATGCTAGCATTTTTTCAAATTAATCTTCAGCCCATAATAATCCAAAGAGATTCTTTCAGTGAAACCTGAAGCTGGTTCTAAAAACGTATTCGTAAACTCAAAGGGCTAGACTCCCACAGCATTCCTGGAGAGGAAGGCCGGAGGACTGGCTTTGCCGGTTGTGAACACTAATTATAGAGGTACTGCAATTAAGACAGTGTGGTGATAACAAAGGACAGGCAGACAGAACTGGGACAGGAGGAAAGGCAGAAAGAGAGCACAGCACGCACGAAGAACTTAGGTGGAGCAGAACAGGGGGGAAATCAGTTCTTCCCGGGATGTTTGGGTGTTCAAAGTAGGGAAAAAATTGACCTTTCTATCAACACACACTCACACGCACACACACACACACACACACACACACACTGAAGACAAACGGTAAATTTATTGTAAGCCTAATGTAAAAGTGAAACTAATAAACTTCTAGCAAGTAATACTGGAGTTTGTCTTTATAATACAATTGTCACTAACTCCAGAATAAATGACATGAAATAAAGATTAAAATCACTGAGAAAAGTTTCTGGTCATAAGGTGAACAATCAAGGCACAAGGCAAGAGATGGCTTTTGAAATGGACATGACTGAGTGTAAAGAGCTACCCAGAGTAATAAGCAAAGAACGATAATTTGATGGAAAACATGAACAGACTTTCACAAAGGCCATCCAAGTGACACGTGCCTGAATACAAACACTATTTATTAGAAGAAACGAAAATCCAAACCGTAATGAGATAGCCCTACAGTGTACCATATGGATCCAGTTAGAAATGAACCCATGTTACAAGAGTTGAAATAGGGAGGGAGGCATGCTCATGTTCATTAGAGTAAGCACTTTGGCATTGCCCTGAGGAATTAGATATGCGCTTATTCTGCGACCCAAGCCACAGAGCTAGGCATATACACTTGTCTCAGCAAAGCTACGCACATCATAACCCAAGCTGTGTTATTGAACACAAATCATCATGGAGTAAATGTACGAGAACCACGGAAAGCTAGGACCACAAATGTGTGGTGAGCAGTGAGAGGAGGGCTCCCTGGGGCTGTGAAGGGCTAATTCTTTGTGGTTGTTGTTCACGAGGCTTGAACTCAGAGCCTGTCTCTGAGCTCTTTTGCTCAAGGCTAGCACTGTACCCACTTTGAGCCACAGCTCCACTTCAGATTTTCTGGTGGTTAATTGGAGATAAGAGCCTCACAGACTTTCCTGCCCAGGCTGACTTTGAACCTTTATCCTCAGAACTTAGCCTCCTGAGTAGCCAGAATTACAGGCTTGAGTCACAGTGCCCAGCACAAAGTGCTATTGCTGCATCTACATGGTCTTCACAGGGTGCTTGCTTCATGGTAATTAATTAAGCTGTCCAAGTCTTTTTCATATGTATTATCTTTGCTAATCTGGACTGAGAAAGCTAAGCTACTTACTATATTATTTGGTGGCCTCCATAAAAGTGTAAACCTATGTTGCAGAGAACTCTGTGCCTGAGAATAAAGGGAGAGCTGGTGAGTGGGGTCCAAGCAAGGCAGGAAAGCAGGATTGCGGCAGTTTCAATGCTTGGGGCTAAAAGACCGACTCGTTCACATACATTTGTTATGTCAGATGCAGCTGGATTGCCTGTAATCCTGCATCAGTGCAACTGTCACACCAACTAGTCAGGCGTAACAATAGGTGTTGGCAGAATGGAAGGCAAGGTGAATACGTGGCAGGAAATATGGTAGGAAATGTATGCCAATGGGTCATTACTTAGAACAAGAGAGGGAGGGAAGCAGGGCTCATAGAGCAAGCCCAGCGTGGGCTTGGTCTCCACGGAGCCAACACACAGTAGGTCTGCACATAGAAGACATGCATGCTGTGGAGACCGAAGGAGATCTAGCACAAAAGAGATGTCGCTGGCTGTAGGAAGAATGGCTAATTCAACTATGATGACGAGTCCTATTAAACCACAGAGAGGGATCTACGGACTTTATATAAAAGATCCACAGAAATACAATTTCTTAAGGAGAATTTGTTTGGAGATTGCGAGACAAGGAGGTTGAGAAGCTGAGAGTAATTGTGAAACATTTCCAGATGTTAGTGGCACAATTTCTGCTCCTCCATTTGTGCTGCTTCAGGTCCATCCAGAGACTCACTTATGAGACACTAAGATTGCCTTTGCATGAGAGAATTACAGATATGGGTGAAGTTCTGGAAAAACATCACAGAGAGTGGAGGATAGATAACTATGACACAGATTTCTTGTAGTAAAAGCCCATCAGGATGAGGTGGAACGAATTGTGAGAAGGCTCCTGATTTGATAGAAATAGGCCCGTATTGTTCCATCCCTCCACCCAGATTTGCACGGCACACATTGGATTAAAACACACATGTGCAGAGAGGGAGGGACTCACAGAGCAGCTGACTTGAGAACCAGAAAGAGAAGCCCAAAAGCAATCAGCAACTCAGACCTTCCACACAGGTGCCGGGGAGTCCACACCTGTGACACTAAATAGTGGGCAGAGACTGAGGATCGCTCACAGGTCCGGACCACATCTCGGCTTGGGTCAGGACCAGGTGTCCAGTGCCCAGTGTCTGGGAAGGCCTCAGAACACGCGGGCTCCTCCGACTTCGCATAGGGGTGTTACGTTGATATGGATTCAATACTAGGATGTGGGGGGGCATTTATATGAATCTGTTGAAACTATCTGTCAAAAAATATCAGCCAGACAGTCAGTCCTGCCAAACAAATAACAAAACTCCAAAGCTGTCTGTAAACAACAAAAGAAGTCACTCGCTCTGTGAAGTGAGGTCTCACGGAAGCCCCCACCCGTTCCTAGGAGACGGGGGCGGTGGTCAGCATCGCCTGGCCCAGGGCAGGGCAGCCAGTGCTCTCCCCCAGGGGATCTCCAGACAGGACAGGGACGGCCATGTCTGCAAGGGACGGGAAGTGTGAGGAAGAGGGCAAGCTGGGGGTCAGACACGTGCATTTGTGTCCCTTCCTGCACAGCGTGTGTGCGTGGCGGGGTAGGTGAGCATCGGGCCCTCTGAGTGTCAACCTGAAGGTCAGTGGCGTGGGCGTCACCTCAGGCCTGATGGGGGAGGCGCTGTGAGAGTCTGGAGGGGACAATCGGAAGCTGCCGGCCCTGTGGCACTGTCCTGAGCAGGGCTTCTGGGGGTGTCAGGGGCTCCTCTCTCCGGCTCTCCAGGTGCTCAGTCTGGCCTGGCCTGAGGGCTGCAGGCTCTTTTCTGACGCAATGGGAGGCTGCTTTCTAGATGGGGTCCAGAGGTCCTTGGGGCTGGATTCCTGGGAGCCGCTGGCAGAGGTCTCGGAGGCAGAAGGAATTGGGGTTCCCTGGGTGAGCCCCTCAGATGAGAGAGGAGGGGTATAGGAGATGGTAGGGTGCAGAGGCCTGGGTGCCGGCACCTGTGTATTGTGTGACGGGGGACCCCGGCTCGGAGGAGCCGTGCACACAATCAGGAGGAGGAAGTGACAGTATGAACGCTGTCCCCGGTGGGCTGGTTAGTTTTCTCTCTACAGCCATGGGAAACTGGCTTTGCTGATGGGAAGGGCGGGGTCCCATTCTTGGGAGCCCCTGGCTGGCCTGTAACGTAGTCCCCAGGAAAACAGACCTCTAGACACGCCCGTCTCTCAAAAAGGCATCTTTCTTCTGTCCCTGTCCTGACTGGAAACCTTCAGGGCCTCACCTGACATGTGTGTTGTCCTCACAAAGCCCAGCCATCCTTGGATTTGCTGTTCCTAATTTCGTCTCTCAGAATCCAGCCTCACCCTGCACGGTAAGCGTCCCAGCTGGTCCATCTAGGAGCTGGTGGCCGCTCTCAGTCCTCCAGTGCTGACCACCTGTCAGGTGACTTGGACCAAAGCATTCCTCTACAGAAGCATAATGATGGTCCTTTGCTCCTCATAAGAGCCTTGTAAATACTAATTCAAGTGAGCGCTATTGTTTATGTTCCTGCACGTCTCTGGCCTTTCACAAACGCCAGCTTTCTAGCTACCTGTCTTCTCACTGTCACATTTTACTCCCGTCCTGAGCTGCACACCCAGTGCCCTCAGTAGCTGGGCCTAGCTGTATTTACCAGGCCGAGGAGAGGCCCACCACTTCCACGGATCCTCAGAAATGACTTTCGGATGCCTGAGCCCCGGCCAGCCCCTCGGTGTGGCCACCTTGGCCCCTGTGCTCCTCATCCTGTCCTGACACCGTTGTGATTGGGCAGTCCACGCTAAGACACATTTGTTCAACTCGCACGTGGCCTCAGGCACCCTTGATTTCCAAAGACCTCCTGAGCGGCCCGCTCGCCTTCCCTTCCTTCTGTGCTCACAAGCAGCCTTTTAGAAGCTGGAAGTGGGTGGTGTGTGTCCTTTCGTGACAGGGAGGAAGTCTGCTCAGCTCTGGAGTCTTGGACTCCTGTGTCTGTGGAGGAAGACCTTTCTGAGAATGTTTTCCAGAAGTGTGAGTGCACTGGTGTCCTGTAAGGGCCCAGGGCGGCCACAGAACCAAATGGGCTGGCACTTTCTTCTAGAAAAGACAATTAATGTCCCCAGCACTGAACTCTGAGGTAGGCAGGCAGGTTGACCTACAGGCTTGCAAGAATCGAAATTCTGATGTCACTCAACTGGCTTGAGTGGCTGTTGCATTCATTCATACACACACAGCACAGTGTTGGCATCACAAATATACAGAATTTGTACTTGTCATCTATACATTAGTATTTAACAAACAAACAAACCAATAAATCCCAAATCCATGCCTAAAACGCAGGAGAGACCATAGGCCCAAAACACAGGAGACCTGATCTAGAAATCTGCAGAAGATACTTGGGTTGTTGGTTCTTCCTGACACCAAGGCTCAGACCAGCACACATGAATCTCAGGGAAAATAGTTTTTTATGAAGCAATGCCCTTCCCAGGCCAAACTGGAATACTCTGGGTCCACAGTGACCCCTTGGTGGTCTGGGGCCTCAGACACTCGTCACATGTCTGCAGCTGGATCAGCTCTGCTCATTCATAGAAGGCAAACTGATCAACTCAAGACTGGCA
>NW_012267290.1:2863429-2875095 GCF_000151885.1 Dipodomys ordii | reverse complement strand
TCCTGAGTGCTCATCTCTGGCCTGGATTCTCCAAGCAATCCTGAGTGCTCATCTCTGGCCTGGATTCTCCAAGCAATCCTGAGTGCTCAGCTCTGATCTTTTTTATTTTTTTTCCAGGAAAAACAAACATTGGGCTTTTAATCTTCTTCAATAAAACCCAAGACTTAGTAACATTGAAAGTACACCAAGCATGCAGTCTTTCTACTTCAATGAGGTCCATCTTATATACCTTATACCTTGACGTTCTAAGTACTGAATACAGGCGTAAACCGTGAGACGAACAAAACCAGAAAAAAGGAGCCAAGTGCCCCAATTCAGTTATGGTCGCCTCTATTCTTTTTTTTTTTGGGTCCAGTCATGGGGCCTGAACTCTGGGCCTGCGCAACTGTCCTTCAGCTCTTCAGCTCAAGGCTAGCGCTCTACCACTTGAGCCACGGTGCCACTTCCAGCTTTTTATTTTTCTGCTTATGTGGTGCTGAGGAATCGAACCCAGGGCCTCATGCATGCAAGGCAAGCACTCTGCCACTGAGCCACCTTTCCAGCCCGGTTGCCTCTATTCTTAAGACACAGTCTCCGTGAGCAGACCTGACTCTCTCCCACCCTGGAGACATTGCTTTCTATGCTGTGAAGGAGTTGATCACTCACACTTCACTAGGGGGATAAGAACTCTCCCTGCGGGAAAAGCCGTGTCTAAACTTTTGAGTTTAGACTGTCAGAAGGAAATAAATCCCTCTTTCTCAGTGAAAACACCCTCTCTGCCTCTTCCTCTCTCTCTCTCTCTCTCTTCCTCTCTCTCTCTCTGTCTCTCTCTCTCTCTCTCACACACACACACACGAATAGTCAAAGAGCATGTGCCATCTTGCCTGTTTTGCACTGTCCTTTTCTCGCCATCCGAATACCCAGCACTGTGGTGGTTCATTCAGTTGATTGGTCTATCTCTGGAATGGACCACCACTGCTTTGAGAATGTGTTTGCGTGCAGGTGTCAGGTGGGACAATTGAGGTATAGCAAGAATGAGCTAAGCTTGTCTGGAAAATCAGAGCCTCCCAGAGTATTTTCAGGCTCTGACACAGCCCAGGGACCCTCATTATGCAGTCGAGGAACCACGTGTCTTGTTCAGGGTCACCGTGGGATAAGAATCCTACTTTGGAGCCCTGCCTTCTTTCTCCGCACCAAGGACCCCGTGGCTGGTCTCCGCTGTTCTCCTGGGAACTCCAGTCTCTGTTGGTGGCTGTTTGTCTTTGGTGTGGCGGGATGCACCTACACATTTGCTTGGTACAAGCCCTGGCTGGGTTGTCCTGGCAGGGGGGTAGTTGAACCTGTCCTGCCACGACTCAGGGTGAGGACGCTGTGGGCTCTGCATGGGAAGCCGACGCGTCCGTGTGAGAGGTGAAGCAGAGTCCCTTCCAGAGTCTATCCTCCATGTCCAGGACTAAGATTAGGCAGGGAGTTCCCATAACTGGACACGGGGCCCCTGCTGACCGGGGCTGGCCGGGGCTCAGCCAGTCCCCCCTGAAGGCTTACCTGGGGGGATCTGGCAGAAGAGAAGGCAGAAGAACAGGAGCAGAACGCAGGGAGACCTCATGGCGCTGTGGGCTGGGCTCAGAGGGCAGGCAGGAGACCGTGGCGCGGCTGAGCTGAGGAGGCGTCCGGAGGCCAGCGTGTGACTGTATTTATGGAGGTGCAGGATTGTGCAACCCGTAGCCGAGCAGAAGGGAGGAGGAGTGAGCTGAGTGGATTCTAGTAATTAGCCCCGAGTAACCTCCACATTTTGCCCTGTCTTGCCGTGGCCGGAGTCCACGCTCAGCGCCTCCTGCCAGGCTTGCTTCCAGCTTAGGGGGTTTCTCCCAGGCTCCTGGCCCGGGGGCCCTTGCTAGGAACCGCCTCTGACACTGACTCGAGTCCAGGCAGATGAGACCGGCGGCAGTGGCGGCGCCTTTCCAGTTCCGCGGGTGTTGGTCCATTCTGGGCCTCCGTCTCCCGAGGGGCAGGCAGCCTTTTGTGGCATGGAAGCTGAGCCGGTTGCAGGGATGGGGATTCTTCCTAAGACCAAGGCTGCCGACTCCCACCCTGCCTACAGCTTTCTCTCAGAGGGACCAGCGCACGCTTTGCTCTTCCAACTGAATAGGGAGGGGCTCCGGAGATTTCCAGCTGGGGATCCAGCGGGTGGCGTCAGCAGAGCTTGGAGGGCAGCAGGGTCAGTGGCTGCCGCTGGAGGGACTGGGCTGGGCTGGGCTTTCTGTTAGTTTGTCTCTAAATATCCCTCCAGTGTTCGTGGACGCTGAAGTCTGGACGAGCATTTTCTTCATTGTTAATTTTCAGTGTGCTCTGAGGCAGCTTCTGTCTTGACAGAAAATGTCTTCCCACCTCAGCCTTTGACTCCCTCGAACCCCGTCCAAGTTTAGGCACCATGGCCATCTGACGGCCTCAGTTATGAGGCTGGCTGCACAGGAGGCTGGACAAGCGAGACTCAGGAGGTGGTCAGCACACAGGAGGTGGACAGCACTCAGGAGGTGGACAGCACTCAGGAGGTGGTCAGCACACACACAGGAGGTGGTCAGCACACAGGAGGTGGTCAGCACACACACAGGAAGTGGTCAGCACACACAGGAAGTGGTCAGTACTCAGGAGGTGGACAGCACACACACAGGAAGTGGTCAGTACTCAGGAAGTGGTCAGCACACAGGAGGTGGACAGCACACAGGAGGTGGACAGCACTCAGGACATGGTCAGCACACACACAGGAAGTGGTCAGCACACAGGAAGTGGTCAGCACACAGGAGGTGGACAGCACTCAGGAGGTGGTCAGCACATGCACAGGAAGTGGTCAGCACACAGGAGGTGGACAGCACTCAGGAGGTGGACAGCACCCAGGACATGGTCAGTACTCAGGATGTGGTCAGTACTCAGGAGGTGGTCAGCACACACACAGGAAGTGGTCAGCACTCAGGAGGTGGACAGCACTCAGGACATGAGGAACACACAGGAGGTGGTCAGCACACACACAGGAAGTGGTCAGTATTCAGGAGGTGGTCAGCACACACACAGGAAGTAGTCAGCACACATACAGGAACTGGTCAGGACTCAGGAGGTGGTCAGCACACACACAGGAAGTGGTCAGCACTCAGGGGGTGGACAGCACTCCCGAGGTGGTCAGCACACAGCCTGGCCACGCTGGCTCAGCAGCAGATCTTCCGTGTATTAGCTGTGTGGGTTTAGAAGCTTGCTTCTGTTTTCTGATCCTTAGTGTTTTTCTCTCGTGGAATGGAGGCAACGCCATATAGTCATGCAGTCCTTGTGTGCTTGACTCACAGTAACGATCTCTTAAAAATAATCTCAGGATGGTGCTGCCGGGACAGGCTAGTGCCCATCCATCCCGGCCTCCACACAAAGCAATCGACACCTGGAATGCTAGACATGACCAGACTGACATTTTCTGCTTGGAACCTGGGAGGCCTGATGCTTGGGATGGCGACCATCCTGCGATGCATTTTTCTAGCTTGTTTCTTAGAAACCTCCACTGCGGCAGCTTCGCCCGTCTCCCCCCGACCCTCAGAAGTACACATGCGAGAGCAGAGTTGTTCCCCTGGCTCCTCTAGAGGAGCCACGCAGGGCAAGCCAGCCTGTAGGAGGGATGCCAGCCATGCGTGCCCCGCACTGTGCTGCTCACGGAGCTGGAGAGGAGGTGTTTAAGTTATGGATGTTGTGCTCGGAGACGGTACCAGGCCCACACACCGACACGTTTCCTTCTGTCTGTACCTGCAGCGGACCCCGCTGGCAGCCCAGCCTTGCAGGCCACACGACCTGCACCATGCAGCTGAAGCTGTGTGCATCAGCTGACGGTCACGCTCGCGGAGCACAAGAGCACTACGGTGTGGGGCACTGAGTCTGGCAGCGCCTCCCTGGGGCCCCAGACAGGACGCCATCCTCTCCCTGTGAAAGGTCGAGCGGGCTTGCGCTGCAGTGCCGTGCACCTAACGCTGGGTGAAGCCCGAAGGAGAAGCCGAGAGCAAGACGGACATAGTTCCTGTCCCACCGAACTTAGCATCCAGCATGCGGACGGCGGCCAGGCTGGGTCTGATGAGCCTCTTCTTCCTTCTCTAGAACCAGGCGTGTACTCAGTTCTGTCATATGCCCCATTGCCTTCCCTTCACCACCAGACTCAGTCTGCAATCAGGAGGTTCAAATCCAGGGATAGTGACAGGCTCCTGTGTGCTGCCATCCTCAAGGCCTGAGAGGCTGAGGGAGCTTCAGGGAGACAGGTGGCCAAACGACTCGGGCCCTTCCCGTGCTCCCCGACAGCCGCGGGTGGCGGAGGAAGGCGGTGTCTGTCTGTAGGCTCTCACGGCGCTGCCAGGGTCTGCTCTGCATCTCCAGGGACAGTGGGAAATCAGCAAGAGGATATTGTTCTTGTTTTCACACACTGTTGTAAATGAAGCGTCACATAAAGTTCACCATTTGAACCCTTTTGAGTAACCTCAACTCACAGTTGTGCAACCACGTCTACTTCTCATCTGCAGAATATCTCCGTCTCTCCAAGCCGAAGGAGGCTCGTTCACCACGGGCTCCCTCCCCACTCCCTTCTCCCCGCTGCCCGCAGCCTCCATTCAGACTGTCGCCGAAACTCAGCAGAGGGAATCACGCGCATCCATCCATTTGCCGCTGGCTCATTTTACTCAGCTGAACACCTGGAAGGTTTGTTGTAGTACACATCAGAATTTCTGCTTTGAAGGCTGAATTATTTTTTCCCTAGCTGTGTATACCACATTATATTCATCCATGTTGAATGGTTTCAAGAAAGAGAAGCGTCTGATTTTTTGTTCTGGACAGATCAGCCTCATGGCTTTGCTCATTTGTAAGGGATGTGGGCAGATGAGGCTGGTGGTGGTGAGGATGCTCACAAATGGCAGGTGTGAGATCCTCTTAGGAGGAGGAATGAAAAGATGCACTGGGTGTGGAGAGAATCAAGAAAAAGGAGAGGGTTGGGCTCATCCAGTAGCAGCTGTCCTTGGCTGGTGGAGTTTGAGAAGTACTGGAATCCTCTTGAGCAGGAGGATATGAACCCAGATCTCAGGTCTCAGCCGGAAACCCAGATGGGACTTCCCAGCTCACAGGTGACACCTGAGGGGCAGAGGGCGGGGAGCCCTGCAGCCCTGTGGCCTGGACAAACTGCCTCCACCCTGTGGCCTGGACAAACTGCCTCCCCCCTCACCCCCCGAGTTCCTCCTCTGTGACATGGCATGGGCTTCAGTTAGACAATTCTGGAATGCATTTCCTCATTGCAGGTGTGTCTTTCCTGAAAAAAGACAAATCTCAACAGAGAACAATGTTGTCATCCTTTGCACAAAAAGATGCTTCGCCCAGACAATGTGCACAGCTGATTCCAGAAAAACTCAAGGAGCGGAGTGTGTAATCTCTTGTAATACCTGGCGAACTTGGCTTTCAGAAGTTAAGTGGGAACCCGAAAGTTTGTACCAGGTTGGCATAAGCTGTGTTTGGATAAGGAATTATTGATTTAATTTAAATAACTACCTGCTCTTCCTGGAAAAGGAATCGGCTGAATAAGACATTGACTAGAAGGATTCTCAATACTCTTGTCTCTTCTGAGAGCAAATCTCAGCTTGCAGCTTGCATGTGGAGGGATTGATGCCAGGATCTAATCGGGCTCTCCCAACACAGACTGGAAGTCCGGGTTCCCGGCTCTCCCCGCTCCCCTCCTAATCTAATTCTCCCACCTTTCTGTCTTCCAGAAGCCGTTTCCTTGGCCCAACCTCCCTTCCCTCATCCCACAAGTTGAAAGCTTTCTTGACTCTCAATAATGAGGCATTTTCATCCTTTTGAATCTTGATTGCATATTTCACTTGTGTCTCTGTCCTGCGTTGGGTATGCTTGTCTCTTCATAGACTCATGGAGTTACTACTGATCGCAAAGACGTTCATCCTCAGCTGGTCCCGGTGGATTCGTGTGCTTGTTGATTATTGGAGCTAAGTCTTCCTCCAGCTGTATGCTCGCACAGTGGAGACGACGTTCCATGGACTCCAGCTTGGGACGGCGTCTCACTGAGACGCCGCTGGTGTCTTCTGTGGCCTGTGGCGGCCATCTCTGCCTTGGCTCCTGGCCTGGTGTGTTTGCACGGCGTGCCACGGCTCCCCAGGGCCTGTGCAGCGGGGACAGAGCGCTCAGCATCCTCACGTCTCCATTTCCTAGTTGAGGACCCTGAAGTTCCCTGATCCAGCCTCTCACGGCCCTGGGCCCGCGGATGCCAGCACCCCCTCTCCCCCTTTCAGGAGAGGAGCTCAGTTCTCCGAGACTTGGTCTTCTTTGTGGTGTGGTGGTTTGTGGTCAGGAGTCTGGGGGGGGGAGCAAAGGCTGCCCCGAGAGGAGAGGAGGAGGAGGACGGGAGGCGCCAGGGAGCAGCCGGGAAGGATGCGTCTAAAGGGAGGGATTAATGGCTTTTGTGCAGTTGCGGCTTCTGGAGCTGAGTGGGGCTGCCAGACCGAAGGCCGTGTGTGGGCCCCGTGCCGCTGTGGGCCGGGCACTGCCCCAGACGAAGGCTGTGTGTGGGCCCCGTGCCGCTGCGGGCTGGGCACTGCCGGACCGAAGGCTGTGTGTGGGCCCAGTGCCGCTGACGAAGGCCGTGTGTGGGCCCCGTGCCGCTGCGGGCCGGGCACTGCCGGACCGAAGGCTGTGTGTGGGCCCCGTGCCGCTGTGGGCCGGGCACTGCCCCAGACGGGCAGCAGCCAATGTCCCCGGAACGTCCCACGACTCGGTCCACTGCTCCTGTAACTTCCTAGTGACAACTTACCATGTCTGAACATGCCGAGGGAGGAGCGCACCAGAGTGGGAAGGAAATATGCCCCCCCCAGGGTCCCTCTCTCCCTTCCTCTCAGCCCTCCCCCTGAGCAGCCCAGCTGGATGCTCCACCCTCCCTGGGATCCTGGCAAGCCAGCGCACGGCTTGCGTTGGCTCCCAGCCAGGCTTTCTAGTCAGGGCAAACCACCGTGCATTTTCACAGGCGTGTGCTGCTGGGCACCACCAGCTGTTCCAGAAACCAAACGTCAGTCTCCCACGAGGGCTTCGCCAGGATCTTCAGCCCGGTCCTCCCGGGCGGTCTTCATTCACGAAGCCACGAGGCTGCGCCGATTCCTGAGGCCTGCGCCGATTCCCGAGGCCTGCGCCGATTCCCGAGGCCTGCGCCGATTCCCGAGGCCTGCGCCCATTCCCGAGGCCTGCGCCCATTCCCGAGGCCTGCGCCGATTCCCGAGGCCTGCGCCTTCTTAACTTGGATCTGGGACCCGGATGGACCCTTTCCTCCCAGCGTGTGTCACACGGTGCACGAACGGCAATGCACACGTTGACAGAAACCTTCTTTTTCTTCTACTAGCTGCACAAGCTGTCCATGCCACCAGTGGAACCAGCAAGTCGGGTCCACACGTCTTGGCCCTTCCTTGCTTGTCCCTGTGACGAGGGAGGGGAAGCCCGCGGAGTCTCGCTGTCCCTCACGGCTCCGCCAGGCCGGAAGCCGCCCGTGGCCCCGCGGCCCGGGAGCCTTTCTGGGTGAGGCTGGTAAGGTAGATGGGAAGAAAGGCTTTGTTTAGCAGGCTGCAATGTTCATAGAACCTTCTGAGTCAACTGCCCACACAGCTGTGTGCAGCACACACAGTACTCTCTATTATAATTCCCCATCTCTAAGCAAGTACACTAGCGCCGAGGCCTTCCCTTAGAACTTGTGTCATTTCTGACTGGACAAAGGTGGACCCTGCTGGCTGGAGTTCTTCTCCGGGAAGTCTGTTTTCCTTCAACCTTCAGAGTTTGAGCTTCCAGAAAATGCTAGGGTGGCTTGTTCCCAAGAAGAACTTCCTGCCCTTCCCCACTTGCCTCTAAGCAAGCCAAGCCTTGCTGCTTCTGCCAGGCCACACCCTCAACATGGAGAGGAATTCTGGCAAATATGAATAGGTCCAAGAATAGGTCCTGGGCTGATGAAGAGACTTAAAACCATTGGCTTGAAGGCAGGGTTTTGATTCTCAGTATGAATGACACTATGACATCTGGGGTGGATAAATCCCAAAGCAGTGGCTGTGCTGTGGGTATTTACCCAGTAGCTGACAGTAACACTCTCGGTTGTGACCATCAGAAGATCTCCGCACAGTGTCAGATTGTTCTACGGGGATTCAATCAGCGAGATACAGAGAAGCCACACTCTGAGAGGTCCACTCGGGAGTCTTTGTTACCGGAAGACTCATGTCCCCAAAGAACTTGCAGCCACAGCATATGTCAGAGCCCATTTCTGTCTCTTCATCCACTGATGTACATTTGAGCAGCTGCCACCCCTGCCCCCCCCCCCACTGTCTTGCACTGAGTTCGACTTACTTTCCAGCTGGAGCCAGTTTCCTCCAAGGGGACACCCAGCAATCTCTGGATGCATGTTTTGACTGATCCCACACACAGGGAGGCTCTGACAACCTCTGGTAGGCATCCTACAAGGTACAGGACAGTCTCCCCTGAAAAAGGACTGTCCAACGTGTCAACAGAGCCAAGGGTGAGAGTCGAGTGGGAAGGAAGGCTGCCCCTTGGCTTGATACAGTTTGTCAGCCTATATCAGTGGTGTTACAACCACACGCCCGCCATCTGTGCCAGCGTGTGCTTTGTGAGCAGGAGCATCCGTGCCAGCCCATAACTGGTAGAAACAAGGGGATCTGTCGCAGGCTTGATCTTATCAACTGTTAACAATGGCGGCAGCTGTGCCTAGATTTCTTCCCCTTTACTCATCCCACAAACAGCTCCAGAACCTCTACCCTGTGTGCTGAGCTTGTGGATTTTACAGAGGAAAATCTTTGACTCCTGCCCACAAACAGCCAAAACCTCTGGGTGGCTATGAGGGTAAACAAAGACCTGTCTACCGGAGAGAGATGAGCGTGGGTGAGGGTTCTGTGCAGATGGTCCTGCCCTCCTTCTGGAGATGGGAACCAACACCAAGTTTGACAAAGGACACGGATGATGAATCAGGGACATTCAAACAGACCGAGCAGCTAGGAAATTGTTCAGACAGTGTTGACAACGAGTCCTTGTTAAAATGAACATGGTGTTAAAATGAACATGGCGTACATTAATCTTGAGCAACTAAAGTGATTCGTTGTTGAACATCATACCCTGTGAATTTTCTGGATCCTTCTTTTTACTCTAAAACACCATGGCTCTTGGTTTGTTTGTCAAATATTTGAATCAGTTTGCCTGTCCGGGCTCGTGGATCAGTAGGAGAGGCCGTCCCTCGGTGGCCCTGAAGTCTCCAGCCCCATCCCCGCCCTCAGCAATGCCCCTGGGCATGGCCAGTGATGTGGCCAACGTGGGGAGCGCTGGAAAGATTGAGAAGCCTTGCTGGGGTTGCTTCAGGGCTTCAGGGAGGCCTTGGAGGGAGATGGATGGGAAGGGGGAGGGAGAGGGAAGGGGGAGGGGAGACATCTCGCTCCTGCATCTAAGGCTGCAGGGGGGGGCTGCTCTCCCTCCCCCCCCCCCCCCCCCCCCCCCCCCCCCCCCCCCCCCCCCCCCCCCCCCCCCCCCCCGCCCCCCTCCGTCCCCCCCCTCCGTCCCCCAGCTGTGGGCATCCGGCTTTCCTGCTGACCTGGCTCCACGTGGGGCTCTGCCATCCAGGCCAAGCAAGCTTCCTCCTGTCTTGGGGATTCTATTTTATTGGAAAAGATTGTTTTAATGGAAGAGTTTAACACCGTGAAAGAGAGAGACCATAAACTCAGATTCAAGGAAAAGAAATACCCCCACACCCACAATCTATTTACTGACAGTACTGCAGTTCTGTAATATGTACAGTCTCACAACAATGTTTGAACAACAGGTTAACTGTTGAAAGCGTATATATCATCTGTCTATCTATCCTCTCTCTTCTCTGTCTCTCCTTCTATCATCTATCCATCTCCTCTCTATTGTGGCTATGGAAATCCGTTTAACCTCTAGGAGAATATCGACTTTATTCCCACCAGAAAGACTTCTGCAAACCTAGCTTCAAAATCATATTCTTAGCCAGCCTCCTTAACAAAACTAAGTGGCTAAAGAAAAGCAGACTCAGGAAATTGGTTTCTTATTATTGATCAAGCCACCTCACCTGAGATGTACATACTTTGCCTTTGGAATATGCGGTCATTTTTGGGGAAAAGATACACTCTGGTTAGAGCTTTCAGATCTCTCCTTCACCTATCCTTCTGAATTTGAGAAAACGTTATATTAGGTAGCTCCCTGAAGCTGAGACTCCAGCTTTTCTAAGACTGAGACAGCTGGCTGTCCTCTGTGACATGTGATGACTGCCCTGTGTGGCCATGGCTGTCCTCTGTGACATGTGACAAGGCCCTGTGTGGCATGGACACCGCAGAGCACTGGTGTAGCAGCTGAACCAGAGGCTGTCTCCCTGTCTCCTCTACCTTCTCTTCTTGCGGAGGAGACCCTGGAGGAAGCCTAGAGTTCACTCATTCCTTAATTAACTCCTCTACTGTTTATCATGTAAGTGTGTGGCAAGACCTTATCTGTATGTATAACTACTTTTTTAAAAGATAAAACTATTTCTACTATGTCAGAGCAGAGAAAGCTTTCAGAGCTGCAGCGAAAGATACAAAAGAAACCACGACTATAATGTGTCATTCTGCAAGTTTTCACTGAGTTATTACAGAAGCAACTTTCTATCAGGAAATAGCGATTGCGCCCTCACTAAATGATGGGCATGACAGGCTCCAAGAGAGGACTGGGCAGACGGTGAGCAACTCGGAGAATTCCGGGTGCTGGTGGAGCTGACACTCACATGGTGAAGAGTCAAGCCAGGCTGTAGGGATGGTTTTGAGCAAAGAAATTGGGTGCATTCCCCATGCTCCTCAAGTGATCCAGGTATAAAGCAGGGCTTGTGGGGAGAAAGGAGCAGTCGTGGTAGGGTGAATCTGAGCCGTGGGGTTCTCAGGCAGCAGTTGAAGCCCGGCAGGGAGGACCTGCCTGGATCACCACAGCGATCCACAGAGCGGCCCTGCCCTCCACCATGGGAGCAGGCAGGGGCCCAGACACACTGGAGTGAGTGGCTCTGTAACTGTGGTGCTCCTTGCTCAGAGGACTGGTCCCCTGGGGCCCAGGACAGGCTTACCGTGGTCTTCCCGGGGAGAGGCGGGTGGGCACAGCCGGCCTTCTTTAGGCTTCATGACAGAGGAGACATGGCCTCTCGCCTCTCACGTTTGTTTTTCTTCCAATATTAGAAGCAATGTTCACAGAACAATGCGAGTATTTGGGAAGACAGAGAACTGGCTGAGGAGCATCTGGCTGGGTCAAAGTCAGGGAATAAATGGAAGAGAAAATGCTGTGGGCCGGGGTGGTTTAGAAGCAGAGCCCTCATGGGGAATGATGGGGAGACCTAAAGGCCCTGCATGGGGGCTGTTTGGAGGAGCTTGGAGTGTTTTCTAAGGGCATCAAGATGGTAGCAAAGGTTCTGGATACAATGTGATCCAACTTGTTTTTGTTTTTTAAAAAAAGATGTGTGGGGGGCTGGGAAGGTGGCTCAGTGGTAGAGTGCTTGCTTTGCACTGGGTTCGGTTCCTTAGCACCCCATAATCAGAAAAAGCCGGAAGTGGCCCTGTGGCTCAAGTGGTAGAGTGTTCGCCTTGAGCTGAAGAGCTGAGGGACAG
>NW_012267290.1:2852963-2863379 GCF_000151885.1 Dipodomys ordii | reverse complement strand
AAAAAGAAAGACATGTAGGAAATAGTCTAATGGAGCAGGAGAGCTATGAGGAGATAAGTTGACTGGCTGTTAATCACATAGGCTGTGTGAGATTTTTAAAGGCCTATCTGCCACTGCTTTATCCCTAGAGCTCAGAGAACAGATGCTTTGTGTTCAATGGGTGGAAATTTCAGGTCTTGGTTTGGGAGGTAGAAGATGTTGGCTCTTGTCTAGTGATACGTCAGGAAGCTGATCGAAAGTCTCTTTGGAGTTTGTGTTTCCAGAGGCTCTTAGGAGGGAGGGCCCTCTTTATGCACATGTGACGCACAGACTGGAAATGTGGGTATTACAGGGCTCCGGTGAAGATGAAGTTATGTGCCTCCTCCCAAACCAGCTGGTCAGGACCTGCGGGCTGCCAGTCAAGCGTTGGGGAAGGATGAGTTCAGCGCGCTTTTTGACCAGGGGAAGGAAGCAGATCTGAGAAAGCTTCCTTGTCCTCTGTGTGGTTCTGGGAATCCTTGAAGTGCCCAGACTCTGAACAGGCGATGCTCAAAGGGAGCTGCACCTCGTGGGGAAAACAAGGCCTCGGAAGCCGACCGGCTTCGTTTGCAACACCAGCTCTTCCCCTTGCAAGATGTGGCCACGGCCATTGGCTTGGCCATTATGAGAGTCAGGTTTCCCATCTATGAAATGAAAGCACCCAGTGCCTGCATCGCAGAATGGCTCTGAGGGGCGAATGGGGTACGTGTGGGGTGCTCCACCCGTCAGACTTAGAGCAAACCAAGGGGTGTCAGTGAAGCGCCAGCTGTGGGGCAGAGGGCCTTACAACAACGTTTTTGGGGCGACATGAGCTTTATAGGTATGAAAGGTTTGTGTGAGGCTCTCGGGAAGAGTTTTGTAGGCGATGACCAGGACTTTCTCATGCATCCATTGGTTCTAGCAGGGCTGATTGCTTGAATGGCCTGGGTGGTTCTGCTCTGGGCATGCTCACAGCCAAAATAAGCATGATCACATTTTAGCCTTTCTTCGGGGGTTGTGGCAGTTTGGCTTAGGGTATAGTAATTGCCAGAGCTAGGATCTGGGCAGCAAGGTATCTCTATCTTTCACGCACCAAATGGGTATCAAGTTAGTAGTCTGAGATTTGCCTGAATTAAGGCAAAAAAATGTAGATTTGCTATTTTGACAGTCTTTTGTATTTTCACAGTCCTCTCTAGAAAGCCCATTCATAATTGGCATCTCGATTCTTCTCAAGGCTACTCTGGGATAAGAAATACTTTTAATTCCAAGGATGAAGGAAAAGCGCTAACACATCTGTTAACTAGCTAAGCCTGGATTTGTGTCTGGTCACCAAACACAGGCCACTAAACATGGACCCTGCTCTTAGTTCACCAAACTCGGGACACTGGCTTCAGTGTAGCGTCCCCAAGTCAGGGCCAGACACGGACGCACAAACAGAAAGTGTGTGAGAGAACTTCCTTCGCCTGTGCCCTGCTGCTCACCGACGTGCAGCACGGTGGGGCCTCCCTGTGCGGTGTACACGCTGCTCCAAGTGTGTGCGGTGCACGCTCCTCTCTCGTGCAGCCCTGCTCCTCCCTCGGTGGAGAGCAAGTGTTTACATTGGTCACACTGGATTTGAACTCCGGCTCACGCTGTCTTAGGATGTGAGCCACGCCCCAGAGCTTTTTGAGACGGGTTATTGTTCAGAGTCTTGCGTTTTGTCTGGGCCAGCCTCAGACCACAGTCCTCCTGTTTCCACCTCCCAGCCTAGCTGGGATTACAGAGGGGAGCTGCCACACTTGGCAACTAAGGCTGCTGATTTGCTCTTAGTGAGAGGGTGTTACTAAGGTCTCCCTTAGGGTTGTCCCCAATGTGACAGAAATCTCTGCTGTTTATTCCTGTCCAAAAGGAATGTGGTGCCCCTCCCTTATTCCCAAAACACACAGGTCCTTACTCATGTTCTGCAGTGCCTTGAAGTTCTAGGCGATTTCACAGCAAATTCTTCATTTAATATTTCAACACCAGTGACACCGGCAGAGAAGAGTGTGTCTGCACTCAGGTTACATGCAGGAATCAGCCCCAGAAAGAGGAGGGGCTGAAGCATGTAGCTGGGGCCTCTCCTTCCTTGGGAATTTGACCTGGTCTACCTGCTCCCAAGGGCAGAGGTGGACTAGGAAGTACAGGCTGTCAGATGCAAAAGCAGAGCCATGACCTCCAACCCGAGCCGCCAAGGGGCTGAGAATGCAAGAACTAAGTCACTCCACTGCTGTACCCTCCACGCTTCCCTACCATCTATATATCTACCTATCTATGTATCTATCCATGAATCAATCTATCTATCTATCTATCTATCTATCTCTAATCTATCTATCCTCTATCTCTACCTAAATACTATTATCTATCTATCTATATCTAATCTATCCTCTATCTCTATCTAAATATCTATCATCTATCTATCTCTGTCATCTCTACCCATCATCTATCTCTAGCATCTATCTCTAGCATCTACCTATTTGTATCTGTCTCTATCATCTATTTATCCCTATCATCTCTCTCCATCACCCCTCTATCATCTATCTACTTTGTATAGATTGCTCCTACTTCTGCTCTGCCCATCACGGAGCCCCGAACCCAGCAGGGAGGCCTCTGCGCTGCCTGCCTAGCAGGATTTCCTGGTGGTTGTTTTTAGCAGCGACTGCTGTGTGCAGCGACTTCTCTCTCTGGTGGACGCAGCAGGGTTCCGGCGGTCGCATTCGTTTGCCAGTGAGTTCCCTGGACTTTGATCCTGCTGTTTTCTCTGGAAGTGTCTTCTCCTCACTGAGGACTGTGGGTCCTGGGTGGTGTATGGAGAGGCCATTTCTACAGCCAGCTGCTCCTAGGACCTGGGGACGAATGGAGCTGGGCGTGCTGGTGCCCTCTAGTGGTAGAATGGAGGACTAGCATGGAGTCGGTCCTCCTCTCCCCCTCTACTCTTGTTCTCCAGCCTTTAAACATGAATAACAGGAAAACCTTGCCCTGTCCCCCACCTCTGCCACCTCTTCTCACTGGAAGGCGTTGAATTGGCTGTACAATGTTACATCACACAATTTCTCTCATCTCTGTCTTGAAATTAATGAAGACAGTAGGTTCATTTGTCCTACAGATCTGCCACTGCTACCTTGAACATGCTTTTATTAAAAATTACCCTCACCTCTGAATTCCTCTACCAGTGTGCTCACACTTCTGGTTGCTAATCACTGCTTTCACTTACCTCGAAGAAGAGCTCAGGAACACAGAAGCACAGATCAGCTCTACAATGTACTGGAAGGATTGGCTTTCTACAGTGCCATGCACGCACTGTAAGGGTCAAATGAACACATACACCAGTGACTACTTCCGCACAGCAAGAGGGTGAAAGATAACCTGCAGAATGAAACCTGGTTATCTGATCAAGCTACCATCCAAATATACAGGAAACTCAAACACTCAATGACAAAGCTAAATGAAGGAGCCAAGCGCTGCGAGCAGGCGGAAGGCAGGCAGGCGGAGAACAGCACTGGGGATTAGTACCACCACGCTGCAGAGGCATTTCTGGTCTCTGACTGCCAGGGAACTCTCCGAGCGGCCAGGAGGAGTGAGGAGCCAGGGCTCTGGGCAGAGGGCAGTTAGAGAACCCACAGCCATGCTTGCTCGGTGTGTCTGGCTCATTAGCAGGCTGGGATGCTTGTTACTGCTCACCAGCCCCATTCCTGCAGCCAGCCAGAACCCACATTTAGCTGAATTCCGTGTGGACAAATGGAGACAGGACACTCCCTCTCCCTGTCTCCTGATTACAGGGTGTAACTGTGGCTAAGGTGCTGCGCTCCGCTCTCCTCTCCTGGCTGACCCCAGCTGTGACTGTCTTCATGCCTCAGGTTAGCAGGATGGGGGACAGGCCTGGGGTGGTCATCCCTACGCCATGCCTGCCGAGGAGGCTGAAGCGCAGAATCCACCACCGACCTGGGTGCCGTATATCAGGAGTGTCTCCCGTAGCCTGGAGATCTCCTGCCAGGAAAAGCAAAGGCACCAATAAATATCACATGCCCTGTGCTCTGTATTTACTTATTACCTACAACTTTAATTGCCCCTGTTTATGGGGTACACAGTAATAATCTGACGGGTGTACACACTGTGCAATGCTGACGACAGGAGAGCTAACACTTCCAATGGTAGGAGGCGCGGCGTGCTGGTGTGTTCTTCCTGTACCGATGGATGGATCCGATGGGATTAATGTGTTACAGCTTTCTGGGAGGATCTTGGTGAGTATGCTGTTCATGTTATGATGTAAATAGTTACAAAGACAGGATAAAACCTGGAAGTTGAATTAAGGGATACAATAGGATTTTGTAAGCACTTTGGAGCTACTGCCAACTTTTCTCTCCCAACCTCATGCCACCAACATGACAATCACATAGAAGCAACTCCGTCAACCCAGCCAACACGGTGCTTTTCAACAGCATCACTATGCACATCTCATTGCAGCTGGGATTTCTGTTCCCTGCAAAACAGTGCTGTGGCCATGTGCATGTAAGCTGTGCAGAAATGCCTCTTTAAGGCCTTTGTCCATTTTTAAGATAGATTATTGGTTTTTCTTGACTTACAAGTTGTAGAAACTCCTTACAGAAATTTATACGAAGAGCAAATATATAAACTTTATACATATTCTTATTTCCTTGATTGCATTCTTAGCTTATTAGTTTCTCATTTTGGTTGCTAAACTTTGTGCCAAATAAAATAAGTCAGTTAAAATGATTTGCTGTATAATACTGAGCTTCCAGTTAACACCCTACTGAAGATATAAAAATCTCTTAACATTGGACGTCATGTTGGTCAATCCTATCACAATAATAATAATAACAATAATGAAATACCACAAAAATAAAAATGAATTTAGATAAGAAAGAACAAAAAGAAGAAAGCATTAATAGTCACTTGATTTCCATTCTATTTTCTTCCTCCCTATATTGCAGGCAGCCATGGGATAGTTAACATAATCTGGATAGAGAAAGCCACAAACACAGGCTCTCGGGAAAGACAGTTTTCAAATACGCATAGGTTAGCGGCAGTGTACGATAAAATATCAGTCCGAATGAAAACCCCCTTTATAATTATGAGAAAATGAAAAATACATTTCACAAACCAAGCCATACTGGGAGCACTGGGACCAACATGGGAGCCAGAGTAGCGATCCATCATCTCCAGAACAGGCTCCAGCTCTGCACCGTCCACCTCCTGCCGGCCCTGACAGTCTGTAGATGGCAGACATCACATGTCACTGCAGAGCCTCATGCAGAGGAAAGCGTGCTGCGACTCCCCAGCGGCCCCAAGGGGATGCTCTGGAGCCGAGGGAACTGGTCAGCGGGCGGCTCGGGGTCCATGCCTGGTTCAATGTGATAGGAATGTACCTAACAGGAGGGGCCTTTCCACCCCATTCCCCTTCCCATCAAAAGCTCCCTTGACATTCCCATTTCCATTGTCCTTCCTAAGCTATAGTTGTGCATCCTGCCTGTCCCACACCTCCCTGGGGATGAGGTTGTGGATTCCTAGTCTACTGTAAAGGGAACAGACTGGAACACTGGATTCACATGACTCTCTGTAAACATTTGCCCAGCTGGGGAAGAGGGAGTCTCATCAAGATTTCTATGGAGTCGACATGGGCTGGAAGAAAACAGATGCACATGAGCTGTGAGACAGCAAACTCCAGCAAGGAGGGAAGAGGGGGAGACTGCGATGCCCTCTCCCCTCCCCCTGCCCCTCCTTCCCGCCTGCCCAGATACGCCACACGCAAGCCCTGTCTCCTGAACGGTCAGGATGCTCACATCTGGTCAGGTGATGATGTAAACAGCGTGCGCACAGGGCTCTTCCTCAGCAGCCCACACCCCGCTGGATGACTAGCCGGAGCACATCTCTCTGGCCCCTGCGGTTCTCCATTCACTCTTATGTGCCAGCCCAGCCATCGCCAAGAGCCTGGCAGATGCCAGTGAAATGGAGCCTGTCATGTCCAGGCGGCAGCCCTGTCCCTCACAGTGGCTCCGGTGTGTGTCCACACTGGAGTGGCCTCAGCCATGCCATGCTGAGATAATGTCCCACTGCACTCTCTGTCCAGCGGGCCTGCAGCACTGGCACGGCAGTGGCTAGCGAGGCCAGCAGGGGGCGCTGTGGGGCCTGAGCACCAGCAGGGGGCGTTGTGATGCTCAAGGATCCAGGGTGCCTCCCACGGGTCAGAGTCAGTTCAGAGTCTGGCCTGGTCAGTTGAGAGGAATGCTGTCTAGTGTCTCCTCATGCACTGTCCACCCAGAGTCCTCCTGACCCTCTGGTGCCAGAGGCAGCCATCAAGAGTAGTCCTGAGTTGATCTGACAGGTTCTGGAGCCCTCTGCTGGAGGAGCCCATGGCACCAAGCATGAGCAGCGCGGGTCTCCTGCTGACCCTCGCCCTGGGACCTGTGCACGTTCCCAGGGGAGCTGAGGCCAAGGGGCTCGTGGGGAAGGGGACGGAGGGTGCACAGAAGGGAGTCAGGATCCTTCAGAGACCAGAGTGAGGGCGCTGTGCCCTCCGCAGGCATGGAGGAAATGAAGTGAAGCTCAGGGGGGAGGCCGCAGGAGGGCTGTACTGGGCTGGGCGTGTTGTGCACAGGGCAGCTGGGGTCGGGCCCGCCCAGCTCATCCTCACCCAGCCACCCTGGCTCCACTCGCTAACGCGCAAGGCCTTTTAGGTCCCAAGGACTCTGCACCCTGCACCACCTTTCGAGTTTCCACATCCCTTTTTGTAGGAAATCGTGTTTTGTCTCAGGACTTCCAGTATTGGACCCAGGAGTGTTTCCAGGGTCTCACGAGGATCGCAGTGAACCAACCATACACAGCACAGAGGCGCACGCAGAGAGGTCTTATGCTGGGAATTTATTGGAGATTGGTAGAGAAAGAAACATGAGAACAGGTAACAGGGGAAGAGACCTTCTCTTCTTCATCTTGAAGTTAATGCTGATGCCTTCATTTTTTTGCTCTTCACAATCTGCGGCAGCAGAAGTTGAAGATTCTAGGTCCTTCATAACAGATCCCCAAGAGGAATTCTCTGCTGCCACACGAGCCTGATGTGCAGCGGCACTGCATGGGGGACTGAGCTAGACCTGAAGACACAGCATGCAATAATCAGTGACTGGGTCAGAGCACAAAGAGTTCCCACACAGCTCCGTGTGTCATCATGTGGGCTGTGTTAGCACCAGGACTTTAACCAGCCTCTGTCCACAGCAGTGTGCTCACACCGCAAGTGTGGCTCATGGCAAAGAGGCTCTCAGCTGCCTTCACTCTAGTGTTTCTGATGCTCCTTCGTGGTATGAGAGCACCCTGCTGCTCAGTCCCAAACCTGAACAGCTTCCTCAATACACCAAGTGAATGTCCTCTCCAGAATGAGCTCTATTGACATTTTCTCCATGTTCATTCACATATGAAACCTACAAGGACGGAAGCATTGTGTAGCATAAAGTCTCAGAGGGAACAAAATCCCTTAGATGAATTTATTTCTGAGTCTCCAATTTGTTTGTGGTTGAGAACATGAAGGGCCAGAGAATCTGAATGCAGCGTGTAAGTGATGTAGACTTCCTTTTTAAATATAAATAAGTATTTTTAGTGTGAAAATACTCTTCAAAGGGGTTGCAATCACATGAGCAAGGTAATGAGTGCATTTCTTATCAAGCATCGTTGCCTCTCCTTTGTTTTCCCCCTACCATGCCTTCCCTTCCACCTCCTCAACTATACCACCTAACCCCCATCTAAATTGTGAAGTTCGTTTTTCGACATAGCATCTGGTACATCTCAGTGTTGGAATAGGTCCACCAGTTTCTCTTTTTAAACAATTTGTTTTTTCCCTTCCACTCCCCAGATTATACCGACATCAACTACAGTGAGAACTTTGAGACCCATTCCCGGAGCCGGCCCCATGTTCCTCCTCCCCAGCCTGCAAGCCTCGGCCAGGCTGGCTGGCATCTCTCACCTGCATCTCGGAGAGCAGAACTTCCAGGTCCTGAGAAGCTGATGTCCATTTCCCAATCCTCTGGCTGGCTCTGGTTTGGGACCTCCTCCGCTGGTTCGGGCAGAGTTGCGCTGTGGGCCTGGACGGCCAGCAGGAGAAGGGCAGCGAGGAGAGCCAGCGTCCTCATGGTGCACAGGCTCTGTTGCAGGGCAGCGGGAGCTGGAGCCAGGGAGGAGGAGAGCTGTGTTTATAGGTCTGAGGGGAGGAGGCTCAGGGCTGGGCCCCGCTGCCCTGGCTGCGGCACCTTTCATGAGGAGGGAGACCGGCCCGGCCCTCAGATCCCCCCGACGTCCTTCTGAGCTCCTGCTTCCCACAGCCTCGTGGCCCGTGTTTGTTTGAAGCTGTCTCTGATGATAAGAATACCGCTATGGTCTGCTGTTGACCATCTGCTCAAACGATATTCCCAAAGATACACATGCTTTAAACCACTCACTCAAAAAGAAAGTGTCCCACAAGGCTCTTCCTGTTCAGTATTGTAGCATAGCTAGAAGATCAGAACATTGGGGTGAAATGTTTTCCAAGTGTTTGTAGAATTCAACCAGGAATCTATCATGGCCTGGCCTTTTCTCTGTGAATATTGACCTTCGAATTTTGCTTTTGGTGTAAAAATCATTTCTTTCTCTTTTCCACAGAGGCTTCCCACCTGGTCTTCATTGTAGTGATGTTTCTAATCCTGAGTTTTGAGGGTGGGGAGGGAGATGTGTGAATGTCATGCCTCCTTGTTCTTGCTCCCTGGACTCCATGCAGAAGTAATGGAAGTGAGCAGGCAGCAGCTCCATGCAGTAGTAGAAAAAAAACAAAGGTTTTTCTCCATGGAGAAAGCGGCAAGCCTAGTTTACACGAGTAAAGATGATACTAAGAATCAGAGGATGATAGAGTAACAGACTCCTACCCATTGCTTCTCAAGTGCAGAGCTAGGCTTCTTTTCCATCTAGAAAGGGACCACATGCTTAATGCTAGTGGAGAGCACGCATGTCTTCCAAGCAACGTCTGCTGGGGGGAGTTCTGAGCCTGTGTCCCCGATCCTGGGTGACACGGGACAATGTGGAAACCTCACACTGAGAATGAGACTGGTTACGATGGTAAAAGGAGCTGGGGTCCTGCACCACACTGAAGAAGGAGGCCCTTGGGTCTAGCTGTGTCTCCACCTGGGATGGACGGCTTTTTCCATAAGTGGACCTTACCTGTTAGCCCATGAGCTCAAGTCCCATAGCTTAGCAGGCTCCTGTCCCCTTCCACAGCTTGGCATGCTCCCTTCCTAGGCATCACCAGGTCCATGAAGCAAAGGCCGTAAATAATCAGCCTCCAGGCCCCGTTTGCCTTGAGAGGGCATGTCTCTGGGACAGCAGCCACCCTAGAAGGCAGCAAGTGCCCCTTAGAGTGCCCTTCACGTCTGGGCAGCTGCAGGACCCTTATCTACTCTTTGGACAGCAGCCATCAATCCTGCCCTCTATCCTGAGACCCTGGCCCACACCTCCACACCGGGGTCTCCTCCTCCTAGCCCCTTCCAGCCCCTCCTAAGCCTCAGTAGATTATATAGGTCACCTCAGACCATAGCCGACGCTTCTTCTCACTGTGAGAAGGGGTCTTGCCAGTCCCTTTGCTGGCAATAAACTTTTCTTTGTTCTTTGTACCTGGATGTCGGTGTGTTTTTCTGGCAAAGTCTAGTAATCTAGCATTACCATTGATCTAGTCTTTTCTCTAACCTCTCCCTCTGTGGTGTGAGTGGACTGTCCATGCCAGAGCTGCTTCAATAGGAAGTTAGGGATGACGTGATGATCCCGAGCTCGCCAAGGAGATGAGAGGGCAGCAAAACAGCAACTGGGGGACAGTCTGGGAGAAGGGTGCCAGCTTTGGAAACAGGAAGTGACGGGGATCAAGAGGCGACCGAGGAAAGCAGAAAGACTGAACCCAGACTGCTTTCCTCATCAGAAGTGCTGAGAAGGGGCCTAGGCAGGACCGTAAGGACTCAACCTATCTTCTCGGCCGGCTATCCACTACGCATTGATAGTCAGCCGACTTCCATCCCATTTTCTTCCTCCCTACATTGCAGGCAGCCATGGGCAAGTTCACATAATCACTGGTCTGGGTACAGAAAGCCACACACAGAGGTCTGCCCAGGACACAGAGGCTCTCAGGAAAGACAGTTTTCAAATACGCATAGGTTAGCGGCAGTGTACGATAAAATGTCAATCTGAATGAAAACCCCCTGTATAACTATGAGATAATGAAAAATGCATTTCACAAACCAAGCCATACTGGGAGCGCTGGGACCAACATGGGAGATGGAGCAGCGCTCCGTCATCTCCAGAACAGGCTCCAGCTCTGCACCGTCCACCTCCTGCCGGCCCTGACAGTCTGTAGATGGCAGACATCACATGTCACTGCAGAGCCTC
>NW_012267290.1:2849673-2849988 GCF_000151885.1 Dipodomys ordii | reverse complement strand
TATGGCCAGAAAGCAAAAGTTAAACATGCATTGTGTCTGTCCACACAACGTCTCCACAACAGACGAAAAGAAGCAATAAGAAAAGGCAGAGAATGTTTGCAAAGCATTCTTCTGAGGAGAGATTATTTCTCAGGATATATAAACAGGTAACATAATCCAAATGAAAAAATAAAAACAGATTTTTTAACGTGGATGAAAACCGCAAAACATTATATTTCCAACTAGGAGAAGGTTTCCTGAGTCAATTAATATGTGAACCGCACATGACAATTGGGACCTATTGGTTTCAGGCAAAGCTTTGAGCTTTCCAGTACC
>NW_012267290.1:2845978-2847459 GCF_000151885.1 Dipodomys ordii | reverse complement strand
CTGCAAATCACACCAGCCCCTGCCTTGACCTGACCAAGGGTCTGGTATCCTGCCAACCTCAGTGCGGCCAGCATGGAGGGGGACGCAGGGCTACTCACACCTCTGACTCTTTCTCTGTGTGACCCTGGTGCATAGTTGTGGCTGTGTCTCACCTGCACAGTCAGAATCCCAACAGCTCAGACAGGCGTGGAGGGCAGTGGGGGAATTGCCCATAGTAGATTTTTGTCTCTGGACACCAGCTCTCCCTCTAGCAAACACGGCTTCAGGAGAGGTGGGCAGATGGGACTCTCAGCTTTCCTCCTTCCCGACACTGTGTTCACTTCCTGACCTGACACGGAGCCGCCTGTGCAGCCTGGCAGGTGATCTGTGCTTTTCCGTTTCACTCCCAAGCTTTGCCTAAGTAGATGTGATTTCCTAAGAGGAGGGGTAGCTTTGCCACTGTTTGAATTGAAGTGGAGAATGGCTGGCACTGCCTTTGCAGAGGTGAAGTGAGAGAGTGTCCTGGGCAGATGAGGGCAGGGCTCAGAGCAGGGGGAGGGGGAGGGATGCGCAGAGCCACTCTGTGTTCTCACATGTGAGGAGACTGTGAGCTCCTCACGGAGGTCAGAGTAGGAGTCAGAGTTGTACTGCAGGATTGTGATGGAGAGGCTGGGGCTTGGCTGCAGAGCTCAGAGCTCTGAGGATAGAGACACCAGCCAGGAAAGCTCAAACGCACTGCCTTTTCTGTGATGATTTATTTAGAGTGGGGAAAGCAATGGGGTACATGGGCTGGGAGACACCAGGTTTCAGAGAAGATTACAATCTCATTTTCTGTTGCACACGAGGCTCAGCAGCAGAATCTGTAGATTTGTTTGCCGTAAATGCAGGTGCCCAAAGAGTGTTCCCTATCCTGGCAGTCTCCTATTCGGCAGTAACAGTATCGTCCAGCCTGGAGCCCTGGGGGCACAGAGGAAGCATTAGTCAGCTGGCAACGTGGACAGCAGTGAGGGCTGACAGTTTTCACAAGGCAGTTAACAGAGGGGTTTCCTGATGTCCATGTGTCACAGAGCGCAGCATTTACAACCACAAGTCATGGGAGTCAACACACACGCAAGAGTGAGTGACACACACACTCCAAACCCTTCCTCATTCATTTTTACTTCTTTCTTAACCTGTGTGTGTTCCTAAGGCTTGACTCAGGGCTCAGTGTTCTTGTCTGGCTTTGTCACTCAAAGCTAGTGCTCTACAATTTGAACCACATGTCTACATTTTTTAGATAATTGGAGATCAGAAACTCATAGGCATTTCTTCCCTGCCTGATTTTCAACCATAATCCTCAGATCTCAGCCTCCTGAGGAGCTAGGATTACAGCAGTGAGCACCAGTCTCAGCGATCTACAGTTCCAGGTGTCCACTCTGCAACCCACAAATATCTAAACACACCCACATATCTCCATCTAGTAACCAACCCTCCCCACCATGCTGTGGATGGTGACCCATGCT
>NW_012267290.1:2845538-2845928 GCF_000151885.1 Dipodomys ordii | reverse complement strand
CCCACAAATATCTAAACACACCCACATATCTCCATCTAGTAACCAACCCTCCCCACCATGCTGTGGATGGTGACCCATGCTGGCCACACCCATAGTCAAGAGACCAAGAAAGCAGTGGTGTGAGGCCATGCTGGATGAAATAGCTAACAGGTCACCTGCTGCATCAATAAGCTGAAGTGCTGGCTCAATGGAGCCAAAGGGATGAGGATCACAGTCCAAAACAAGCCTCAGGCAAAAAGGAGAGGCTGTGAAATAGAACTGAAGGAAAAGGAGCTACAAATGTACTGCAAGGGATAGAGCTCATCATAAATGGAGGAGACGCTTGTCTAAGAGCAATCCTCCTCACAACATCCAGAGACAGCTCGTCTCTTACATTGAACATAGTGATTG
>NW_012267290.1:2840340-2845488 GCF_000151885.1 Dipodomys ordii | reverse complement strand
CCAAGGAGATGAGAGGGCAGCAAAACAGCAACTGGGGGACAGTCTGGGAGAAGGGTGCCAGCTTTGGAAACAGGAAGTGACGGGGATCAAGAGGCTACAGAGGAAAGCAGAAAGACTGAACCCAGACTGTTTTCCTCATCAGAAGTGCTGAGAGGAGGCCTAGGCAGGACCCTAAGGACTCAACCTATCTTCTCGGCCGGCTATCCACTAAGCATTGATAGTCAGCCAACTTCCATCCCATTTTCTTCCTCCCTACATTGCAGGCAGCCATGGGCTAGTTCACATTATCACTTGTCTGGGTAGAGAAAGCCACACAGAGGTCTGCCCAGGACACAGAGGCTCTCAGGAAAGACAGTTTTCAAATACGCAGAGCTAAGAGGCAGTGAATGAAAACCCCTGTATAACTATGAGATAATGAAAAATACATTTCACAAACCAAGCCATACTGGGAGCACTGGGACCAACATGGGAGATGGAGCAGCGCTCCGTCATCTCCAGAACAGGCTCCAGCTCTGCACCGTCCACCTCCTGCCGGCCCTGACAGTCTGTAGATGGCAGACATCACATGTCACTGCAGAGCCTCATGCAGAGGAAAGCGTGCTGCGACTCCCCAGCGGCCCCAAGGGGATGCTCTGGAGCCGAGGGAACTGGTCAGCGGGCGGCTCGGGGTCCATGCCTGGTTCAATGTGATAGGAATGTACCTAACAGGAGGGGCCTTTCCACCCCATTCCCCTTCCCATCAAAAGCTCCCTTGACATTCCCATTTCCATTGTCCTTCCTAAGCTATAGTTGTGCATCCTGCCTGTCCCACACCTCCCTGGGGATGAGGTTGTGGATTCCTAGTCTACTGTAAAGGGAACAGACTGGAACACTGGATTCACATGACTCTCTGTAAACATTTGCCCAGCTGGGGAAGAGGGAGTCTCATCAAGATTTCTATGGAGTCGACATGGGCTGGAAGAAAACAGATGCACATGAGCTGTGAGACAGCAAACTCCAGCAAGGAGGGAAGAGGGGGAGACTGCGATGCCCTCTCCCCTCCCCCTGCCCCTCCTTCCCGCCTGCCCAGATACGCCACACGCAAGCCCTGTCTCCTGAACGGTCAGGATGCTCACATCTGGTCAGGTGGTGGTGTAAACATCGTGCGCACAGGGCTCTTCCTCAGCAGCCCACGGGTGGAGCACATCTCTGGCCCCTGTGGTTCTCCATTGACTCTTATGTGCCAGCCCCGCCTTCACCAAGGGCTGGGCACACTGTCCACAGGGCAGCTGGAGGGTGGTTTCCCACCCAGCCCATCCTCACCCAGCCCTCCTGGCTCCACTTGCTAACCTGTGAGGCCTTTGGGCCTCCAGAGACCCAGTGCCCTGCTCCACCCTTAAGCTTCCATTTCTGTTTGTGTTTGACCATGGAATTTCCAGTATTTGACCCAGCAGTGTGTTTCCCAGAGTCTCCCTGAGGATCTCAGTGAACCAACCCCACACAGCAGTGAAGCGCACACAGAGAGGTCTTACTGCTTGGAATTTATTGGAGATAGATAGAGAAGGAAGGGTGAGAGCAGGTATCAGGGGAGAGAAGTTTCCTTCTAGATCTTGAAGTACGTGGTGAAGCCTTCTTGTCTCTGTTCATTATCAGCGGCGGCAGCAGCGTTTGATCCTTTGACGTGGATTTCCACAGTAGGCAAGGGGGATTTCATGTCGTCTACAGGGGTTTTTTGTGCAGCGGCAGCCGGTGGAGGACCAGGCTAGAGCAGTAGACACAGAAAGCATCAATAAGTCACAGGGGCCAGAGCAGAAAGAGTCCCCACACAGCTTTGTGTGCGGTCATGTGGGCTGTATTAGAACCAGGCCAGTGACCAGCTTCTGTCCAGAGCAATGTGCTCACACCGCAAGTGTGGCTCATGGCAAAGAGGCTCTCGGCTGCCTTCATTCTAGTGTTCCTGATGCTCCTTCATGGTGTGAGAGCACCCTGCTGCTCAGTCCCCAGACCTGAACAGCTTCCTCAATACACCAAGCGAATGTCTTCTCCAGAATGAGCTCTATCTATCTTGGTCCAGAAAGAAACTTTTTCTATGTTTGTCTAAATCTGAAGCAACTGGAATGGAGACATTACTTAGCACTGAATTTCAGAGGATGTAGCTATGAATCTCCAATTTGTAGATGAGAATGTGAAGGCCCAGAAAATCTGAATGCAGCCATGTAAGAGATACAGACTTTCTGACCCTTTCCCACAGCCTAACCCAATCCTTCCTCCCCAGACGGCGAGCCTCCGCCAGGCTGGCTGGCATCTCTCACCTGCATCAGGGAGAGTAGAGTTTCCGGCCCCTGAGAAGGTCTTGGCCATTTCCTCATCCCCATCCTCTGGCTGGTTCTGGTTTGGGACCTCCTCCGCTGGTTCGGGCAGAGTTGCGCTGTGGGCCTGGACGGCCAGCAGGAGAAGGGCAGCGAGGAGAGCCAGCGTCCTCATGGTGCACAGGCTCTGTTGCAGGGCAGCGGGAGCTGGAGCCAGGGAGGAGGAGAGCTGTGTTTATAGGTCTGAGGGGAGGAGGCTCAGGGCTGGGCCCCGCTGCCCTGGCTGCGGCACCTTTCATGAGGAGGGAGACCGGCCCGGCCCTCAGATCCCCCCGACGTCCTTCTGAGCTCCTGCTTCCCACAGCCTCGTGGCCCGTGTTTGTTTGAAGCTGTCTCTGATGATAAGAATACCGCTATGGTCTGCTGTTGACCATCTGCTCAAACGATATTCCCAAAGATACACATGCTTTAAACCACTCACTCAAAAAGAAAGTGTCCGACAAGGCTCTTCCTGTTCAGTATTGTAGCATAGCTAGAAGAGCATTGGGATGAAAAATTTCCACGTGTTTGTAGAATTCCTCCGTGAATCCATCATGGCCTGCATTTTTCTTTGTTTGTGAAATTAGGCAAACTAATTTAATTTTCTGTTGCTATTGTAAAAAATGAGTTTCAAATCTTGCTTTAAAATATAACTAGTGCTAGTGCTCTGCAACCTTTTCCTTCTTCTAGGAAGTAGAAACATTTTTGGGTGGGTTGTGGGTCAAGTGGATGAAACAGGGATGGAGGAGGAAGGGGAGCAATTTAAGCATGATATTCAGTGTGTCCTGTGTAAAAAATGTGGGGTCAGACAAGAGGGAAGAGTAAGAGAACAATCGGAGGGATGATATTGGCCAAAAAATTTTTATTTCTAATCTGAGTTTTAGAACTGCAACTCCTCTGTACAGCTACATTGTGATGATGATAATAATAATATTATTGGTAGTAATAATAATGAAAATAATAAAAGGCCTGACTGTGATGTACAGGCACACTATGTGTGCCCGATATGGAAAGGGAATAAAGTGAGTAGTGCAAAAATGTAGGTAACGTCAGTCAGCTCCTGTTCTTGAAGCTGCAAATCACACCAGCCCCTGCCTTGACCTGACCAAGGGTCTGGCGTCCTGCCAACCTCAGTGCGGCCAGCATGGAGGGGGACGCAGGGCTACTCACACCTCTGACTCTTTCTCTGAGTTACCCTGGTGCATAGTTGTGGCTGTGTCTCACCCGCACAGTCAGAATCCCAACAGCTCAGACAGGCGTGGAGGGCAGTGGGGGAATTGCCCATAGTAGATTTTTGTCTCTGGACACCAGCTCTCCCTCTAGCAAACACAGCTTCAGGAGAGGTGGGCAGATGGGACTCTCAGCTTTCCCCCTTCCCGACACTGTGTTCACTTCCTGACCTGACACGGAGCCGCCTGTGCAGCCTGGCAGGTGATCTGTGCTTTTCCGTGTCACTCCCAAGCTTTACCTGAGTAGATGTGATTTCCTAAGAGGAGGGGTAGCTTTGCCACTGTTTGAATTGAAGTGGAGAATGGCTGGCACTGCCTTTGCAGAGGTGAAGTGAGAGAGTGTCCTGGGCAGATGAGGGCAGGGCTCAGAGCAGGGGGAGGGGGAGGGATGCGCAGAGCCACTCTGTGTTCTCACATGTGAGGAGACTGTGAACTCCTCACGGAGGTCAGCAAGGGAGCCAGAGTTGGACTGCGGGAGTGTGATGGAGAGGCTGGGGCTTGGCTGCAGAGCTCAGAGCTCTGAGGATAGAGACACCAGCCAGGAAAGATCAAACACACTGCCTTTTCTGTGATGATTTATTTAGGGTGGGGAAAGCAATGGGTACATGGGCTGGGAGACACCATGTTTCAAAGATTACAATCTCATTTTCTGTTACACACAAGGCTCAGCGACAGCAGAATCTGTAGATGAGGTTGAAGTAAATGCAAGTGCCAAAAGTGCGTTCCAGAACCTGGCAGTCTCCTATTCGGCAGTAACAATTTCGTCCGGCCTGGACCCCTGAAGGCACAGAAGAAGCATTAGTCAACATGGACAGCAGTGAGAGCTGACAGTTTTGACGAGGCAGCCAACAGAGGGGTTTCCAGGTGTCCACTCTACAGCCCACGAATATCTGACCCTCCCCACCATGCTGTGGATGGTGACCCATGCTGGCCACTCCCGTAGTCAGGAGGCCAGAAAGCAGAGGTGTGAGGCCATGCTGGATGAAATAGCTAACAGGTCACCTGAACATCAATAAGCTGAAGTGCTGGCTCAATGGAGCCACAGGGATGAGGATCACAGTCCAAAACAAGCCTCAAGCAAAAAGGAGAAGCTGTGAAATAGAACTGAAGGAAAAGGAGCTACAAATGTACTGCAAGGGATAGAGCTCAGCATAAATGGAGGAGACGCTTGTCTAAGAGCAATCCTCCTCACTAACATCCAGAGACAGCTCATCTCTTACATTGAACATAGTGATTGTGACATATCTAGGTTGGATTCATGCCTTGCAGAAAGGTCACATTATTGTCACTAGGGTGTCACCATTCAGTAAGAAGAGGAAGGGACAGTCAAATGACAGTGTCTCCTGTCACTTGCTGTGAGACCAGCTGCAGACTCGATTGCTCAGTGAGTCCTCAGCTTCCTTCCCAGCCCTGGTCTCTGTCTTGATGACCTCACTCACCTGAATCTTGAAGCACAGAACTGTCATCCTCAAACAGAGAGATGGACGGGACGTGGCCATCTCCCTCCAGGGGTTCCTGGGCTGCAGCTGCCTCAAACATGACTCTGAGAGGCTCACCCTGGGCCTGCAGAGCCAGCAAGGAAAGGACGCCAA
>NW_012267290.1:2838006-2838455 GCF_000151885.1 Dipodomys ordii | reverse complement strand
TGTGAACACCACACATCCCAACCTCCTCCTAATTCAAATGGGGAACCATTGTAACTGAGACCAGATATGTCCAGGGAGTGAAGAAGAGGGATGGAGCAAAGGGTGCAACATCACACTTAGATGGGAGGAAAGAGTTCTTGTGAACTGTTTCACAACTGCAAGACTGCAGTCAATAACAATGTCTATTGCAAAATAGCTACAAGAGACAATGCTAATATTTGAGCTCAGAGAAATGATAATATTTGAAGTGATTGATATATGAATTACTCCAATTTGACTGCTGAATAATATATACATGCATCCAAACACCACATTGCACATCATAAGTTTACACTGTTTGAATAGGTCAATTTGAAAAACAAAGACACATTTTACAGAAAGAGTTGCATGGACAGGTTCGAAAGTGGGAAGGAAGAATGGAAGACACTATCGCAATGTGCTGAAGAGTT
>NW_012267290.1:2832063-2832347 GCF_000151885.1 Dipodomys ordii | reverse complement strand
GCTCTATAATGAGCTTCTATGCTGGCTATTCCCTAGTGACTTCCAAAGACACATTTTGGAGCCCAAAGTCTGTAGAGGAAGGGTCTCAGGCTGGTGACTCTCGCTGCTACTTCTACAAAGGAGCACAGCAAGGACAGAGAGGAGCAGCAAGGTCACCTGGGTGGGCCTGGTGGTTCTGGACCTGACTCGAGAGCCGACTCCTGCCTTCCTCTCCAGGCCCCACCGCACTATCTGCCCTCTCTCACCTGCCTTCTGGAGAGCAGACCTCTCAGGTCCAGTGAAGG
>NW_012267290.1:2829407-2832013 GCF_000151885.1 Dipodomys ordii | reverse complement strand
CGTGTTAGGGTGACTGGACTGTAGAGCCATGCACAGCTCAGTGTTGGAGGTAAGCACCAAGTGCTCTCGTTACTGTGTGAACACCACACATCCCAACATCCTCCTAATTCAAATGGGGAACCATTGTAACTGAGACCAGATGTGTCCAGGGAGTGAAGAAGAGGGATGGAACAAAGGGTGCAACATCACACTTAGATGGGAGGAATGAGTTCTTGTGAACTGTTTCCCAACTGCAGGACTGCAGTCAATATTAATGTCTATTGCAAAATAGCTACAAGAGACAATGCTAATGTTTCAGCTCAGAGAAATGATAATATTTGAAGTGATTGATATATGGATTACTCCAATTTGACTGCTGAATAATATATACATGCATCCAAACACCACATTGCACATCATAAGTTTACACTGTTTGAATAGGTCAATTTTAAAAACAAAGACACATTTTACAGAAAGAGTTGCATGGACAGGTTCGAAAGTGGGAAGGAAGAATGGAAGACACTATGGCAATGTGCTGAAGAGTTTGCAATCGGGAGAGCAGTTAGGAGAAGCTCTGGAAACTTAGGCAGGAGATTTGTTAAGCTCTAGGATTAGATGGTGGGAGGCACTCGGGAGGTTGTAGGGAGGTTGGTCAATGTGATTGTGCCACGCACATTTGGTAACTGGTGCTTGTTGAGGTTAGGCCACTAACCTCCACAAAAGAAGGAGCTATTTCCTTGGATCTCTGCATTTCAAGATAGTTATAGAAAGTCTCCTTTGGGGACAAGACTCTCAGGCAGGTAGATTTATAGTCGGGAGCCCAGAGCTGTGCATGATTCAGAACAGACCAGGCCTGGAGAAATAAGGAAGGCAATTCTAGGGGGGTCTTGGTGTGCCTATCCTCATAGCCATCCTCTGTGTGTGATGACATGCTTTACACCATCTTAGCCAAGTCGGCAGAGGATCCCATTGGGCACAGGGTCTATTTCTCTGCACACTGTGGTCTCTTCTTTAATCTAAGATTTAAGGGGACATTCTATCATTAGTCTGACATGTAGGAACAGCCAGAGAGTGACTGACATAGTCCATTTCCCTGCATGTCGTGGAATCACACAGGGAAGGCCTGTCCCATGGTAAGCAGGCGTGCGCTGGCTGCTACTGGACAGGGCATGGCCTGTGGTCATGGCAGAGGAACACCACGGAGCTTTGGGCTCTAAAGGAGGGAATGCAGGCTGCAAGACTCACATTCGGAAGGCCTAATCTCTGAGCAGGTAAGAAGTAAACAATCCAGGGAAAGAGGCAAGCAGCATGTGGTGTGTGTCAGTGATGCAGTAGACTCAGCACAGGGAAATCTTCCCCCTCTCCACAGACCTCACTGCAGACCTGAGAAGCCTCACCCATCCCCAGCCCTTCACACCTGCAGGGTGCAATGGTAGGATGTTGTCCATGTCCCCTGGAGACTCCCGGCCGTGTGCAGGCTGTGACTACCTCAGTGATCCAGGATCCTCCTCCAGCCTAGATTTCACAGGTGCTGACACATACTCAGTAGGTATAGGGCAACTCAATTTTGTGTGATTGAAACAGGCACTAGAGTGGTCATTCATGTCATTTGTGAAGGACAGTTTTCTCTGGAATAGAACTTGTCTTGTGTACGTGAAGATGGACCAGATACCACAGGCCGACTTGGGCACTTGAGGCTCTTGGCAGGCATTCTAGCTGTGGGAACAACCTTTGCTGCTGTTCATGGACGCAGTCTCCCTGCACCAGGCACAATCCCAGGGCCCGAGACACAGAGGAGAGGTCTGGAGCTGCTCACTCACACGTTTGGGAAGCATGGCGGCTTCCCTGAGAAGCCAAGGGAATTTGGTTGTTTAAGCTCATTTCTTTTGCCCATAGACAAAGCCTTTGGATGTGAGTCCAAATGATGTGTAGGCAAAAAGAGGAGAGATCCTTAACCCTTTCACTCTGAACTGTTGGTCTTGAATTCCCCTCTAAGGGGAGCCAAAATTTTGTTTTAAATCTTTAATCAAATAGTCTGTTACTTTAATCTGCAAAAGTCTTGCTGGGGAACATGGAAGGGTAGGGGGAGAAGAGGGGAACATAGTGGTCAAAAAACGAAGGAGTGGGTAACAATGTTCAACAAGAACTGTAATCGTTACCTTACTGAATAACTGAAACCCCTGTGTATGGCAGCTAAACAACAAAATGAAATATAATTTTAAAAAAAGACTTGATGGACAGACAGCACACCTGAAAGAATCACAAACATAGATCAGTTGCTTCAGGAAATGTATTTGCTATAGAGAAAGACAATTGAGGCTAAGTTTGGGATGAGGGTGCCCCCTCTGCATCACAGAGGAAGTGGGGTGTTTGGTCTCTGCGCTAGGGGCTCAGCGGCAGCAGAACACATATGTCTTCCCGCCTTGGATGCAGTATCCAGACACCTTTTCTCCAGGTCGGCAGCAGCAGTGATGACAATGGCACATGCGTGGGCCTGCAGACACAGAGACAGAGGAGGCAGCATGGACAGGAAAAGTAGGCTCAGGATGGGGGGAGAAGGGCAGCATGGGAAGACACAGGAGGCTCAGGATGGTGGAGAAGGGCAGCATGGGAGACACAGGAGGCTC
>NW_012267290.1:2788358-2829172 GCF_000151885.1 Dipodomys ordii | reverse complement strand
GACTCTCGCTACTACTTCTACAAAGGAGCACAGCAAGGACAGAGAGGAGCAGCAAGGTCATCTGGGTGAGCCTGGTGGTTCTGGACCTGACTCCAGAGCCGACTCCTGCCTTCTTCTCCAGGCCCCACCGCACTATCTGCCCTCTCTCACCTGCCTTCTGGAGAGCAGACCTCTCAGGTCCAGTGAAGGACACGGCCATGGTGACCCCTTCCCCAGGCTGCTCCTGCAACGCGCCTTCCTCCACATTTTCAGGGAGAGTCTGGGCCTGAGCCTGCAGGGCCAGCAGGAGAAGGGCAGCGAGGAGAGCGAGCGTCCTCATGGCTGGCAGTGAGCTGGAGGTGCAGAACGGGAGCTGAGGGGAAGACAGCATGGCTGTATTTATGGTCGGCCCAGAGCCGCTCCCTGCACGTGATGGGGAGCGATGGCGCGCAGCGCTCAAGGCCCCCTTGATGCTCCTCCATGTGCACTGCTGCCTCCCAGGACTGGTCTGTGTCCAGTGGCGGTCCTCTGATCAAGCTGATAACGCTGAGGATAAAGTCATCACAGTCTTTCCCGCTTTTCCATCTGCCTTTATTTACATTTAGTGTTTCTAGAAGAAGGAAAGGAAATAATGCTTCATTCACTGAGCTCAGGAGACACAGGCCCATGTTTGGCTGACCATGGAGTCTGGTGCTGGCTGGAAGTGGGAGACATGGAGTGGTCTAGTCCTTGCTGCCCAGGGTTCAGAGGCCTCAGTCACTGCCCTGGGCATGGAGGGCTGGGCGAGTCTCTTCTCTGGGTCAGACTTCACCTGACCTGAGCTTAGCAGAACACCACTCTTGGAGTGCGTTTAACTGAAGCCACAGCCAGGTGATCTTTCCACACACCTGGGGGCCATGAGCCGACCATGATTACCCTCCACCTGTCTGAGATATTCTTTGTCTGCCTCAAATATATCATGTGTCACAAGTACTCTGCACACAGTTTTCATGGTTACCCTGTGGTGTATCAAGATTCTTTGGGATGGAAGAACCAGAATCTGAAGGGAAAAAAATCCTTTAAGCAAAATCTTGTCTCCATTTAGATGGATGCCTCCATCAAAGATGAGCGGAGGCCTCAGACACAATGTGGAAAGAAAACTTAGGATGCTGCTGGTCTGGCTACCAACCTCTTCCTACTGTGTCTGTGACTTCATGTAGATCAGACTCACTCACAAAATTAGCCAGGTCTACCTTCGTAAAGGGCACGCTCACGCTCTCTCCAAAGGTATGAATAGGCACACATGCATGCATGCTTATGTATATATTTATATGAATGACATGCACCTATATAGTCCTCACTGATTTCATGCCCTGTGGAGTAGTTTTTAGAAAGCATTGGTTTTAGAAGGCAAAGGGTTCATCATCATCTGATTTACCATGCTAGAGGTGATCATTTGGTGAAGATGAAGAGCAGGTGGACGCACAGTCCATTCATGAGGATGAAGAGAGGTGGACGCACTGTTCCTTGGTGTCAAGGTGAGGTTTTGGTCACTTCACCCACACCTGGATTTGATGCTACCTGAGGAACAGTTCTTCATTTTTGAAGTCGCTGTTAGTTGAACTTTATTTATTTTTTGAGTAGCTGAAGGTTGTCTGAAAAAAGTCCTGGGAAATTCCCTTCATCTTTTCCAATCTGGTAGGGATTTCTACTTCATTTCTTATGAATGCTGTTTTCCCCCCAGTAGTGTTTTCAGCCATTCATTCTTCTTTCATTGATTTGCAAGAGCTTTTTATTAATCCAGAGCATTAGAAGCTTGTGACACATCTAAGAAAACCTTTAAGGGTTGTCATTTCTCTATCATTTTAAATTTCCAAACCAACTTACCTAACATTAAAATTCCTTCCACGACTTCTCCACCTGGGTTCTCTGCCTTCAGTGTTTTCATGTGTAAAGCCCAGTCCTGGGAGTGTGGCTCCTGCCACACTCTGTATTGGAGTCAGGGTTGACTGCCTCACTGCTCTCTGCCAAGAGGCTCCACCTGCCCTATACGGTCCGGGGTCCTGAGCCTTCTGACATGAATGTCACATGCAGATGCCTCGCAGTTCATAGGAATCAGGGTTAGGGATGGAAATGTGGGGACGTGGCTTTGGGGAAGCAAAGCTGCTCTCTGGTTCATTCCTGCCTCCTCTGCCCCAGAACCTCAGTTCTTCTCAAAACTAAAGCAAATCCACAGACATGTGTGTGAAGGCACAGAAGTCCATCTCCAATGGCTGACCACCTCTGATCTCACACCTGACTGATTTGTCTCCTCCTTCCTCACAGATGTTCAGAGCCGCTGCCCTGCAAGAGTGCTGAGTCCCAGGTGAGCCACAGCCCTGACTCTCCACACTTCTTCTCACCACTGCCTGCATCCTGGAGTCTCTGATGGGGACTGTGGTCTGGGTCGGTGTGTGGAAGACCCATTGTTTCTAAGGACAACAATACATCTCCATCCAGTGTGCTACAGTATGTGGGTTATGAGTGGTGATGTGTGGTAATGAGTTTTTGCTGAACTATTTGTAGAGCCTGGAAAACAATCAGGTTGTTCACGATGCATCCTCTCGACTCCCAAATGAAGGAGTTTGCAAAGTCATATGAAGGAGAGCCTGTGCACCCCATCTGGAAGCACTAGCAGGTGTCAGGGTCTCAGCTCAGAACCGAAGTCATGCCAGACCTCGAAGGTGCAGAACAAGTCAGAGACAAGAAAAGGAAGTGGTGAAGGGTACTGGGCTTGTCACCTGTGCTGTTGCTTAGTCTACAGTGCCTGAGTTAGACAATTAGCTTCCCTAGCACTCACTGTCTAGCTACACTTGCACAGAAAACTCACTTATGGATGTAGTGTAATGCAGATGCCTTGAGATGAGGGTGGGAGGAGTCCTGTCCCCAATTTACCAATGCTAAAGGAGCGATAGCAGTGACCCAAATGCAGCGTCAGCAGAGTTAGAGGAGGCACAGAGGGCGTCCGGCCTGCCCTGCCCCGGTCCCACCTTGGACCTTCCCAGCCTTCATTAAGGGATGAGCTGGTCCTTTTCTGGTCATTGTTATCCTTGGGGTCTGAATTTTGGTTCCCAGCCCAGCATACCTAAGAGCCTGGAACCCTGGATGCAAGTCCTGGGACCCTCAGTGAGGCGCCAGCCACCCCCGCGTCAGATGGGAGGCCGTGGACACAGAAGGTCCACTCTTCTCCCGGGGGTCTTGCTGTACTGTTCTTGTCGATGGTCACAGTGCTCTCTGGGTTCATTGCTGTGCTTTAGAAAAGGGGATGAATAATCCTGCAGGAAATGGTCTACTTCGTTGCAAACTATACACATTATTGTGTGTTTGGTTTTCCTTATTCCAGGAGACAGATATAATCAAACTGGAGCATCCAATTTCCTGCAAATGACACCATTTCTTTTTAAAATGTCTAAAATATAGTCTGCTGCACATATACACTACATTTTCCTCACCTAGTCATTGGCTGTGGAGCACACAGGCTGGTCCATAGCTTCACTATCGTGAGTGATGCCTTTCTGGAAGTGAGTGTTGACCTTGGCCAGACATCACAGAACTGCCCGTCCACTTACAAACCGAGGAAGGGAGAACACAAGGGAGCGGCTAAGTGTATTGGATTTGGCACCAGTGCTGTTGAATTACTGAGTTATTGCAGCTTGAGGTAGTCAGGGGATTAAATCACATCGTCCACATCAACCTGGCTTAGGCCTGAGCCCGGTGTCATTACCCATCTTCACTGCGGCTTATCATGAGTGTCTTTGTGAGCACCAGATGGTGACATAAAACACCACACTATGGACAAACAAGAAAAATCTCCACAGACATCCCACAAATCCCATGTAGCGAGTAAACGCTTACTAACTCCTACCACACAATTTTTTGTTCTAAGGCATCTGTATTGTCGTCTGGATCTGTTTTATGGCAAAGAAGGTGGATGAAAGAGTATAAGCTCAGAGCTTAGATTCCGAAGTTTGAGATCTGCTTCCCAACCCAGTTTTTGTGAACGATGTCTAATGCCTTGTAAAGTGTCCAGCTTTACAAAGAAGAAGGTTGTGTGAACTGCACTCCAGCCCGAGAGGCAGCCCCCACTCCCCCTCGCCATTCCCTAGTCTAACAACCTTCTCTTACAAGAAGCATTATGCAACCACTGCACGGCGGGTTTTTTCCGTCTTCCTTCTTTCTTTCTACCATCATCAGTACTTAGAATTTGCTTTGGCGCCCTCCAAATCCTGTTTGTCAAGGAAACTTTCTTCATCCCCTTGTACTGCCATTTGAATTGCATAGAGTGCTGTGGAAAACTGCACGGACTGTGATCTTCTTTTTTCTGTACTGAACATACTGATGCCCTAAAAAGCTTGAGGTTCTTCAATAGAAAGTTTTCTATGCTTTTAACAATAGTGAGCTAAAAATTCTTGGGTAAAATATTTAAAAAACTTGACATGAAATAAGATACTAAAATATTTTCCCACTTATTATGGAATGAAAACAGCTTTGTGTGACTTCGTAGGCATCTTAATTGGAAAAATATTGTAAGCAGGTAGCATTTTCAACATACATAAGAATATTCAGTGTTTTTGTAATTATAGTATAATTTTCATAATGGATCATGAGTTGAATTTGCTTGACAATAACCTCTGGAAGGAGCTGCTCTCAACCACTTTTTGTGGTTTTCAGAAGGAACTTTAGAGAGGCTAATTGTCTTACTCAAAGTCACTAAAGCTTGAGCAACTGTGCTGTGGTCAAATCGTTTATGCTTAACCACAGCCTTATATTCTTTCTTACTTGTTCTAAAAAGTAGGATCCTAACTTCTACCCTTGTCAGGATTATTTATATACAAGTCCAGAACCTGATAATTGCAGATGGTGAAAAAGAGACATTAGTCCACTGCTCACAAATGTATTGATTTCCTGGACTCTCTTTGATATTAGGACTTTGCAAACTTCCTCCTTTGGGACTTGATGGGATGCTACTGGTACCTGACTGTTGAGTACACATTACATAAATGTGTGGTGAAGAACTTACCAGTCATCATTCATTTGTACAATGATTGCTGAAAAACCAGACTTCATTGTTCTTAGGAAATGGTGGCTGGAAGTTCTCTTGACTTGTCCATATACTGGCCCATGGTGCAAAACAGGAGCGGGAAGGGCTGGCCCGTGCATGGCTCCAGGTTTCAGGGCTTCAGAAGAAATGAGTTCTGAAAGCTATGACCTAAGTCAGCACACCTTATAGCAGAGTCTATGTCTGAGAAGAGAAATCGGCTCCTGAGCACACAAAGGAGGCTGGTGCAGCCAGAGACGTAGTGGGTGCCTGGAGCTGTACTTCTGCACCCCCATTACAAGGCCCGCCTAGTTACTTCTTCTTTAAGGGAGATTATGGCACAGAGGTTAGAAGAGAAGAGCCCTCCATTACAAAGAGTGACTTTGTTCTCTAAGTCAAGTTGGTATCTCTCAGCTGAGCAGCTCCTTCCACAGCCCTGTGTCTTATCTATGTGCTGGTGTCTGTATGCGCCAAGCCTCTATCAGCATGATAAGGATCCTGAGAAACTTCCCTGGGAGAGGGGAGCCCCCTCTGAGGGGGTGGCCTCGGGTGAGGAAACCATTCCTGACTTGCAGTCCTGCCAAGAGTCACGAGCACTCCAAGACCCAGCTTCTTCAATTTAAGTGGGGAGGAATCAGAGCAGAATCAGAGCTTGTTAAAGAGATTTAAAAAGTATATCAAGTATTTTTCACAGAAAAGAAAAGCATGGCTTTTGACAGTGTTGAATTTTGTTGTTGTCCTTTTAGGGGGGACCAAAGGGAGCACAGAAATGGAGGGAGAGGAAACAATGCAGTCACAGTATTCAGTAGACACTATGCCAAGAATGAACTTTGCAACCTGTGGGGTGGGGAGAGGAGAGGGAAGGAAGGAGTGACATTATCTGAGAAGAATTGTGCTCATTACCTGACTCATGGAATTATAAGCCCTCTGTACAACTCCTTAATAATGACGATAAAATTATGTATTTTTAAAAGACAGAACTGATGAACTTGAAAAAGAATTGTATATTACTAAGTGATAATTTTCTGAATTTGTTTGTGGGTGTTATAAGTCAATGAAGTGGGCCCAAAGACAAGCAATAAAAATAAGCATTGGAAGAAATCCAGGTAAAAGTGCTACTGAAAGATGCAAACATTTGCCTTTAATGCATGAGGGAAATGCAAACCACCATTATATTCAGGTACCGAATGATTACTATTAGATTGGGAAAAATGAAAAACGTTTCATAACACTCACATCAACCTGATCAGGAAAACTGCCACCCAAAGGAATCAGGTGGTCATGATTCATTATTTTACCCAGATACAACTAATCGAGATGTGAGCAGGTTGGGCTGTAGCCACCAGATGACCAAAGCCTGGCCTCAAGGCCCAAAGAACCACATGCTTACCATGTATTCACGCACACTAAGCAACTGTTTCTTCCAGGGTAAAGGCAACTCTGGTGGTTCCAAAGACTTTTACAATCCAGAGAAAACCAAGGAGGAAACACATAAAATGTACAATGAACAATACAATTGCAAGGTGCAACTTTTTCCATTGTGACCCTTCTTAGGGTTATGTTTTGTTGGTCAGACCACTGTCATCATCCCTTCTGCCAGAAGCTCTCGGAATGACAGCATTTTGTGTGTCCAGAGGGCTGCACGGAAGCCAGGAGGAAGAAAAGACAGTGGGAATCTGGGAATACTGAGGCCTTGTGGGAGACGTTGGAAAGGCATAGGAGCAGTTAACTGTAGGTGCTTCTGTAAGAACTACTGATATCCAATCTGTTAAGAGAAGGAAAGCAGTCATAATGAAAACATAAGACATGTTCATTAGCATAGCAATTATACAGGAATGTATTTAAAAGTGTCAGTAATGAGTACAAAGATTTACTACATATATATCTTTATATATGCTCATAAATGATATCATAGATGCATTACTAGTTAGTACAAATGTTTGGAAAAGCATATTCTAACAACTTAGACTATCAATATGTAAGTAGTTACAAAACAAAAGGTACACACCTTGGACCATCATAGGCTGATTGAAAACATGTTAGAGTTCTGTATATTCTGATCAGCCATGTTGAATATACGGCACTAGATGAAAACAGCCTTGCTCAAGCATGAACTTTGAGTGCGTGGGGCTTCCGATGGCAGAGGAGATGGTCTCTACATTTAAAATTTTTCCTTGAGCATGAATAAAAATCCTGAAGGCTTTAAAAAGTCAATAGCTGAATTAATAATATTTTGTCAGTTTTGGGTTAGCATACCCTTGCTGTTTGAGAGGGTTTGATGGTGATATTTCTGTACATACAAGATTCGATTCCTCTACTCTCTCCTCCTCCTTTTATAAACAACATATCCTGGTTTTATTACGCTGTAGACACATGCATTCTCTCACACACACACAGAACATATAATTTATAAATATATATGTATGTGATACCATTTGATCCTCTTCATCCCTCAGTTTCCTCTCTCAGGACCAAACGTGCAGGCTCCATGTTCAGCCAAAGAGAGGTCTTTGTTCCCTGAGCTTAGTGAATAAAACATTGTTTCTTTTCCTTCCGATAGATGAAAAATTGAGAAAGTGTGATGACTTTATCCTCAGCGTTATCAGCTTGATCAGAGGACCGCCACTGGACACAGACCAGTCCTGGGAGGCAGCAGTGCACATGGAGGAACATCAAGGGGGCCTTGAGCGCTGCGCGCCATCGCTCCCCATCACGTGCAGGGAGCGGCTCTGGGCCGACCATAAATACAGCGATGCTGTCCTCCCCTCAGCTCCCGCTCTGCACCTCCAGCTCACTGCCAGCCATGAGGACGCTCGCTCTCCTCGCTGCCCTTCTCCTGCTGGCACTGCAGGCTCAGGCCCAGACTCTCCCTGAAAATGTGGAGGAAGAAGCATTGCAGGAGCAGCCTGGGGAAGGGGACACCATTTCCGTGTCCTTCACTGGAACCGAGGGCTCTGCTCTCCAGAAGGCAGGTGAGAGAGGGCAGATAGTGCGGTGGGGCCTGGAGAGGAAGGCGGGAGTCGGCTCTGGAGTCAGGTCCAGAACCACCAGGCCCACCCAGGTGACCTTGCTGCTCCTCTCTGTCCTTGCTGTGCTCATTTGTAGAAGTGGCAGCAAGAGTCACCAGCCTGAGACCCGTTGGGCTCCAAAATGTGTCTTTGGAAGTCACTAGAGTAGACAGAACATAGTAGCTCATTATAGAGCGAAATGGATTTATATAGCTATAGGGAGACCATCCTGCCTTGCCTGAGAGAAAAGCTTCCCGGCCCTGGGCTGCTACAGTGGAGTTCTCCGTGCCTGTGGGGGGTAGGCCATGGGGTCAGGGGAAAGTGGGGGTCTGGGGCGCTAGCCCTGAGCTTTGCTGAGCATGTTGGCTCCCACTGACTGCAGTAGATCACATTGCTGGCTGTGAGGTGGTCCACACTGCAACCCACATTGAGCCTTCTGAGTCTTCCCATGCTGCCCTCTCCACCTGCCCTGAGCCTCCTGTGTCTTCCCATGCTGCCCTTCTCCACCATCCTGAGCCTCCTGTGTCTCCCATGCTGCCCTTCTCCACCATCCTGAGCCTCCTGTGTCTCCCATGCTGCCCTCTCCACCTGCCCTGAGCCTCCTGTGTCTTCCCATGCTGTCCTCATCCGCTCATCCTGAGCCTCCTGTGTCTCCCATGCTGCCCTTCTCCTCCATCCTGAGCCTCCTGTGTCTTCCCATGCTGCCCTTCTCCACGTGCCCCAAGCCTCCTGTGTCTCTGTATCCGCAGGCCTTAAGAAGGTGTTCAACTGCCGGTGCCGACAGCGCGTCTGCGGTGCTCGAGGGCAGGTGTTCGGGATCTGCAGGCAGGGCAATAGGAACTACGTGTTCTGCTGCCGCTGAGCACCCAGCCAGAGACCACTTTGTCTGAGACCCCCCAGGAGCTGCCCCCATCCTGTCCTTAACCTCCACTGTCTTTCTCTATAGCAAATAAATTCCTTGAAGCAATAGATCTGTGTTTGCACATGTTTAAAATTTGCTATGCGGCTCCATCAGGACTCTTTGGGATAGAAATACCACAATCTTAAATGAGAGTCCTTTCTTTAAAAAAAAAAATATCTTTAAGTAATTGTACCAAGCAGTTGCCATTGAACAATGCAGTTTATGAATATATCTTGATTGAAGTCACCTCTTTCAGCATTTTCATCCATCCTTTCCCTATCCCTTCCCTCACACTTCTTAGTTTTGTGGGCTACACATTGAATTCTTGACTGCATTCTCCCCCTCTTCTCCTCTTCATTCAGCCAAATCCTGGCTCCAGTAAAAAGAAAGCTGACTTAAGGTGCTGATCACTCTACCTACCTCTTACTTCTGTCTCCATTTAGCCTGAGCTTCCTCTCAAAGACTATGTCAGTTACAGAACAGAGCACTGAAAGGGAGAGCATGTGCCAATTGTTTCCCCGATCCGTGGGATGTATGCCAGAGGCCCCAGCATTGCCATTTCCCCACAGTCCTTCCTGCCATCCTTTGTTCAGCCAGCCTGTGTCCACACACCGTGCTGTGTCCTTGACCATCCTGCAGCTCGGAGGGTGCGCTCGTCCGTTCTGACTCGTAGAATGTCCCTCCTGGAAAGGCTCCCTCCACAGAGACAGCTAATTTCCACTTCCCACCCTGTTTCCATTCTCTTCATCACAGAAGACACAACCGCTCAATGGGGCTTTAATTTGCAAACTACCTGTCTGCTAAGTTTTGAGGTCTTCTGGGCCAACACATTTTGGATACATGTGATCAAAAGTCTGTTTTCACATGACCTAATCCAGTACTTAAAAACGGATAGCCCCTGGACTGTGCGGGCTTGCGATGTCCTCATGAATTAGAAACACATTTGCATTATTATGAATTTGTAGTTTTTCTAGTCCTTACCTTCATTTGTTGGAATGGGTGGTCCATTCATTTCATTGATAGTGGGAGGTCTTTGACAGTTTGTTTTCAGCCTGGAAATACTTGCATTGTTCTAACTTTTTTTTCATGATCCTTGGATTCTCCTTGAACTGGGTTCTCCTTGAAAAACAAAAGTCACGGTAGCAACTTCCTACCGTGTCTGAGCTGGGGTCCGGGTTGGCTTTCTCACCCACTACCATGCTGTCTGAGGGGGACTCTGCTCTCGGCAGGAAAGCCCTGGGATCTGCATCATTCTGACACAGGAACGGGACGCACAGGCTGGCCAGCGAATAGACACAAAGTGAGGCCATGCAGGGAGCTGACCGGCCAGAAAAACACATAAAGGACCTTGGTGGAAATGAAGGAGCTATCTGTTGTTTATTTCTGCTTCTCTTGTGTCCAACTGTGTTAACCTCTTTCTTAACGGATAAGCAAATGCACATCTCTTTCTGTGGGAGCCTGGACATGCTCCTCCTGTCCTCTCTCCTCTGAGTTTGTTCCACTTGGGGACATGACAGGCCTCAAGTCTCTTCCCTCTTCACAGACATTTAAGCCCTGATGCCCCACAGGGGTGCTGAACCCCAAGACAGCCACATCCTTGAAGACCTTGAAGACCTGTTACCTCTTAAAACTCCCTGCATCCTGGTACCTTTAGTGGGCAGATCCTTCCTAGAAATGTGCTGTGCTATAGGCTGGCATGGGGGCAGTCAATATTTCCTACCAATGAGATCTCTCCACTCTGTTTTCATAGGACATTGGGATATAAGTGGTGACCTGTAGCAATGAATTTTACTTTAACTATTTTTAGAGTGTGTGAAGCAGTCAGGTCCCAGGACTCTCAAAGGCTGTGAAATGCATGTGAACTTGTCATTCGGCAAATGTCTGTTCACCTGTGCCAGCTGTCAGAGCCTGCACTCAGATCATGAATAATTCCAATAAAAGACAGAAGTTAGTACTCTAAAATACAGAACAAGTAAAAGAGAATGTAAGGCAGTGGTTAAACAAAGGATTTGGCCACCGGTTGTTGCTTAACTTTGAGTAAGACAATTAACCTCTTCAAAGTTCCTTTCCAAAACCCACAACTAAAGTTGGTTAATGAAAACAGTTCCTTTGTAGGGTTGTTGTGAAATTTATTACATTGAATAAAAAGATCTTAGTGATCAACATATGTCAAATAATTTCTAGCTAGTAGATTTTTTTATATATATTCTGAGACTACTCCCTGGCTAATGGTAATTTGCTAACAGGACTTGTGGTAATCAACCTAAGTCTGCTTTTTATTCCACAATAAATGAAATAAAGCATTAACATTTGTACTTTACCTAAGAAGATGTTGAAGTCAATTTGTTTTCAATGTTGCATTCATAGTTAGTGACTCGATTTTGTCAGAGCTATACCGAACCCATGTCCTCAAACAATTTTTAGCCTTGGTAAGTTCAATATTGAAGAAAGATCACAATAGGTGCAGTTTTCTAATTTAGTGCACAAGAAAGCCCAGTGGCAGTTCAGAAGTATAAGGGATGATTCTTCTTTGAAGAATAAGTAGGATGTGGAATGTGAAGCTTTAAAGCAAATTCCAAGTGCTGATTATGGTGGAGGAAAGGCAGGTGGGGAAAACCAACCACAGCCCATGTATGACTAACGCTGTGGTGGAAGGGCCTCAGAGTGGAGAGGGAGAAAGATGCACCCGGCCAGTGGACATGTGAAGGGCGAGAAGTGCCATTTTATGTAAAATGGAGATCTCTGATGTTTGTCCAAGGAGAAATGAAGACAATCAAACTCAGGGTTTTCATGGGCCCTTTTCACACAATGTGGGGCGCCTATGTCTGGGGGTGGATTTGAATCCTGTCCCAGGAGCCGCTGGAAGGACAGGGAGGGCAGGCTCAGGAAAGTGTGGCAGACACCCATGCCATGAGGTCAGCACAGGGAAGAGGGTGGACGCCAGACCTGCAAGACTCCGGAAAAGGTCCTTCATATGTGTAGGTAGATGCTAGCCTGCCGCCCACAGTGAGAGACAATGCGTGAACACAGTCAGTCTCCAGTTCTAAACTTTGAAAGGAGTCGCTGCAGACTGCAAGGGAACTGAGAAAAATTAAGTGAACGAATTCTGTAAGTATAAATAAGTATAAATTAAGTATAATTATTTCTGACATTTTAAGGAAAGCAAAATAGGAGAAAGCAGTAGTACTTCTCAGCATTTCTAGATTCAAAATGGATTATCTCTGACTTTGATTAACTAAACAGAAATCTTGACCTGAACAAACTACCCTGCATTTGGACCCTGGAAGGGGGGAAGGCTGAAGTCTGGTCACAGATGCTCTAGGTTTTGGATACTGTCATTAAAATTCTCTCCATTTCCTCACCAGACACAAACTCCTTTCTGATCACTCAGAACATTTGAACAGAAACTACAACCTGTACTTAATGCATCAGTTGAAATTCTTAATCAAGTTCTGGAAGAAAAATCAAAGGCTTTTATGGAAAATATCACCTATGTGGTCAAACTACTGAAATGTCTATTTTAAAATTCTAATTATCTTTCTTGGTTTCTGGGTATGAACAACAAATTGACATGAGAGGAAGAAGAGAAATGGTGAAGAAGAAAATGAAGAAGTAAGACCATTTTTTTCACTGCGCTGAGAGAGCGTTCTGCAAAAGTAAGGGATATCGACCCCCAGGCTCACATGGTAATGCTACTTTTACTCTTCTCATTTGGTCATGGTATCTCAGCTGTAAAGTGAACTTTGGGCTAGGCGATTTCCTACGATTCAAGTAATTATTAGTCAGTGTTGTTAGGTGAGGGGGAAAGATGTAAATGATTTATAGATTTATGATTGTATGACTGAAATAACCACAAGAAATGAGTTCAGTTTGTGGGACAGTGATATAATCTGTATAAAAGGTAGTGGCTTTCTCTGTGTTAAAAGCCACTCATGATATAATGTAATGGAAGAATCTAAAATCAACTTAAAAAGAGAAACTGTAAGATGTCATAACTATAAATGACTAGCAACCAAATTCTGGATCTATAAAGAAGCTTACTCAAGACTACCCAAATGATAGATTAAAATAAGACAACCACATGAGAGTTAAAATCTGGTTCTTAAGAAGGCCCCGTAGTTCACATGCTGCTCCTTTCTTACGAAACCTATGATTACAAGTTAGTCTCGGTTACCAAAGCCATCACACTGCTTTCAACTTGATGGATTATTTGGAAGTTATTTTGGAGAATGAATCACTGTGAATGGCCAGGAAGCCTGCTGGGCACTTGGGTTAAGACCACATAGTCCTGGTACAGGGAGAGATAAGCTGGAGGGCAGGGCCGTGGGACCCGTTCCGCGCCCTGGTCACCAACAGCTCTCAAAACTTAGTGAGGTTGCAGTAAGTGCTCTGAGACATTGTACGGGCTGGGGAGTAGGCTGCCCTCCCCGTTCTCTGTAGAGCGTCCTGGTAAACTCCCGTGCTTTTGGGGAGCCCTCCAGAACCCTCTTTGTTTCTCAAAGTACACAGACTCCATTTTCTAAGACAGTGGGGACATGAGACTATATATCTGCTCTCTATTTGCAGTGCCATACAGGGTGACATTTCTTTTTCAAATTCGTCATTATTATTATATAGGGGAGGTACGGAAGGACTACAGTCATATGTCAGGTGGGAGTACATTTCTTTGTGGACAATGTTACTCCATCCCTTACTCTCTCCCAGTTTTCCCCTCCCATTCCTCCATTTTCTACATAATGGCAGTGAGTACCAGTGCTGCATTTGTTCACCTTTTGTCCCTCCACTTCTGTGCCTCGCCTTACCCTCCCAAAGACATCTAAACAAACCAACAGAACAAAAAAGAAAAGAAAAACCAGCAAAAAAACAACTCTTTTTCATTTCCTGGAGTTCATTTCATTAAATCGGTTTGTGTGATCGGATGCACATACATAGGCATTATGCCTTTCTATTCCTCTCCTAAAAACCTCCTTCATTGGTCTCACTGTGTGTGTCTCTAGTCCGGTATAATTTATTATGTCCCAGTATTTTACATCTAGCTTCCACAAATGAGAGAAAATATGTGCTGTTTGTCTCTCTGAGCTTGGATTACCTCACTTAACATGATTTATTCTAGGTCCACCCTTTTCCCTGCAAACGACATAATATCATTCTTTGCAGCGGCTGTGTGAAGTTCGTCGTGTATAGGAAGAGTGATGGTATGTCTGTGGTTGGGGAGCTCATGTCTCTGTATGAGGTCAGGAACACTGTTGCTTCCAAGACTAGAGAATCAAGTCTGACATGGCTTTTCAGGGCAGCCTCCATCCAGGCGGAAAGAACTCAGAGCCACTAATACAGACAGAGCTGGGGCAGCCTAGAAATAACACACATATATTTAAGGAAAATCCTATGATCCCTTTGAATGAATAAACCTTAAATATGTGGGGAGTTTGTAAAAATCAGCAACATGAGAGAGTGATGGAGAGGTAACACGTCAAGATGCTTTGTGCTCACAAATTGACGTTACATTGAAACTCTTTCATTACTTGAAGATAATTTTCAAAATTGGCAAGAAATGATAAGCAAATCAACAGAAAAATGGAATTCAAGGGACAAAAATAATCAATGAAGAATAAACATTGCTCAATCTCAGGAGTAACTTTTAAAATGTGTATTAAGATATGAAGAAGTAAAAAGATTAAAATAATGAGTACAGGTTAAAGTACTTGCTGATGACCATAAGATTCTTTCCTACGTATAGTAAAAAGTAAGTTGCGTGACAGGTTCTAAAATAGGCAATTAGTAAAGTGTACTAAAATCTAAATTATACTTATATTGACATTCCATTTCCAGAATTTTATATGAAGTAATAGTCACCTAAATTTCTAAAGTTGTAGCAAGCAGATTTAAACAAATGTTAAAGGCTTTCAAGATAACATTTAAATATAAAAATACAATGTACCTAGTTTTGAAGGGGGATTACATATTTTAAATTTAAAACAAATATTTATATGATTTTATCAGCAAAGGAAACATACTGAAGTATTCTGAGTTATAAGTCATGGTTCAGATTGAAGAGAAAAAGCTATGAGGCCTTTTTGGCTTTCACTTTAAAATAATTCTTGTTATTTGGAGTTTTGTTATGTGCATTCCTGAATTAGAAAAACACTACATGTAAGTATAAGAAAATGGCAAAATTTGCACAAAAACTTGGTGATTCCCTCCCCCAAACAGTAATGAAATTACTTCTGTTGAGTAAACTTTTTATGTCATCTTATAATAAAAGCTGAAAAAATCCTTTGTTTCTATTTATAAAAAATGCTTTTTTATATGTACCCTTGATAACAGATTTTGAAGAAATCATGTAAGATGATGAAGCATCTGAATGGTACAGTAGTATAAAAGAAATTCAGTTTAAAAGAACAGTTGTTTTAACATTAAATGTTTATTTGAAATCAAATGCTTTTGTACATAAAGGTCAATAATATAAAAAATGGCAGAACTGGAATCCTAGCAATAACTGTGTATTTCTCTTCCACTATTTCTTATCCAGTGTGAACTCCCTTTCTCTTTAGCTTTATGCTGCTTAGAAGAGTTAGGCCTAACCACCCGCCATTTTGTATCTTCCCTTCAAGGTATCCTGCAACCTCCAACCAACTTGCCCAGAAATCTTTTCTGATCAGAGGGCTACCTTGGTCTCTGTGTGACAGCTGACTCTGCCCTGCCCTTGCCCTCCGATTCTCAGGCCCCTTGTCCACCTTAGCAGCAGCTGCATGCTAAGTGGGGAGAAGGACCGGGCAGCAGTGGGTGGGACCAGGGGCCAGGAGCAGTGGACCCGCCACCCTGGGCAAATCCGGCTGAAGGAGGAGCAGAGCCTCCCCCTGCGGAAGCCGAATTCTGCACCCGTGCTTGCACCCCTGTATTCCTCTGGAGAAGAGCCAGCTTCTAATTTTTTTTGTGTGTGTGTGTCCGGTCTTGGGGCCTGAACTCTGGGCCTGGGCGCTGTCCCTCAGCTCTTCAGCTCAAGGCTAGCACTCTACCACTGGAGCCACAGCGCCACTTCCGGCTTTTTTCTTTTTGCTTATGTGGTGCTGAGGAATCGAACCCAGGGCCTCAGGCATGCAAGGCAAACACTCTGCCACTGAGCCACCTTCCCAGCCCCTCCAGCTTCTAATTTTGTCCACTTGGTTCTCACCTCAGGTCTCAGGTCCTGGCTGCCGTGATGAGACTCCACATCGTCCTCATCGTGCTCCTCTTTGCCGTCTTCCAGGTACTGGCGGTAGACGCCCAGCACCGTGACCGTCCTCCTCTGTTCTCTCCTGAAGTCAGGGGAAAGGAGGGCGTTAAGGGCTTGCCCCGGAATGCCACTGCACCTCCAAGTCACTTTTGGATGAAAAGTTCAGTGGGAGGCCTGGGGTTCCATTCCCAGCGCAGCAAAAGAAAATGTCATGGAAAGCGGAGCACATTCTGTTCCCATCTGGTGGGCATGTCTTTGCGATATTCCAGGCTCGTGAGGAGAGCCTTCGACTCCTCAGAGTGGATGACGTGGGAAATCAAGTCTAGTGATCGCTTGGTTAGGACAGAGGGCGATGGGCGGGAGTGGGCGCCTGGCGCCAGGCTTTCTGTAACACGCTCTGGTTTCCTCAGGTGCCGTTCAGTTTTAGAAGGCCCTGCTACCTTCGAGGTGGGATCTGCCTGAAACAAGGGACCCCAAGCTGTGAGCCCTTCCGAGGGCCCTGCCGGGCATTCACGGTGTGCTGTAGAATCAGAAGCTGACCCGGGCCTCCGGTCAAGCATGTGGCCAGAGGAGGGAAGCTTCGCGCCCCCATGACTGTCACGGCAGCATTCAGAATGATTAAAGTCCTAACGTGTCTACCCGGAGCTAATGCTTTATTGTAATACTCGTCCACATTTCGCCTCAGAGCCAATTGCTTACAATAATTTACTGCAGGCCCAGGAGGAGGGGTTTACAAAAAGCCCTAGATCTGGAACCTTCTGTGACATAGTGACATGCTGAGCATGCACAAACCTCTGCAAGTACCCCCTCTACCCAGCAAAGATGACACAGGGGTTCTCCCACCTGGAGGGAGATAGAAACATGTAAATCCCAAGAAGCCCAACGGACCATGCTCTAGCCTCCAGGGTAACAAAAAGAAAGTAGCGGGCAGCGGCCTGTCCTGGAGCTTGCGTTTGCGAACTGGATGCCAGACTTCCTGTACTAGGTGAGGAGCAAAGGCAGGCCCGGAGCAGTGTGAGAGCCTGCCTCTCAGTACAGGATAGCCGATAGCTCCAGTTCCGTCCCAAGAAACAGGCACTCCCCTTCCTACCGTGGGTAGAGGCCCAGGTCAGCTCCGTAGGAAGCTGTGTCCCCAGCAGGGATTGTAAACGCAGCGCAGAACCCCGGATCCTGTGCCCTTTAACCTCAGAGCCCCGCCGCCCTGCTCTTGTCTGTCCTGTTGTCCCCAGCTGTTGGCTCCTTCGTTCCTGTTCTCCAGATGGCACAGGAACGGATCTCAGGGACGTTCTGGGAGACACAGGGCTAGAGGGGGAACCGTCAGAGGAACGCCATCTCCTCCGGCGGAGTGCAGAGCTTGGGCAGCTGCTTTCGGCTCAGGGCTGTTCTTTGTGCTCAGGGCTGAGGGTCTCCTCAGACACGCTCTGCATCCCTGTCACCACGTGGAGACGTGGCACATAAAGAGGCGCAGGGAAGGGAATCCTTCTTTGGAATTAGATTCAGATAGTAACAAAGAAAAGCGCATTTAAAATAGGTCCACAGGGATTACTCGTCCACTCACCCCCTCATCTCCAGCTGAGAAGGGCTGCTGGGATGGGGATGGATGAAAGGTGGGATGGTGTTCAGAGGTAAACGGCACTTAGCTCCAAGAGTCCAGATGGAAGCGAGTGCAAGGGACGGAATGGGCAGAACGGAGGCTTGGTGTCTACCTCATTGTGGCCACTCCGCCTTCCTTTCACAGGGAATCTACCAACCATACCATAAAGTTAAATACGTCAGATAGTCTTGTAGGCGCAGCCTTGGTTCCTCTTTAGGAGGCACAGAGAGCTGTCCTGAGTCCCCAGCCCCTCTGCCCCCACCTCTGCCCCCTCTACCCCCCCATAGCACAGGATGCAGCCTTGCGGTGGGGGTGGGGGTGGAGTAAGACTAGGATGGCGCCACCTGCTGGCTGTTGTGTGACTCACATTTATGTGATGATAAGGAAAAAGAAAATCTCCAAGATCTATAGATAGAGTCCTGGTCTATGTGTGTGAGGGCTGGGACAAACTTATAAGCTAAAAATTCATTGTTCATCTGAAAAGTGGTTTGACTGGGCATTTGCATTTTATTTGACGACCTGACCTAAGTCCCTATGTCTTGGACAAAGATGAAATCCAAAGAGGTGAAGGAATTGCTAAAGAAGGGAGAACTATTGAAGGGAGGGGAACAAAACAGAAATGTGCTTGCTATTATGAAATTGCAATGCAAAAGAACAAACAACCCCTAAGAAATTACCACCACTTTTAAATATTGTGTTGAGGCCTGACGGAAAGAATAGAAAGGAGAGACTGGGGCATTAGAAGCTAGAAAGGAGAGACTGAGGCATTAGAAGCTAGAGGAGAGACTGGGGCATTAGAAACTTCAGCACAAGAGATGTCGGATGGTTTTCTTGTTCCCTGCCTGTGTGCAGATGTCGAGTCCTAGACTTGGAGGATGTTTTGAGTCATGGTGCTGGGGATGTTTGGAGAAGAAAAGCAGTCACTGAGGCTTGAAGATCTCAAGTTCAACCTGCCCCACACCACTCTGCTATTCCTTAGAGATAGGTTTAGTCCTTGACATAAACACGTTCTAGACCAGTGCTGTCTTTCTGGAATCCATGGTGATCTCTAGTGCAGCAGAGAGAGTGGCTTAGGACAATGACAAAATCAAGATGCCAGGCTCTTCTGCTTTGCGAGCTCATGGCAACAAGAAGAGTTTATAGACACACTTTGAAAAGACTGAACCTGGGCTCTCTCCAGGGTGAGAACAGCAGCTTAGCCTTTGGGATTAGTGAGACTTCTATGTGAAATTCCTGTCCCCTGTACAGAGCTGCAGTTTGCTGTGGGTAGGACATTTAATGGCAATGTAGATTGCCTTTGCATTCTCTCATTTCTCATGGCTAAGTGCTACCCACCAGTACTATGGGTAGTTTTCTTCTGAGGAGTCTTCGCATTATTTCTATCACATGGTACCACCATTAAAACACAAGGGCCTCAGTTTATTCACGTCCTCACCAACTTTGTTAATTTTTCTGTTTAAAAAAATTAGTTGGGTGGGAAGGTGGCTCAGTGGTAGAGCGCTTGCCTTGCATGCATGAGGCCCTGGGTTCGATTCCTCAAAACCACATAAACAGAAAAAGCTGGAAGTGGCACTGTGGCTCAAGTGGTAGAGTGCTACCTTTGAGCTGAAGAGCTCAGGGACAGCATCCAGGACCAGAGTTCAAGCCCCATGACTGACAAAAATAAATTAATTATCTGAGTGAGGTTGAAGTAGTAGCTCATTATGGTACCTAAGTTCACACACACACACACACACACACACACACACACACAATACATATCAATGGAGGAGCTGTAGTTCAGTGGAGGTGACTTAGCTGTGAGGCTGTCATCTTTATGGAACCCCTGTCTTGTGGTCTTGTGGTTTTATGTCCCTGGACAAACTTCCTCACCTCAGCTCCACTGTTGCTTTCATAAGTCAAGGGCGGAATAACCGTTTTTGCTGGTTGCAGAAGAGCCTGATCTTTGATACAAAATTATATCAGATAGAGCTCAATAAATCCCAAATCTCTGGGTCAATATGAAGAACTATTTCACATCCGTGTTGTTTTAAAACAGTGTCTCACTTTGTTGCTCGGCCTCTTGTGCTGCGATCATAGGTGTGTACTTTCATGTTGGTATTCTGCTCTTGTCTGTGAAAAGGTGTTTGGGTCTTTTTGTTTTGTTTTTCTCTCCAGTACATGAGTTCCTTTTCTGAACATCAGATTCTATGTTTCTGCCCTTGTTATTCCAGTGACCTGAAAACAGGTGCTGCTTCTGCAGGTCATCAGGGGGGACTGTGTGACCCAGTGTTAGTCCCCACAAGCAAGGACTGAACTCTAAATGTGGTGCTTTAGGAAAGCTTCTCTTTCTCCAGGAATTTTAATTTTCTCAACTATGAAATGGCCAAAGCTTTAGAATTCTGAGTTCTCTATCCACTATCCAAAATTTTCTTATTGCACCAAAGCATATTTTTCTGGTAGACATGAGTAGGAAGAAGTCTAAATGGCTTGAGGCTAGTCTGAGCAAGCCATGGGAGACCTGAGTAAAATGATAAATAGAGCAGACAGGGCTGGGACCGCGCTCAGGTGGAAGATCTTGGTCTCCAAGAGTGTGGTCCTGAGTACAAACCCATTGCCAAAAATGATGGATAAAAATAAGCACAGGTCTGGAGATGTAGTTTCATGGGGTAGAGTGCTTGACTGTTGCATGTGATACCCTGGGTTCAGTTCTCCATCCTGGGGGTTAAGGGGTAAAAGATGTATAAATTAAATATTCTCTCAGGGGAAAAAGAAGAAAACTACATGCTTAACAAGTTTGTATGACGTGAATAGTGTTTATAAGCTTGATCATTGGTGAGGGCCTGTTGTCAGCATTAAATACCAGGCAGACAATGTTTTCATAAGCCGCTCAAGGGTTGGCTCCATTGGCAAAGTGCTAGCCAGTGAGCAAAAGAAGCAGTTACCACTTTCAAGTCCCAGTCTCAGACCTAAAGAAGCAGTTACCAAGTTCAAGTCCTAAAAGAAGCAGTTACTGAGTTTGAGTCCCAGTGTCAGACCTAAAAACAAAAAAATGGGGGGAGAAAGAAAGAAAATAAAGAAAGGAAAGAAAGAAGCCTGCTTAAAACCAACTTCTAAAATACTTTTAATTACCAAATCATATTAAGTTCAGTTAGATAATAGAGCATTTACTACACCATCTTACTACGCCCTCTGCTGACCAGGTGCTAGCCTTAAACTCCTCCTCACCCAGCCACTCTGCCCTTGTAGTTGACCATTTGATTCTGCTCCTGTTTTCTTTCAGAGTCACTGCTCATGCAAATGAACAAGAAACCAAGACCTGCCCAAATTCAGGATGGGCCCAAGTTGCTTTACATGCAGATCCAGTCCAAGTCTCCCAAAGAACAGATCCGGCCAATCTCCATCTGTACTTTATTCTACACCTTGCTGTGCAGCTCTCTGGGGAGGGGCCATCCATGGCTTGTGGAAGCTGAAGAGACATCATGGATGATGTCTCTGTAGTTGGCCAAAATGGTCTGTGTGTGTGTGTGTGTGTGTGTGTGTGTGTGTGTGTGTGTGTGTGTATGTTACTGAATCTGGGACCTCATGCATGCTAGGCACATGGTACCACTTGAGACCCGCTCCCAGCCTTTACCTTTCTATTTTGTTTATCTTACTATCATTGCCTGGATTGGCCCCAAACCCCATTTCCTCCTGCCTCTGCCTCCCAACTAGTTGTTACTACAGGTATGTGCCACCATGCTCAAGTGGAAAGAGATTTTTGGAAAGAACAAAATAGTCTCCCCCCAAACCTTGGCCTAACCTAAGTTGGTTTCAGTCCTCTCTGAGCTGAGCTGGGCTTCCCACATCATGATGGACAGGGACACAGAAAAGTGAGAATTTTTCCACTCAATATCGTTCACACACACACACACACACACACACTCAAAGCTGTTATCCAAAACCGACAGAGACTCGGAAAACCTCTCTGGCTCAGTGCTCTGTGATCAAGCTCTCCCCCGGAAGACCAGATGTGGTCCACACGGGGACTGGTGGTTTTATTAAGCTCAGGTGGGCGCTGCCCACCTCCTACACTCTGCAGCAGTGTTTGTAGCGGTTCTTGCACTCGGCAGGCAGGATGGAGCAGCCGTGGGTCCGTTGGTATTTGCAGGCTCCGCCCATTTTCGCACATTCCATGAATCTCTTCCTCTTTCTATGCCCTGTCAGGAAATGGTGCACGTGTGAGGAGACAAAGAACTAGCATCTCAATAAAGCAATGCTACTCGAACCTTGTGTGCGTGGCACGTGGCACGGAAGGGAAGGTCTGTGGGTTAGGGATTGATCGCCGATTGAACCTCTGTAGTCGCGTAAGGCGTAGGTGAGCTGTGATGGCAGAGACCAAATGGCTCTCGGGGCCTGCGTGTCTATGGCCTGCGTGTCTATGACTTGGTTCTGTGTAGAGAAAGCTCCTGGGCACTGTAGTGTGGGATCTTTCCTTTTCTGATGAAGACACGTGGGGTCAGAGAAAGCACCAGGCTTGACTATGACTAGGGGGATGCTTCACCTCCCCAAACACTTTCCCTCTTCTCGACAGGGCAACTCTCAGGCTCTTAGCACCAAGTGAACAAATACCTAAGTGGCAGAGACAGGCTGACTATAGAGCAGGGAGTCGCGTTAGTTCTGCGCCGTGTCCTGCCTCAGAAACAGTGGTGCTGTCCGTTAGTGCCAACACCTCAGCACTAAGCTCACCCCCCAGAGCGCGGGAAGAAAGTGACCACAGACCATGAAGGCTGACCGTAGCCATCTACAGAGCGGTGGGCAGGGGAGAGAACAGGGCTCAGCCCCAGGGAGCGAGTCCGTCTAGCAGACCCTGTGAAACGGCACTGTGCTGCAAGGGACGGAAAGCTGACATGACTAGGGATTAGGGGACTTGGGCTGTGATGTCTGCTCCACCAAAGTATAGTCGTGGACAAGCAGGTCTATCCATCAGAAGTGAGGGTGGGTACATGCGCACATCGATGTCAATCCCATATCTGCAGATAGCTACGCGTATTCACCAGCTATCTATCGTCTGTCGATTGGTCCATTGACCAATCATCTATCTGTATAGCTATTGCCATTTCTCTGTTCAACAAATAGCTGTGACTTTGTTTTCTTGACACAAAGTAGGATTGTCCTCATTAGTTTCCTTCACTAGGTACAGCCATTAGATTCTGAATTCACGTAGTCCGGACAGAAGAGGGGTATCGTGCACAGCTGGTGCCCGCGTTGCTGATGTGAGCGTCCCTAGCACTTTTGCCTGGCAGCAATCAGCAGTGCCCGGCTGGTGGCAGACACAATTGGGTCTGATCAGCGACAAGGAGCAGTGTCCCGATGGCCTAGGGATTTACACCGTGGGCAAGAGCTAAGACCTGGTGCCTTCTAACATGCTAAGTTGGGAATGGTCCTTTCCCTTTCCCATAATTACCAGGGAAAATTTGAGAACAAAGTCCAAATTTCAAAGAAATGAAGAATGATCTTTCAGAAGATTTTATGGATATATATATATATATATAGTAAATTTCTTTTATGGAATTGTCAAGTATATAATAAGAAGCATTTTCTTTGGAATTAAATCACACTGTGCTGTATCTGAGCTTCACCACAATAGTCTGTACCGCTTCAAACTCCTTGCATAACATCTAAGACCCTCCTGTAGATTAGAGGGATGCTGGTGGCTGTGTCATTGTTGCTGGCGTTTTTATTCACAAATGGTTTGTCAGCTGAGAAACCCACTGTAATGTTATCTATTGAGGAACCTAAGCAACTCCATTTTACTGAGGACCCTCAGTTCTGCAACTTACCTCATGACCCACTTTAACCCCAATGCCAGGAATTCATGACAGAAAGCCACGCACAAACAATTCTTAGAGCCATAGATGGCGTTTGCTTACGGCAGGATGTCGAGATATCTGAAATTCCAGAACAGCCCCTCCTAGGGTCTAGTGATCATTATCTAAACCAGAAACACTGCAGTTTAGCAGGTATCCTCTTGAGACCCCCTGTGGTGCAAGCCAACCAGTTTAAAGTACGTCGGCCCCCTTGATCTAACCCACAACCTGTTTCTGGTCCTTTCCCGCTTTGTAATGTGCCAATCATACTATAGAGTTGTTTTATGATTTTCCCATGGTGTGTAGTGATTTGTTACAAGATGCTATAATGTATGCACAGCCCCTGCCTTCCCTAAAAAATGTATAAAAAGTGCTGTAACCCGGGGCTCGGGGCTTCATCTCATCGGCTGCTGCCGTGTATGCGGGGGGACCAAGCTCGAGCTTGCAATAAAGACTCCTTTGCTTTTACATTGGTGACATCTCTGGTGGTCTTTTGGATAAGGATTTCCGAATTCGGCTTTACACTATCACAGTTATGTATGTGTCTTATCACAACAACTAGTTCAAGGCAGCCTTGGGGAAATACTTTTAATCTCTTTAACCTCGACGTATTTGTAAAGTGGGGTGTGTTTGCCTGCTGGGGTCCTTCAGCTGGGGCATGTTCTGTTATTACGTGCTATCGTCACGCCCAGACCCCGAGCCTGGCCTCCTGCGGGCGCCACGGTCAATCAGCACACCTCCCATCTCACCGTGGGTTCAACGCTTACCTGATGCTGTCTGGCTTAGACAAACGAGGAAGAGGAGCAGGAGGAACAGCAGCCTCATGGTGGGGGGTCTTCCCGCCGTAGAAGGCTGGTCACTGTCTGAGGGCAGCTCTTGCTCTAGGGCTCATCAGGAACTCTGGCAAAGTATGGAAAATTCAGCTAGAGAAGAAAAGCTATATGATCAGCACAGGCATTCAAATTAAGGCCTGGTATAATTTGAGAACATGTCATGTGTAGACACATTAGAGGTCCAGGTTTATGACTGACCACCGCCACCCTCCCTCCCCAAAGGAGGGAGAGTTTTAGAGCAATTGGAAATTTCTAATAGATTTGCATATTTACTTATGACTCTGAGAGTATTTTTTTTAAAGAAGCCATTGCATAACGATGATTTGGGAAGGAAATCTTTCATGTATTTGTCCACCCTTACGGCATGCCCTACACCTGGGAGCAATGTGTACAGGAATACAAAACCCCCTTTTCACAAGCTAGAAAAGGATGAAGGACTTCTTATCCAATCCCGCTATTTTTTGTTCCTGCGCATTAGCATGGAGCACACATGCTAGGCAAGCTCAAAACACATAGGTCCCTGAGTGGACCTTAACTGCAGAGACACAAGAGATCAGAAACTGGCTTAATGCAGTGTTGCATCAGTGCATTGGTGGGCTGGGAGGTGGGAGGAGGGAGTTCATAGCACAGAAAACAAGTAAAACACAGACATTCCTCTCTATCCTTTTGATCCTTGTCTTCCATTTTACTGCTCTTTAAAATTTCAGAAAGGAAAGGGAAAGAGGAAAGAAGGGAGGGAAGGAAGGAGAGAGGCAGGGAAGGAAGGAGAGAGGCGGGGAGGGAAGGAAGGATGAAGAGAGCTCAGGAACCCAGGCCTCACTGTTCTCTATCAATGAAACCCTACCTTCATTATCTACACCACAGTTGAGAAGTGAAAGGTAGATGTTGTTTGAGATGCAGAAATCAATAGACCTATCCAAAGTTTGGAGGGGGCTATGGTTTAGGTGGAAGACACAAATGGAACTTAGCCCAGTAATTCAAAGACCTTCATGTGAAATCAGATACACCTGGTTGCAAGTCTTGGTTTTGCCTCTCCTTAGTTGGGTGACCTTGTGCAAATAACTTGAACTTCAAAAGCTCGGGCTCTGCTCTGGTGATGACGATTACACAGCCACTTTCCTACTCTTGCTCTCAGAAAAAGGTGCTTTTCCATATCAGTGGCTGACTAAAGAAAGCCTCTTCAGGGCAAGGCCTATCTAAATCATCACCGAATGGTTTCACTAAGTGGTGAGAAGGGCTTTTTAGGCAATCAGTTCTGGAACTCAAGTAAGAAACATCCTTCTTGACTGCCTGGAACAGCTGTAATTGATAGGTAGGGAAAGGCGAAGTGTGCCTTTGTAAACCCATCACATTGAAAGTTAGTGGTGAAACTTCTGAAAAATTTTGACATCAAGAAAAAATGGTCTTAGAAAAGAACCAGATTTGTAGACACATACCTCATTCTCCTCTAAATATTATGATAGCTTAATAGGTTTGTATCATTTAACAAAATAATGTCGGTTCATTTTTTTAATCATTCAGTAGAGATAATTTCTATGTCTTTTTCTTTGTCAGTTATGGGACTTGAACTCAGGGCCTAAGCAATATCTCTGAGCTCTTTTGCTCAAGGCTAGTTGTTCGATCACTTTGAGCCACAGCACCACTTTGGGTTTTCTGATATTTGGAGATAATCTCAGACTTTCCTGCCCATGCTGGCTTTGAACCAAGATTCTTAGATCTCAGCTTCCTGAGTAGCTAAGCTTACAGGCACAAGTTGCAACACTTCCCTTGATATTATTTCTTAAATACCTAGAAGGTACTGGAATTTTCAAAGCACATATTAATTTATACAATTTACATGGAAAAGGGTACTTTCTAAAGAAAGCCTAGAAAGGCAAGTCATACAGCTAATGCTTGAGCGTGAATGTAAATATTATCTATTGTCAAAGTGTCTTTTTTTTGTTACTGTTCCTCTTGTTGAAAAACAATAGTATTTGAAGAATGAAAGAACATAGCTATAGGACAAAAGACTAGAATGTGCATGAGTGCACACACAAATCTGAGAAACAGAATGGAACATTTAGAGAATGAGTAGGGATGTGTACTAAAGTTTGTCTACTTTTCCCTTTTCTACCAAAAAGGGAAAGAATGAGCAGAGGAACTATGAGCCGGGCTCCTTAAGCAAGTCACCGAGTGATTTATCATCCAAAGACAAATGCATTCTGCAACATAAGGGCTTGTGTTGGTCCTTACAACGAAGCAAGAGACACACACCCACTGAGACTCTTCTAGGAAACAAGAGTACATTGCTATGTTTCCCCTGAGGACTTCCCTCCAAGATTAGTAAGCATGTTTCTGCACTGGGGGTTATGCCAATTTGGAATAGATCATTCTCTCACAACTTTCAGCTATTCCATCCTCAGTCAGTAACTTCCATCAAATGGCCAACACATTGGAAGCGCCTGTGAGCCATGGGGATGGGGATGTCTTACCTTCCAACCTCATCCTCTGCCCATTCTTTTTCCTGGCCCAGCAATAATGGGAGGAGGAGATTGGGGAGTGTCAGCAGTACCTTGTTCCAGTTGCAGCCAAAGCTTCAATTTAGAATGCATCTCTGGTGTTATATGAAGGTTAAACACGCTTTTGTTTTAATTACAGGACCTTCAAAGTATCATCCTGATTCACCAGTGATCCAGACTTCCCAGCCCACACCTCCCCCGTTCCTTCCTGAGACCAAGTCCTGTACCCTCAGTGCATAAATCCAGCATGCTCCTGGAACTTTGTCCTTGCTTCATAGCAGCTTAGGGAGAAAATGTCTTCACTTTTGAACCTTTCAATGAGCCCTTAAATATCTTACACCAGCAGAGATCTATTCTGGCTTTGGATATTGACATAAAGGGAAAGTTTTGGTGTGTGAAATGTGTAAGTAAGTCACATGTATTCAACATAGGAGCTTGAAGGGCTCGCTTCCCCGGCCTCAGCATCAGACCATAATAAACATGATGATGATGACCTTACTAATACCGTGGGTCCATTCAGGTAGCCATAACAAAAATCCCTTAGACTGAGTAATTTATAAATCACAAAAACTGATTTCAGACAGTTCTGAAAATTGGAAATATCAAAGCAGCAGCAACGCTGTTTTCACAGTCACAGTCAATGGCTTCTGGCTTTGTCCAGGGGACACACAGCCTGTTTTACAAGGAAGCGAAGCCCATTCCTGAGGGCTGCTTCACTGAGGAAATATCCCAAGCTCTTAAGACTGTTGCATTGTGAATTAACGTCAACCTATAAATGTGGGGTGGAGTCACACATTCAGACAATAAATAGCAAGTGGTGATTGATGATAATGAGTAGAAAAGAAATGCTGAACACTTTTGCCTGCAAGCCTATCTCCTGTGTCTGTGTGTGAGAGAGAGAAGGGGAGTCTTTTTGATCATCGAGGGCAGGGTCAGGGAAGCATTTTGCCGTCTCTGGCCCATTCTGAATCACTGATACAGTTCCCAAGTCTTACCTTGCAGCTGGGGCCACTGCTCTCCACGGGCTGTCTGCTGCCTGTCCTTTGGGGCAGAGGTAACTGAAAGCCAGTGCCATTATGACACGACTGGGAGTCAGCAACAACAGGCCCAGGTGGGGGAGGAGGCTTTTCAGAAGCCGCTATTGGCAGGAGCCGGACGTGGGTGGCATCAAGCGAGGAAGGGAGAGGAGGAGGGGCCGGTGGAACCCTGTGCCCCCGGGTCTCACTGAACACTGGTAAACGCAATGCGCTGTCGAGGAAGTCCTTGTCTTCAATTTGGGTAGATCTAGCAGGGCGGGGGTGGGGGACCACTAGAGGAAGAAGACCTGAGAGAAAGGATTACTGGACACCTGCCTAATCCTGGGTGAGCCAGGGAACAGGCTCCAGACCCAGTGGGAGGATGTCCTAAGACGGGAGTGTGGGCAGTTCTTCCTGGTGACTCATGAGCTTCCTGAAACATATCGAAAAGCAACTCTGTGCTCTGAAACCCGAAAAAGATCCACCCAGGCGGGAGTTACTAAAAACAAAACAAAAAGCACGTGGGAATGCTATGGTAATTAAATAGGAATCAATTTTATAAAGTACAGTTTACGAGTTAAGAAAAATAAAAGTTTAATGTTCAGGTAAGAATATTATTATAGATATAAACAGAAAACAAAGGTATACTTAATGTGAAATAAAGGCTAAAAATAATGAAATAAGCAAAATAAGAAGAGGGTATCCAGCATACTAGATTAGATTAATATGACACAATGCAATGAGATGAAAAAGTAGACATATACAAAGAAGACTATTGTTATTAACTAACAAGGATTTACAACAGGAAGGAAAAGTGAAAACTGAAAGTGTAAAAAGTAGAATAAAGATTTCAGAAGTCACAGAAAAGCTGAGATATTAGGAAACTGATTTTAAAAAGTAGAGACAGCCAAGGAGTGAGGACTCCAACCCGTGAGGGACTCAAGGCCACAGATTCCTGCTGCTGTCTTTGTGGCTCGCGTGAACCTCAACAGGAGCCCTTCCCACCAGCCAAATGGCCCCCATTTGAACTCAGGGCCTAAGCACTGACCCTGAGTTTTGTGCTAGGTTTGTTTGTTTGTTCAAGGCTAGTACTCAATCACTTGAGCCAAGCTCTACTTCTTGCCAGGAATGTATGAAGAGATTGACTACAGCAGTGAGCACGAGTGTCTGACATGGCATCTTTATAAACCTTTGTCCTCCTCTTCTCCTATCTTGGAAAATGCTTTGACCACACCCTGTGAGCCCGGTCCCAAATATCCACAATAAGCTATTATGGGCCAATACGTGAAATGTAGTGAGCAGAGCCAGGAAGAACAGCACACACTAATAACAGCAAGAGGAATGATAGTAGCAGAAGCCTGGTGCGTAGGGGACAGACGCCCAGGCGCACAGGAAGCCCGCGCAGCCCCGCTCAGGGGGCCCCCAAGTGCTGTGGAAGGGACATGGGGACGTGCTCCATGATTTCACACCTCAGCCTGTGTGAGACACACTGCACGATCACCACCAACACCAGGGGAAGGAAGGAAAGCAGGCGGGCAAGGCTGTGTCTTGGAGCACAGGTTTAATTCGGTCCAGGCTGCATGGCCTGGCTCTGGGAGTTGTTCCTGGCCCTGTGTTCCCCCAGCAGCTTCCCGCTGCTCAGCTCCTCCTCCTGCAGCACCGGACTCCAGGAATTCCACAGGAGCCGATCTGTTGCATTCTTCCACTGCATGTTTTCCAGCATATTCCCTTGTTCCAAAAGCAGCTGAAAGGGTTGCGTATACTTTGACTGAAAGCTAAAAGAGAGAGAAAAAAAAAAGGCAATGAATGTTGGGATTGAACACAGCCTGTCAGGAGACATGGCTGTGTGCACAGCTGTGTGCAGCCTGGCGGCCATCTTTCCCCAGGCTGGGTTGGTCCACCTAGGGATCCAACAAGAGCCCCGCTCCAGACAATCCCTGGCCCTGCCCCTGTTTGAGGGACTTCCCTGTCCACTGCACCCCCAGGACCCTCAGGTGCCAGCTCTGATCTGTGGCTGAGCCCAGGACCTCGCAGGAGCTCCACAAAGGAGCCACCCCACCCAGGGTGGACGCATAGCACCCTGCTTCTCCCGGCACACAGCCCATCCATGCGCGCCCCCCCAGCGGGAACTATGGCTGCTTTTGTATTCTCAGGCATGTGGTCCATGAAGAATCTGAACTGCGGTGGGGGAGAGGGTCAACTCAAAGGAATTGATCGGTAAACTTGATGCCTTAGTAATTTACTTGATGGCTTAGTAATTTGTCACTAAAAACAAAAATAACTGTAAGGTAAATTTTTTAAATATTGCTTTTGTATCTAAATATGTTTTTTAAAAATCTGTCCTTTTGTCAGAGAAGTTGATGTTAGGGAAATGAACCCCAAGGTAAGTATTCAAATGTTTTTTTCTTTCATAAGATTGCTTCTAACATATTTATGAGATGATTTCTTTGTTGCTTTGTATGTCCCTCCTCCACGGTATAACCCCTGTTTTCCCTGTATTTGATGTTGGTATAATTTGTGGAGGGGAAGGAAAAAACCCAAATCGTTTAAATAGGGATACAGGTGGACCCATTGCAACAATGAGATGTACAAGTCGTTATGTTAAAAAACAAACTTTACAACCTTGGTGGGGTGTGGGGGGGGATCGGGTGGGGGCAGGGAGGGAGTATGGGAAGGGATGGGAAAGGGAAAGAGGAGGCAACAATGCTTGACAAGAAATGTACTCATTATCTTGCCCATGTAATTGTAACCCCTCTGTACAGTATTTTCACAATAAAAAAAACAGAGGAAAGATATATATAAAAAAATCTGTCCTTTTTTCCCTCCCTCCCCCTCTCCCTTCTCTTCTGCTCTTCCTCCCTCTTCCTTTCTTCCTTCCTTCCACCCATCCTTTTTTACATCCTGGTTCTTCTCTAAGAGCCAGACGATAAGGAAGTCTCTGGCATCTCTCAGAATGCTATTCTTTCTCTGTAACGTAACACAAACAGAATTGATAAACTGATTCTTCCTCCGCGTGATTTTTCTGACGCATTGTCTCAGTTCTTAGACTAACGTTGTGTCGCTAACCCATCATCTCGCTCTACACGCTTCCTCCCTTCATTTTCCATTCCTGTCGCGTTTTTCATGAAGCGTAAAACAAAGCCTAGGCATGTCCACGCCTGTGCCGGGGCTGAGGCCCGCGGGCGCCCTGTGGAGCGCACTCGGAGACCTTCCGTCAGAACGGCTAAGGACCAGACAGTCAGAAGTACGGTCTGTGCTAGGTGCTCTCTCTGGTTCTCTGGAGCACCCCAGACTTCCGTCGTTTAAGCACAGTGATATGTAAAGTAACTTTTTGCTTTTTGGTCTGTGGGTAAAGTCACCGAGCAGAGGTTTTCCCGAAGCCTCTGCAGGCTTAGCAGGGGCCATGAGGCCGTGGAGGGCACAGCTATAGACTGGCTTAGAAACACTTTGAGTTACACATTGGAGTTCTTAGACTTTTTTTAGTTGGTTCTGTTAAGTAAGTCATATAATCTGCTTGGGCTAAAAAATGTACTTCTACAAAAAGGAGAGGAGAGGGAAGGTGACAGGAGAGAAAGAAGAGGAGAGGGGGGAAGGGACTTGGAGGGAAGGAAAGGGAATGAAGGGAAGGGAAAGGAGAGCAGAAGTGGGGGAAGGAGAAGAGGGAAAGGGAGGGGTGAAGGAGAGGGAGTGGAGAGGTACAGAGAAAGGAGAAAGGCAGAAGGAGGAAAAAGGAGAGAGGAAAACTACAGAAAGAATCAAATAGAACTACTAAAGAAAAGATCTAGAGCCAGTCGCAGGTGGCTCATGCCTATAATCCTAAACTACTCAGGAGACAAATCTGAGCATCATAGTTTGAAGCCAGCTTGGGCAGGAAACTCCATGAAACTCCTACCTCCAATTAACTACCAAAAAGCTGGTAGTGGTGCTGTAGCTCAAGTGGTAGATCACTAGCCTTGAGCAAAACAGCTCAGGGACAGTGCTCAGCCCTGAGTTCAAGCCCCAGGACTGGCACAAAACAAAACAGATAAAAGAACTAGAGAAACAATAGTGTTGAGAGAGAGACAGAGAGAGACAGAGAGAGAGACAGAGACATTGAGACAGAGACAGAGAGACAGAGACATCGAGACAAAGACAGACAGACAGACAGACAGACAGACAGACAGAGACAGAGAGCCCTGTCCTTCCCCTGCCTGTCTTACCCGCAGGAGGCAGCAGGAGCACCAGGAGGAAGGCGAAGAGGAGATAATGGATCCTCATGGCTGGTTGCAGGTGAACTTCTCAAGCAGACTGCAGGCAGTTGACTTCTCCTCCTTTTATATGTCCAGGTGACCTGGCTCTTGGGATACAGTTGGCACTGGCTGCATTTCTCATAATTACAGAGATTAGAAATGGAGCGTTTTGGCTGGTGTGTCATTGGAATGGCTCTTAGAGAGCGACGCACACCCAGTAGGCACATGCAAATTAAAGTGTGTCAACACCAGAGCATTCCTTCATGCCTTGCCACCCGTAACTCCTTCCTGCCCTGCTCCTTGAGGTCTGGGAATTGAGGGACTGAACGGGCTGCTGCAGAGAGTCACAGACTTGGGCCGGGTCCCCCAGAACCCACTTCCCTGCGCTGTCCACACCGTGCCGCGTTCCCTGAGGGTCTGGGGGCTGTCTCAGGCCCAAGCGGGACCTCGGCCATACCACCTCGTCCATACCACCGTGTCCACACCACCGTGTCCATACCTGGCTTGTTTGGCTGCTCCCTTCAGCACGGCTGGATCAAACCCAGAATTGCTAAGGGAGTTGCAGTTTTTTCCAGCTGTGGATGGGGGCCTCCAGCTGTGGATGGGGGCCTCAGCAACTAAAGGAAAATTTGGTTGTGAGCCACTGCTCTTTATTTTACCACCATGTTTTAAAGACCTCTGTTTTCTCCTGGGCAATTTATATATTTTTTTAAGTTGACACATAGTGTGCATATTTATGAGGTATGTGTGATATTTCAATACAGGCATATAATATATAATGACCAGATCAGGGTAATTGGCATATCTAAGCATCTCAGACCTGCCTAAGTTCTTTGTACTGTTAAGACCCACCATCTTCTCTTACAGCTATTTTGAAATCCACAGTACATCACTGTTTCCCACAGGGATCCTGCATGGCCCTGGAGCTTGGGACCTAATCCCATCTCTGCGTCTTTCTTCCCGCTAGCTGACCTCGCTGCGGCCTCCTGCTGCTCCTCCCCCATCACCACGAACATTTTCTGTATCTATGATACCTCCTCAGAGTTGGAGAGTTTCCATCCAAAGAGGAAGCTTTGGACGAACCCAGCAGCTAGAGGGCAGGGTTAGGGCACTGCAGCACCCACAAAGGAACAAATCCTCCAGCTACAACCTCAGGATACCCCAGCCTGGACATGACTTTGTTTCCCTATGTAGTGAGCAGGCCCATATGAAAGAGCATGCTCACTCACTCCAGACATTCAAAGTCACCGAACACTATACATCCTCTGCTGACAGCAGTTCGTTGTTCTTTGATAGTTTGCTGTGTTTATCTCAGCTTTGACCACTAAGAGATGACCATCGTTAGGCAACTCTCTGTCACTGTGACAAAATGTGTCTGAGCTCATTGAGGAGGAAGAGGAAAGGATTATTTTGGCTCTTGGTCTCAGAGGCTTTAGCCCATGGTCCACTGGCTCCATTGTTTTGGGCAGGGAGGAGGTGGGAGAGGAGAGGTGATCACCTAGAGCAACCAGGAAGCAAAAAGGGTCAGGACCAGAGTTTCAGTACTTCCTTGAGGGCTGTGTGCCCAATCTTCCACCCACTAGGCCCCAGCCATAAAAGATTCACCACTTCCCAACCGTGTGTGATTGGAGGGACCAAGCCAGTAGCATCCGGCCCCTGGGAAGCACCTACAACCCAAGCCATAACCATACGACTCTTCACAACACGTCCATCTTGGTATACATGCCTGCATAAATTATAATCATACACCTCGAAACTCATAACCCCTTAACACCATATGGTCTCTAGTCAATATCTTCAGACCGTGAAATTGATTTTTCTCACCCACCTAAAGTAGATTCACACACACCCAGGTCCTTGTGGACACATCTGCTTTGCTAATAAGGAAGATAATCTGCAAATTCTTTCTTTATTTAGAATTAAAGATGTAACAGTCAAATGCACCAAGAAAAGTTCTGAATTAACCACAAATCCTGAAGCCATTTTCTCTCTCCTGGGCCTGCACAACTTTCAGGAAAAAGGCAGTAAAAATAGCACGCACTCATTGTATACATTCACACTGAGCATTAAATTCAGAGTTAAATTCAAACTTACATGAAGCTGATATATTTAAAGAATATAATCCTTTAATAATTTTCTTCATAAGGATTACAACTCTAGACATATCAATTCATTTTTCAGAATAATACATTTCCATGTTTTTCCAGCAATTACCTCAACTGATTCTTCCCCCACCAAAAAAAAAAGCTGCTCAGTGTATGAATTTTGATGACCAAGTAAACAAATTTGCAGAAGGAAAGTTGACCAGAAAAATTGTTTTATCCATTAGGTTACTCCATTACTAGTTATGATTGTTCTTTATGATTCTGACACCAAAAAACATATTCTTTTATAATTTGTAAGATTATGTGGCGATTCTTCTCTATTATCTTCATCATATTTGATAAAGTACAAACATTTTAAATGTAAAAAGCCTTTCTGTCTTTCTATCCTACGGTCTCTAACATCAACTCTTATCCCACTCATTACAATGGCCTCTTCATTTCCTTTTACACCCACCTGGCCCTCTAGTGGCCACTAATGAGGATTATACGTTGAATTCTTCGTCACAAACCTGCCAGGCAGCGATGACTGAACCCTGTAGACGTTCCTTCACGCAATCGCTGCTGCTGCTCTTCTCTCAGACAACCTCTTTATTCTAGCTTCTTACAGAAGAATCTTAGAGTATCAACTTACGGATTCTTCTCCTCTCTATTAATGCCATAGACCTCTTCTATGCACAACTTTAGCTGTATCCCCACACAATTGGATGTTTCGATTTTTCTTTTTGGTCTGTTTGAAATATTTTGTAATTTCCCTTGGACTTCTACTTGAAGCACTGGAAGAGCACTGATTTCTAAATACTCAGGATTTTCTTTTCAGACAGCTTACTGTTATCAATTCCACTGTAAATTCCACTGTGTCTAGACATCCTATTTTGTAAGATTTAATTTTTTTCATTTTCTGGTGATCTTAGTGTAGTGTGGGTTCTAGTGGCATTTTAGTTTTTAATTTATTTATTTTTGAAGTGCTGGAGACTGAGCCTTGTGCAAGGTAGGCACACGATGTACCACTGAACCCTGGTAGTTAATTGGAGATAAGAGCCTCGTGTGCTTTCCTGCTGGGGCTGGCTTCACCCTGCAGTCCTCGGAGCTCAGCCTCCTCGGTAGCTAGGATTACAGGTCTGAGCCACAGGTGCCCAGCTATAAGCCATGGCTTTTTGTTTGTTTTGTTTTGTTTTGTTTTTTACTGAACTGATGAGTCTGACCTTTCCTGAATGTCTACAGTGTGGACAGCCCTCATTCTATCTTATAGAACTGGCACTCATCTCCAACAGTGCTTGCTTTCTCCTGCATTTTATAGTCTAGGCTTGCTGGAAAAGAATCCCTTTAGCTTTCCCATTCGAACGTGACTTCCTCTGTGTTGAAATACACTTTTGTTGGTGTGGAATCCTGGATCCACACATAAGGTAGAGAGCTGGCTTTCCTTTCCTTTCTCCTCTTCTGTTTCTAATGTGTCTTCTCTCAGGTTGAATGTTCTTTATCACTCCTGGAGTTTGGACTCAAGCCTCATCCTGGGCTGGCACCTTACCACTTGAGCCAGGCCTCCAGCCTTGACTGGCATGGGCTATTCTGGGGTTGGCTCTAGCACAATTTTCTGCTTGGACTGTCCTTGCACTGTGACCCTTCTGGTCTCAGCCTTCCGAGTAGCTAAGATCACAGGCGTGAGCCACGGGTACCTGGCTTTCAAGATGATTTCAAGATATTTTTAATCACAGCTTTAAAATAATTTGACTATGATGTGCTAAGGGTTTTTTTTGGTATTTTATTCTGCTTGGATTGGGGGGGATTATGATGGGTTTGTAGTCCCACCAAATTCAAAAAGCCATAGACCATAATTTCTCCCCCTTCCTCCACACCCCTAAACTCACTCATATATTAGCTAAGCTTCAGACTTTCATACAGTCACCCTCCATTTTATTCAGCCTTTTTCTCTCTCCTTGCTTTGTCTTTATTTATGTCAATATAGATGCATACTTACTGGTCTTATCTATAGCACTCAAGATGTCTTAAATGCCCTATTACTATAGTTCAGTGGGTTTTTTATTCAGATATTGTTCTTATCAGAAGTTTCATTTGGTACTTTGTATCTTTCTCCTGTCTCCACATCATGACTAGTTCTTTCCAGCCTTGGCCATGTTTATAAAGTTTGCTAATTGTATTGTCTATTTTACTGAAAAACTTTTCTCCTAGTTGTGAGCTGTATCCTTGTGCATCTCTGTGTACCTGAGAAATTTTCTTAGGATTCTGAATACGAGAAAGCCTTGACTGTTGAGGGATGGATTTACTGTTTCCCTCTGAAGACAGATGGGCTTGTATTCTGGCTCTCGTGTCCGTATCTTACAGGACACGGATAGTTTCAAGAATGGTTTTTAAAACTGATTAGAAGCTAGATGCTGGTGGCTCATATAATCCTAGCTGCTCATGAGGCTGAGATCTCAGGATCTGGGTTCAAAGTTAGCCTAGGCAGGAAAGCCCATGAGACTTTTATCTCCACCAACTACTCAGAAAAGGCCAGAAGTGGCACTATAGCTCACATGGTAGAGTGCTAGCCTTGAGCAAAAGAAGCTCAGAGATAGTGCCCAGGCCCTGAGTTCAAGAGCCAGGACTGGCGCGTGCGCGCGCGCACGCACACACACACACACGCACGCACGCACACACACACACACACACACACACACACACACATACACACTGAATACTCGTTAGAGGATGGGAGGTATGGGTTAGATAGCAGAGCACCTGACAAAGGATGAAAGCAAGCATCAGATACGGAGTTCAAGCCCCAGTCTCTGATAACAACAACAACTGAATAGAATAGCTGCAGATAGTTTTGTCGGGATCTGAAGAGCAGCACCACAGCTACAGTGACTCCACTGTGAAGACACCGAGGCCAGTGGGCTTTGCTGGTGGAAGTGCACCGTGCTCAGCCCCAGGTCCAGACAGCCTCAGCCAACCTCCAGCACCTCCTGGGGTGGCTGTGCTCTCCCTGAACCTTTCTCCATATACCTTTCTCAGTACCCTGAGCCTTTCCTCTGTGCTTGGTCAGTACCCTGAGCCTTTCCTCCATGCTTGGTCAGTACCCTGAGCCTTTCCTCCATGCTTGGTCAGTACCCTGCAGCACTCAGGAGCTGTCTCCCAAGGAATTCATTTTTCTTCTTCTTTTTTTAATTTAAATTTTATTGTAAAGGTGTGCACCGGGGGGTTATTGTGACATTAGTGAGGTAGTGAGGTAGTGAGTGCATTTCTTTTGTAACAGTGCCCTCCTCTCTCCCTTTCTCCCTCCAGGAAGTCTGTTCTCCTCAAGGCTCAGCCGGGCTGCTCTGGGTGGTGTCTTCCTCCAGGTAGCCTGGTCTTTGCTGATCTCGGGTTCTAGTCAGCTCTGCGCTCCCCCAAACCACAGCCCTGTGTTGGTGATTGTCCAGTATCTGAAAATGGCCGTTTCATATCTTTTGTCTGATTCTCTGCTGTGTATGTGAGAAAAATTCAGGGAAACATTTTTGATGGGAGATGAGCTCCTTCAACTTTGGGGCGTTGGGGGGGTCTCCTCCTCTTCCTCACAGCCTGGTGGACTTCTCCTTCTCTTCCTCACAGCCTGGTGGACTTCTCCTCCTCTTCCTCACAGCCTGGTGGACTTCTCCTCCTCTTCCTCACAGCCTGGTGGACCTCTCCTCTTCTTCCTCACTCTCAGTGGCCTCTCCTCTTCCTCATTCTTGATGGCCTCTCCTTCTCTTCCTCATGGCTCAGTGGACCTCTCTTCCCCTTCCTCATGGCTCAGTGGACCTCTCCTCCCCTTCCTCACTCTCAGTGGACCTCTCCTCCTCTTCCTCACTCTCAGTGGACCTCTCCTCCTCTTCCTCACTCTCAGTGGACCTCTCCTCCTCTTCCTCACGGCTCAGTGGACCTCTCCTCCTCTTCCTCATGGCTCAGTGGACCTCTCCTCCTCTTCCTCATGGCTCAGTGGACCTCTCCTCCTCTTTCTCACTCTCAGTGGACCTCTCCTCCTCTTCCTCATGGCTCAGTGGACCTCTCCTCCCCTTCCTCATGGCTCAGTGGACCTCTCCTCCTCTTCCTCACTCTCAGTGGACCTCTTCTCCTCTTCCTCACTCTCAGTGGACCTCTCCTCCTCTTCCTCACTCTCAGTGGACCTCTCCTCCCCTTCCTCACTCTCAGTGGACCTCTCCTCCCCTTCCTCACTCTCAGTGGCCTCTCCTCCCCTTCCTCACGGCTCAGTGGATCTGGCTTGGCCGTTCTTTGACTGGGTGCTGCTGTATAGGAGGACAGGCCCTCTGTCCACTTGCTGGAATCACCCCATATCAACACCAAGAGAGCACTCCAGAAAAGTACAGAAGAGCCAAAGTGTATGCACACCTTTCATTTCAGCAGACACCCAGTAGGCAGCTGGCCGGCTCGGGCACAGCACTCAGCAGTCTACCAGTGACTAAGTCCTTGTTCTTAGACACTGTGCAGCCCAACCTGGAGACTCTCAGTGTGCAACTCTGTACAGGCCCAACCCAGGGAGGATGGGGAGCAGGACCAGAGTCCGGTGGCATGTCAGAGGGAAGATGACTCTGTTTGGGAGCTCAGCTATGTGTCCTAGAAGGAGGTGGACTTAGACTGCCTCTGAGGGCTACAAGGAAGTTGAGATATGAAGCAGGTGGGAGGAGGGAGAATGGAGTCAGCCGTGAGGTCACCAGGGCAGGAGCTGGAGCCCAGGGAAAGCCAAGGAGAGATCCAAGGAGGAGCCACTTCACCCTGCCTGTGAGGAGTGAGATTCCAGAAGGACGTGGGCCGGCTCCCAGGGATGCCTTAAGATTTCAGAGATAAATCTGGGGAGCTATAGATCTGGTAGGAAAACTGGAAAGCTCAAAGGCACGAATGACAAGAAAGCAAAATAATAATAATTCCAGAAAATATTTTAGATATTGAGACAGACAGAGACAGAGGCATAAACAGATATCTGTGTAGACAAATATATAATATGATATATGATATATAGATATTTATACATACCTACATATGTATATATAATATATACATATTTATAGATATCTATATAGTTATTTTTATACATATATATACACACATATATACGTACATTCATGCATATATTCTTGGAAAAGAAGTTTAGGCCTGGTAGCAATTCTGCTTTGTTTAATGAAGAGGAATCATCAGACATCCTTAGCTGTCTATTTGGCAACAACTACCCTGATACTAAGCAGAATATTTGAAAAGATCAAGCTTCTCATTTTTTTAAAAAATCAGTTTTAATCTGTTTGCCCTTTTCCAGGCATGGCGGCCCCCCTCCTGCACCGCGGCCCTTTTCCAGGCATGGCGGCCCCCCTCCTGCACCGCGGCCACGTGCCTGTGACCTCAGTTCTTTTTTCTGCAGCATTTCCGGCCTTTCAGGGAGCAGCGGCCTATCTGCTCCTCCTTTGCCAGGCAGCCCAGGAAAGCACACCGACCGTTTCTTATCTTGCAATAATATCTTCTCATAGTGTTAATGATCCACCCATTACCTGAGAGGAGGAAAGAGAATATGCAAGAGATTTGGGGGAGCCCTCTCATAATCCATCTCTTTACCTTTCTTTTCCTTTAAAATCCCCGCCCCCCCCTCAACACCTTTGCTATACAATCAAGACTAAAGTTAAGACAGGCCTGTGAAGGCACCAGGGAATATCTCTATGGGTGGCTTCGGAAAACCATCTTGGGGAAGCGGCCTGACCTCTGGGCCCTGCCATTGAGAGGGTGGAGGGAGCCGCAGTGGCCGCTGGGGCCTCAGCAGCCCAGGGCCCTCAGCAGCCCGGGGCTCTGCTGGGAACCCACAACCTGCAGCCACAAAGCTTTGCAAAACTGGAGTCTGTGTTGCTGCTGTCGGACGGAACCAATCTTTCCTGCCCAAATTACAATATTACCTCACTTCTTCATGTCCTATGTATAACCTTCCACGGCGAGATGGAGACGAGATACTGAGGGTGTTATTGGTCTCAGAGTGAAACACAAAAGGCTGGCAAGCCTGAATAGTTATTGCCAGAAAAACTAAATAAATAATGGCCATCCTGGCTTCCCACTCAACCACAAATCCACGGGTGGACAGCTCCCCGAGGAAGGGAAAGGGACCGGCTGAGTCATCTCTTCGCTGTCCCTTCAACCCGTGATTTTCCACCCTGCCTTACCTGGAACGGGCACCAAGAACAAGAAGAGCAACACAATTAGGAGATAATGGATCTTCATGGCTGACAGCACGGCCGCGGCTCAGACTGGGCTGGGAGGTGTGTGAGCTCAGCTTTATACCGGGGGAGCGTGGCTGCCGCTCTCATCCTGTCACCAGCATGACCATACCACCTCATTCCTCCTGTGTCATTCTAGGGTTCTCACCCCGCGCCACGCCCATTCCTGGGAGCTCCTTGGGGATGCGTGGGTGTGGGTGCTCCCCGGCTTGGGCTGGTGTCTGGCTGGGGCTGGGGCAGGGGTAGGGGCAGGGTGGGTGTGGGTGCTCCCCGGCTTGGGCTGGTGTCTGGCTGGGGCTGGGGCAGGGGTAGGGGCAGGGTGGGTGTGGG
>NW_012267290.1:2776902-2788058 GCF_000151885.1 Dipodomys ordii | reverse complement strand
GGCAGGGGTAGGGGCAGGGTGGGTGTGGGTGCTCCCCGGCTTGGGCTGGTGTCTGGCTGGGGCTGGGGCAGGGGTAGGGGCAGGGTGGGTGTGGGCAAGGCTGCTTTCTCTTGGGGTGGTCAGGCTTGTCTCCTCGGTGTACACTTGCTCTATCAATCTGGGACAGGCTCTGAAATGGAGACAGGACTGGTTTTAAGATCGTGAAGAAAGGAAAGAACACAGGTTTTATTGACAAGCCCCTTGGAAATGATATTGTCTACACAGAGCGGCTTCTGGAGGGAACACTACAGATCTGGCTTGAGTTCTTCTCTGCCTCTGGGTGGAAGTTCAGTTTTTCAAAGGCAAACTCATCTTTTTGATTGTGTACTATTCGACATAAATGTAATGGAGCCCCCTTGGGGGGTTATGTGTATCGACTGGCTGGCTGGGAATGGAAACCAGTGTGAAAATGGCTGGCTGGTGTTACACTGGGTCCAGGCCATCCTAATGGCTCAGCCATGCCTCCGGGCGTGTCGGTGCGAGGAGAGTGTGTCCCCCATGCCTGTGCATCTGGCAGCAGAGGAGCCAGACCCTGGACCCTTGGTTGGACGGAGACGATCACGGGTGCTCAGTGGGGGTGGGGTCTGAAGGAGTAATGCAGAGAGAAGGATAAATCTCAGCTCCTTCACTCTAGCAACCCTGGGTAGGGTCAGGCAGGTGAGTGACAGGTGCACGGGCTAATAACAAATGTAGGGCCAACGCAGAAAGCTGACACCATTACGGGTTCAGGCACAGGACTGCAGAAAAACCTGTCTCGTTTACCGCAGCAGGTTTGAAATGACTCAGGAGTAGTAGCCACTTTATTTTTAAAAATTAGTTAATTTATTTTTGTACCAGTACTGGGGCATTAACTCAGGACTTAAGCCACAGCTCTACTTCCTGCTTTTAGTGGTTAACTAAAGATCAGAGTCTCCCAGACTTTTCTGCCGGAGCCAGCTTTGAATCAAAATCCTCGGATCTCAGCCCCTGAGTCACTAAGATAACAGGTGTGAGCCACCAGCACCTCTCCAGTTTATTGCTTTTAAATCTCACTTTCCACCTACGTTCAGGATTGGAGACAAATGGGAGTTCACTGGGGAGAGAGGAAGGCAGAGAGTGAGAGGTGGGCTGGGTGTTGGCTTTGTTATCTTTCCAGGTCTTTCCAGGGTGTGGGAGAGGTGAGGGCGGGGCTGGGTGAGGGCAGTTGTGAGCAGCTTTCCCCCAGGGAGCTGGACAGGAGTCTCCACAGATGACACAGTGCACCCCTCAAAGCACAGACCTCGCGGGGGAGATCTGGACTGATGCAGCCAGGCTGCCTCGTTTGTTTCATTAGAAGTGGTTTTTGGAGAATAGAAGTCACATTTCCTTGTTAGCGGCTTTGGAAGCTGCAGATGGCACGGTTAGCTCCGTTTGTGCCTTCCTCAGGCTGCGCATCTCCCTGGGGAACCTGAGCCAAGACCTCCCCTCAGAAGGGCCAAGACAAGGCCCCGTACAACCCGGGCAGTGAACCAGGGAACACAGGGAGCTCAGCCGCCTGCAGCGCAGACCATTGGGTGGGCTGGTAATCCACGCCATCTTCACACAGCAAGTTGTCTTCCCGTTTTTGCATGTAACGGGAAGGGAAGGAGCGCCGTGAGGGTGCCCTGGCTTCCTGTGGACCTTGCATATTCTGTTTGTTATTAAGTCTCATCTGCTGAGGGGGTGGGGGCCTTGAAGGGCAGTGTGCAGAGAAGGGACAAGATTCCAGCTCGAGGAATCCTTGGATGGTGTCTCCAAGGCCTGAGCCGTGGTGGAGCGGTGGGGTGAGCAGCGAGACGCAGGTTGTCCTCAGGAGAAAGAGCACAGGGCGTCTAGTCCAAGCCTGCGGGCAAGGCTGAAGATCAAGTTTCCATTTCACTTGGTAGACACGTGGGTCAACAATTTATGAAAATCCTGACCAAAGATCTAGAAATCTAAGCTCTTAAATGGTTTCCTTTATTTTTAATTGACCCTATCAATAATTTCTTGAACACTGAGAAGAGCTAGGAAATTATTGACTCTAAATATCACCTTTATAATAATAATAATAACTCACTGTTAAAAATAAATAAGTAAGTAATCACAAGAGGGAAAAAAGAAATTGTTAGGCTGGGCGCCTGTGGCTCACACCTGTAATTTTAGCTACTCAGGAGGCTGAGATCTGAGGATCATGGTTCAAAGTCAGCCAGGGCAGGAAAGTCCGTGAGACTCTTATCTCCAATAAACCACCAGAAAACTCGAAGTGGTGCTGTGGCTCAAGTGGTAGAGTGCTTGCTTAGAGCTGAAGAGCTGAGGGACAGTGCCCAGGCCCAGAGTTCAAGCACCGTGACCAACAAAAAGAAAAGAAGGAAAGGAAGGAAGGAAGGAAGGAAGGAAGGAAGGAAGGAAGGAAGGAAGGAAGGAAGGAAGGAAGGAAGGAAGGAAGGAAGGAGGGAAGGAGTTGTTAGATACAATTCAGTCATTGAGGTTGATGTTATGCTTTCAAGAATCTGTGTTTTGAAGACATTGGAGAGCCCCAGGGGGCCCCAGCCACTCCCCCTCTTGCTGTTCTGAGAGTCACTCTGTGGCTGCGGCTCTGCTGTGGTCCAGGGACTGCAGGGGACAGCGAGGGGACATCTTCTGGGTAGTCTCTTGTTCTGTCCCGGGGCTCGGGGCTGGCTGAGCGCGGCAGCCATCCTGTACTCCACTTCCCGTTCTCCTTCTGTGAGAGGACACGGAATGAACTTGAAGAGATGATGATTGAGGCGCTCTCCGTGTCCTTTGCGGCCCTGCAGCCAGGCCACGACCTGCTTTGCTTCGGCCATTCTTGTTTGTTCTCAGTTGGATGACTCTCACCCAGCCTGGCCCGAGGCTCCGTGCCTTCAGCGTGGTGCTAGGCTGCTCTTCAGGATCCTGCTCCTCATCCAGCAAGCACAGGACACCGCTTGGCTTGGGGAGGGAGGATACATTGGCAAAGTAACTCAGTGTGCAGATTCTGTACCATTCTGCAGATCCTCCTCTCAGCCCCTCATTAGATCAGGCTCCAGACCCTGGTTACCCCCTCTGACTTCCCTCAAAGAGCACCTGCTTACCTGATGCGGCCTAAGACAGTATGGTGAGAAGCAACTAAAAAGATGCTTCTCTTGGGCCTGTTAATGACGAGAGGTGGGTTCCTGGACACCCAGCCCACCCCAAGAAGGACAGCCAACATGTCAGGACAGACCACCCTGTGCCCGCTCAGCAGACCTTCCTCAGCGCCATCCCCACCCCCCAGGGCTAACCTAAGGGAAATGCCTGTGCTCCTGACAGCTAAGATCATCACCTCAACTCTTCCCTTTCATTCATTGTTAAGTTTCTCCAGCTCACAGTGGTCCAAACTCACCCACACCCCCTTCCCCTTTACCCTCTAACTTCAGGCCCCTAAACCCACTGCTTCCTCACCTCTACCTCAACACGCCACAGGTTTTCCTTCCAAACTTACCAGTCACATTTGCATCTCCAGTCCCGTGGCTTATCTGGTCCCTAATGATTTGATATGACCTCTTTGCATCATGTGACTTGAGGGACACTTCCACGCATAACATGTATCTCTCTCCTTCAATTTAACACCCAGAAAACTTAGTGAACATCTGCACTGTTTGAGACCCTGTACAGGAACATTGCAACACAATATTTTCTCCTCGGGTTCTGTGGCCTTTACTATTTCCAAGTCTTATGGAGGAAAAGCCAGACTAACATGGCCATCCCATATGTAACACACACATTGTCCACTTTCTCCTCTCCTTCTGACTGCTGGCTTTGGTTCATTCTGAACTTGGGCATTTTCAGTGATTCAACCTTATCCTGACAATGATAATGGTACTTGTCACTTCACCTCCTTCCTCCTTTCCGTCCTCCACATAGTTGATCTAGCACATGCTATGTTCCTAACAGTTGCTAAACAACTTACATGCATTTGTTTCATTTGAATCATGCAAGGGCTCAGTGGAACTGTCTGCATTTCACAGATGAGTGCATCAGGGCTTAGAGAGAGAACACACCCCGTATTCTCTATAGAACAAAAGTCTTACCCCTGCCCTTCTTCTTACCCCACACAGACTTTGGCCTGTGGTTTATCTATGCTTCTAGGCAGCTGGTTTCCATTTTTATCTCAAGTGTGGATGGCTTTCCCAATGTTCCTGACTAGTCTTTACGCCTACGTAAAGATCATTACTACCTTGATAACATCTAGCACCTCACATTCACCCCAGGTTGTAATCCGTTTTCTCTTTGTAAATATCACCTTCACTTCCCAAATTGTTTGCTGCTGGAGATTTGGGATTGCATTCTCTCTGACTCTTTTCCTGACTTCCCAAACACTGTATCACTCATTTTATATAGCCACTTATTTCTACACAATGGTTTGCACAATCTACAGAACCCAGTCCAACTACCAAGCACACTTGTTCCCCATCAGTCAGGCTGAAAGTGCTCCCCCCCCCAATGTGCATTTGGAGTCCAGGGAGGTCTGGGCTCTGCCCGGGAGACAGGGTAGATGGTGGCACCATTCATGATAAAGTGGTGACACCAGAGAGGCGGTGAAGGCAGTTGTGATCTGGAGCGGGAGCGAGGCTTTGAGACACTTCATCTTTTAGCAAGCTCAGACTGGTTTAGGAATCTTCAGGCTTGGCAGCGATCTGCTAACTGCATGCCTTTCCCACAGTCTCTTAAAAATCACCCTGGCCAGGCGCGGCCTGGCTATCCTGACTCTGTTTATTGGAAATCCTAACCGCCTGGCAGGGAGAAGTGCTTCATGGGGCAAGTCAGGCACAATGAGACCTTTGTGTTTTCATGGTCTCTCTAACCGGATCCTGAGCATTTCACACACTTCCCCCAGGGGACTTCACCATAAGGCAGCTCTTGCCAGTCAGTCAGCCACTTTCCAGAGTACGAGCTTCAAGATACAGGTAGCTCTTGCAAAACAGTCCTGAGGTCAACTCCTCACTGGGCCGGAGGAAAGCTGGACTGAAGAACCGGAGGCTTGGCTCCGGGGGATGCCAGTATCATTGACTCAGAACTGGTTATTGAAACGAACCCATTGTTCGATGGTGCAGTAGGCAACGGGAGCCATTAAATAGTTCTATTTCTTAAGTCAAGAACCATGAATCGATTTACCTGGTACAATAGTTGGAAATAACTTCCTGGCATTCAAATTTAGAACCTAGGTGCTTCTAGATCCGACGAATATGCTAAATATCTATTCTACTACTTAAGATCAATATAACTGCATCCTATGTTCATATTTTTTGTCAAGACGTTTGGTCCATGCAGTACCCCAGTGGAAAGGTGAAGGATCTATGTGGTAAAGAATGAATGAGGTTCTGTAACCATAGCCCCTCTGTAGTATCACCTTGACAATTCAAGGAAAAGAATGAATGAGGAAGACACACCTCACACATTCAACCCAGATTGCACAGTAACTCCTGTTTTGAGAGACTCCACCTAAACACCATAGGAAAGTAAGTACCATGGATCCATATTCTGCAAATAATTTAATTAATGCATCTCTCAAGAATCAGCAAAACTTTCAATAAAGGGCTAAACAGAAAGTATTTCCAGGTTTTGCTGACCATCCGGTCTCTGTTGAATAGTTGCAACTTCATAATTCTGTGCGTTTAGTCAGGCTGATGGCCATATCTAAACTGGACTCCTTTAGTAGGAACCCATGGGTGAAATAAAGAGATAGTTACATTTATTATTAATTGCCAATATTTAAAAGACTACTGATTCTGGCATAAAAATATGGATTTCTGACTTCTCTGGGAAAATACAATGAATCAAAATGTAGCGCTATATTACTTAAGCATAATAATTTGTCATTGTTATACCCTTTTGATGAATTGGCTCTTTTATCATTATATAATTACCTTCTATGGTTCTTGTTACCGTTTTTACTATTTAGTCAATAGTTTAGCCCTACTGTCTTCAGTGTACAATTTGCCTGGAATAGCTTTGTCTGTGCCCCGACTCTCAGCCTAGATGAGTGTGTGTATGGAGAGCATGGCACAGGCAGCATACAGCTGGATCATAATCATTTTATATCCATTAAGCGGCTCTGTGTCTTTTCATTGGAAAAATTAATTCATTTACATTTTTGTGATTCTTAATAGCTAAGGAACTTTTAGTGCCATTTTATTAAATTTTTTTTAGTTTCTTGTGTTCTAGTTTGAATGTATCCCCCAAAATTTATGTTTTGAAAGCTTAACCCCAATGTGCCATTTTGCGAGGTAAGGCCTAAGGGCTTACTAACGCCTGAATCCCTGCGGGAAGCCTGCAGTCCTTAGTAATAATGATGTGATGGGGATAAATTCCTTTGAAAAGGATGGCTTCTACCCCTTTTTGTGACATCTGTCTCTGTACATGGGCCACATTAATTTTTTCCTTTTATAAACTATTTCTTCTGTGGTTTTCTGTTAGACAGCACAAGATGGCTCTTCTCTTCCTAAAGCTCAGAACTTTGAGAATGTTGAAAGTTTTCATAGCATTGAATAGTTGCTCATCCTCATCCTCTTTAAGTCAAGTTATGAGATCCTTGTGTGATCATTTCACACCAACAAACTTCATGTTCGCCAAAGATACTGGAATCTACTTCCTGAAGCTGGAAGCTTGTGGGCCTGGCAGTCAGCAGCCCCTGTACCCCTTCCTTCAGTTCTAGGCATTTCTCACACGCAGGTCTGAGGCATCCTATAAGGACAGCCCTTTGTAACCTGCTCCTTTTAAAAGACAATTGTTCTTATTTCTAAACATCTTTTTTTTTTTTTTGTCAGTCGTGGGGCTTGAACTCTGGGCTTGGGCTCTGTCCTTGTGCTCTTCAGCTCAAGGCAAGCACTCTACCTCTTAAGCCACAGTACCATTTCCAGTTTTCTAGTGGTTTATTGGAGATAAGAGTCTCACGGAGGGGCTGGGAAGGTGGCTCAGTGGTAGACTGCTTGCCTCCAATGCATGAGGCCCTGGGTTCGATTCCTCAGTACCACACAAACAGAAAAAGCTGGAAGTGGTGCTGTGGCTCAATTGGTAGAGCACTAGCCTTGAGCTGAAGAGCTGAGGGACAGTGCTGAGGCCCAGAGTTCAAACCTCACGACCAACCCCCAAAAAAAAAAAATTAAAAAAAAAGAGTCTCACGGACTTTCCTGCCTGGGCTGTCTTTCAACCACAATGCTCAGATCTCAGCCTCCTGAGTAGCTAGGATTACAGGCATGAGCCACCAGCGCCCAGCTTCTAAACATCTTTTTATGTCTATACAAGCTATGTAGTGGGATAAACAAGATGGGTACTTATTACCATGCCTTGCATTTTATCTGCTCTTCTTTTTCAAAGACTTAACCTCCCTCTGCTCTCCCCCCTCACAGTCTCGGGCAGACACAATCATCTGATTAAACCCTGGCCAGAAGTACCAGCTCCAGCACCTACTGAGACAGATAGACGGTGCAGGGGCCATATTACCCCAGCAACAGCAGGTGCACTGAGAAAGGAATTCAACACTACTTTGTTGAACAAAGACTTTCTACATCTTGGCGAAGTGAGAAACCTGTTAGTAATCACAGAAGCATTTCCTTCCTTGCTGTGGGTTCGTTTATTCAATCCCCAAAACTGAATGCATGTCCTAGGGAGTTGTAGAAATGTCCCATCATGCGGGTCTATGAACTAAGGAGCTAAGCATGTCTGTATTTATTCTGGACCATTCATGAAGGAATTTTGGAAGATCCGACCCACGTCACATGGACAACATGCTTTCATGCTCCGTGACCCAGCCTCACATTCTCTGTAGCTTCGGCCTCTCTGGACTCTCTCAATCGCCCTGCTGCTGCTGTTGCGTTTACTGCGGCCTGTAAACTTCGAAGAGCCACGCAGTCCAGAAACGCTGGGAGGGGGAGAGCGAGAGGATGGACTGGACAGGAGATCTGAAGGAGGAGGACAAAAGCAAGCATGTGGCTGGAGCAAGAAAGACTCCACGGGCAGTGGGGAAACTGCCTTCATAAAGAGATGGAGTCAGGAGAGCGTCCTTTAGAACCCAGGGAAATCATAGAACCACTTGCCTTCCAATTCTGCCTTTCTTTGAAGAAATGCCAAGAAACTTCCTTAAAACAACCTGCTCGTGCTGGGGGTTAGGGGGTGTGTGAGGGTGCTTGGCAAGCTGACATCTGTGGCGCCTCCTGGAGGAAGAGCCAGGTATCACCACCCCCAGACCAGAGCAGCTCTGCCCAGGACAACAGCTCAGGACACTAGGTGTAGGGCTCACAATGCCATCCCTGTGTCCTTAATAAAAATGGCCAAGAGGCTATGTCAGGCAGGGAGCTGGGATCCCTGGGGGTGGGGGGCCTGGCAGACAGTCATCCTCAAAGCTCGGTGACAACATAGTTCCAGCCGCTGTGAAACGTGAAGTTTTTCTAGTTCCTCTGCTTGTGCTCACCTGTGGCAGGCACCGCGCCCATCAGTGAGCACGGCACCGGAGCCTCCTGTCCGGTGAGTCACCGTGATGCTGGCTGTCAGCTGTTCAGACAAGTGTGGCTTCCAGGAAGCCCGGGACTGGCCGGGAGAGGACCAGATGCTGCGGCTCTGCCTCACGGTATGAATGGGTGCCTGTGCCATCGCCCTTCTGCCCTAACTCCTGCTCATGCTGACATCTGCGGTGCTTTCCACACCTGACCGGAAGCCGTGCATGCTGAGAAAGGAGTCAGTGGCGTTTCCTCTAAATAGGAAGAAGGATGGAGACGCACGGTGATGCACAAAAGCTGCTTTCAGGTTTCACAATGTTCCTTGTTTCCAACGCCCAAGCTCACCTCGGAAGAATCTGGATTTCCTTGCTAGCCATTCCTCCCTTTTGTCTGCTGTTCCTGCCTTCTTCCTTCTGCAGTATGTCTACCTGCCCCGGAAGCCAAGCTTTCTTATTTGGTCCCCCTCACCCCAACTCCAGGTTCTGCATGAACTGGGACCCAGGCCAAGACAGGTCCGCTTGCTCCTCCTCACATTCTCACAACAAAGCCAACTTCTGGATGCCAGCTCCTTTCCATCTTTCGTTTCTTCCTTCTCACCTTCTCCCTCCCTTTCTTCTTTCCAGGAATACAGACATGGAGTGAAGTGCTCTAGAAAGAACTGTGTACTGCTAGGAGCTGGTGGCTGACATCTGCAATCCTAGCAACTCAGGAAGCTGAACAGATTTGAGGATCAACATTTGAAGCCAGCCCTGGCAGAAAAACCAGATTCATATCTCCCATTAACCAGCAAAAAGGCCAAAAGTGGTGGTGTAACTCAAATGGTAGAGCCCCAGCCTTGAGCAAAAAAGCTAAGCAAGAGCTTGAGGCACTGAGTTTAAGCCCCAGTCCTGGCACCAAAACAAACCAACAAACAAAAGAAAAACCAAGAATGATTTACCCCGCAGCTCTGAGTGGCCAAGCAGATGGCTTAGAGGCCGAGCCTCCAAATCTCTGAGCTCACATAATTCTTTCTCCATTGTAAGTTAATTAACAGCATGCCTGGTCCCTGGGAGATGGTACTATTCTTGTCTGCATCTGGGCGCTCGGCTCAGCTAGTCTGAGTTTTGCATCACTCTGGCTGAGCGGTGCTAAGGTCCCTTGTAATCTTGGAGACCTCTGCCCTTCTATCCATCCATGGGATGATTGCTCCCCTGTGTGAATTCTCGGACTTACAGGACCTGCCAGCCGATGATCTCCGCTGACAGAGGTTTGTGTCTCCCTGCAGCCTGGAGGAGGCAGGGAGGATGGGAGGGACACAGGGCTAAGACTTCCAGGGGCTTCGCTTCTTTGAAAACTATATGGTCTTGCTAAACTAGACTCTTTCCAAGAAGATGATTTGTGCCCGCATGGGTGCCTGGGGGAAGCGATTCTGAAGGTAATCCTAAACGGGAAACGTTGCTGCAAGAGTCTGGCCTACGATCCCATGAGGAGGACTGGAAAGCGTTTTCCGGTTTTGTCCATGCCTGTGTCATTGATTTGTTATCACGATGTCTCTACAGAGAGTCCTTTCCAGGTGGTAGATCCCGGCTTCAGGAGGGCAGAGCTGGAGACTGTGCCCACTGGGACGTCTGTGCACACTCAGAGAGTGACAGGCGCACAGGCTGTGGCGGGAACCTCAGCGCAGATCATCTACACGGCAAATTCAGCCGCACCCCGGGACCGGCCCAGCCCACAAATCCCGCCCTGGCCCCGCGCCTCTGGATGTGGGCGCAGGCAGCTTGCTTTTATTATTCCACGGCTGCGAGCCCCAGTTCCAGACGCAAAGTTCCCCGCTCCATCCCGCCGGCGCTGCAGTGAGTCCACAGTCCCGGGCGGGCGCGGGGCTGCAGGGAGGTTCCCCAGGGAACCTGAGCGTCCTCGGCGCTTGGGGACAAAAGCCTTCGGTGGCCGCGGCGCGCCCCCTGGCGGCCGGCGTGCCCAACGGGCCAAGCGCGCGTCCTCGCGGGTTCGCGACCAGAACCGTGTCCCGGAGCCACAGCCGGACTTGGGCCCGGTGCGGCCCTGCGGCTCCACGTACAGGACGTTCCGCGCCTTCCCGAGGGGCCGAGGAAGAGCCGACCCCACTTCTTGGAGTTGTTCCAGCTCTCTGAGCCGTGACTGCCACGTTACAGAAAAAGATAAAATGCGATCCTGGACTGTGAACGGCCGCGGAGTGCGTCCCCACACCCAGAGTCCGACGAGGCTCCCCAGGACGCGTCCACCAGCCCCACTGAACACGACTCCGCTGCTCCGAAGGCGTAGGAGAGGGTGGTGCGCACCGATCCCTGCTGCGGGAAGGCGTAGGAGAGGGTGGTGCGCACCGATCCCTGCTGCGGGAAGGCGTAGGAGAGGGTGGTGCGCACCGATCCCGGCTCCCTCCACTCTGTCCCCCACCAGTGCTGGTGGGTGAAGGTGAGGGGCTGGCCTCTCTCGCCATCCGCTGCCCACTGAGGGGAAGAGGGGACGGGCTGGGCACCTGGGGATGAGGCGGGGAGGATGTACCGTGCGCCAGCTAACACGGCTCCTCGGGGTCCCTCTTGTTCCCACAGAGCCTCTCTCCCCGCAAGGCCTGGGGGCGGCTCACCCAACAGAAAGAGCAGCTGGTGCTTGACCCATCAGTCCATCAGCCCCTGGAGGAGCCGGAGTCTA